>NC_135817.1:45589089-45949117 GCF_964213995.1 Mustelus asterias
AAGCAGCTTGCTATCCATCACAAGACACTACTATCAATCCCACGCACTTTGACTTTACATAGTAATCTGTTATGTGAGACCGAGTCAAAAGCCTTCTGAAAGTCTAAATCCACCTATTCTCCCTTGTCAACTCTACTGGCTAAATCCTTAAAGAATTCCAGTAGATTTGTCATGCATGATTTCCCTTTTGGAAATCCATGCCGACTTTGTCCGATTCTACCACTGTTTTCCAAATGCTGTGCTATGAATTCCTTGATAATGGACTCTAGCAACTTCCCCACTACTGATATTAGGTTCACTGGTGTATAGTTCCCTGTATTCTTTCTACTTGCCTTTTTGAATAGAGGGCTTATGTTAGCAATAGTTGCTGCAGTACATCTTGTAGGTGGTACACACTGCTGCGACTGTGTTAGTGGTGGAGGAAGTGAATATTTAAATTGGTGGAATGGGGTGCCAATCAAGAGGGCTGCTTTGTCCTGGATGGTGTCAAGTTCTTTGAATTATTGAAGCCACACTCATCTAAGCAAATAGAAGTATTCCGTCATAATCTTGACTTGTGCATTGTAGATGGACAGGTTTTGGCAAGGCTAGGGAAATAAATCCTGTGCTTCTCCTGTTTCCGAGCCCTTTATTCCTCCTGCCCCTCACATCCTGCAGGTGCCCAGAATTGGGAACCATAGTCACCATTGGGTTGAATTGTTTTATATAGATTTGGTAAATATGCTTCATTTTTGTACTCTATGCGTCTATTTTTGGAGCCTATTTGAAAGTTCATGTTTCACTATGATGCACTTTAGAATCATGGCTTTGCCGGACAGTTGCACACAACTTGGCTATTCATGTTATGTAACCATTCTGCTTCTTTGAATCTGACAGCAACATCCAAAAGTCTTGAACCTCAAACACAGCAAACACCAATCCAATGTACAAACCAGAATATCTTGAACTAACTGTGCCATGTTCTGCTGGCACATGACTCCTGGTTTCATTTCCAAGTTTAAAAATGGCAAAAAACCTTCCAGTAAATTATCACCCACCAATCTACCTGTGGATAATGTGGGCTTTCTTAACAAACATTACACTTTGCGGTGAGGTGATAAATATTTTCTCACTTTCAATCGAAAGTAACCACACTTACAAATGCCCAGCATGGAGCATTCTGTAGGAGAGCAAAGTACTGCAGCTCGAGGAAGTCTGAAATCTAACTAGAAAATGCTGGAAAAAAACCAGCTGGCCAGTCAGTATCTGTAGAGATTCTGATGAAGGGTCACTGATCTTTGCTTCCCTTTGCACAGGTGCCACCAGACAAGCTGAGCATTTGGAGGAAAAATTAACCCTTTTAGTAGCCTGTTTTTAAAAAAAAACAACCAGATTCTTGTGATCATCATATTCCCCTCCAATAAGAAACCCAGCAGCAGTGACCGGAGATCTAGTTTAGCACAATCGTTAACTATGTAGAAAACACCAACAACATTAATGTCAAAGCAATAAATTGATACTTCTGTTTTTTAAAAAAAAAGGACAACAAAAAAACCAAGCAGCAGAGTTAACTAACATAACCATTTATTTTGCTTAAGAAACAGAGCTGAAGAGAGAGAGACTAGACCCTGGCCAAGGGAAGGGGGGGAGTGGAGAGGAGCCAAGGTCATGGGTAGGGCGTTCCTAACACCAGCCTTCCGTTCATCTCTGATGATGCATCCCCCAAACTCGCATAGCAGGAGTTTGTTGCCTTTCCATATGGAGTTTCCTCCTCCCAATCCAGTGTGTGGATAGGTTTTTTGGGAGAGTGTGTGGGTGCATTTGCGCATGCGCTTTGGATGTTTGGACATTCATATCAGTGAGGCAAGTTTTGGAATGACTGAAGGTGGTGAGCCAATGCTTCCTCGCGGTCCTGTCTAATGCTCCAATTGCCCTGTGGACTCCTTTGTTTTTTCTTTGTTCTTTCATGGGATGTGGGTATCATTGGCAAGGCCAGCATTTGTTGCGCACCCCTGACTGCCCTTGGAACTGAGTGACTTGCTGGACCATTTCCGGATAATTAAATTGACTATATTGCTGCTGGTCAGGAGTCGCACATTGGCCAGACCAGGTGATGACGGCAGATTTCATTTTCTAAAGAACATGAGTGAAGCAGATGGGATTTCCTGACAATTGACAGTAGTTTCATGTTCACTATTATGGTGACGAGCTATTTTTAAAAAAATGAATTTAAATCCCACCAGCTGCCAGGATGGGATTTGAAACCTCATCCCAAAGCACTAGTCTTACCTCTGATTTACTAGTCCTGTGATATTACCATAAAAGTATCATTTGTCCCCCTAAAATGGTAGTTCTTTAGCAGGTTGGCGCCTCCACGGAAGGGTGAGAGTGCAACCAAGGACAAATTACAGAACCCAGAATGCACCCTGGCTGTTGAAACAAATGGCTGCATGGTCCCAGGCTCTTGGAAGCTTACACTAGTACGTTTTCTCTATTCCTCAGTCTGAAAATTTGCGCACATTTAACATTTGGAAAAATATGAAGATTGGGCCAGGTGTTTACCTATAGGTTTCTCTTTAGGCAATGCCATCAATTCATGCAGTAAATTGCATTTCTTTCCTGAAGTAAACTTTGTGTCATCTGGCACTCTGCTGACCCAAGTTCTCTAATGAGCAGGTTTCTGACAAGCTTAATTTATTTTTAAAAGCCAATTATATTTGGTGTTCAGATACTGCATTTTTTAAAACACAAAACCTGGTAACAATAGGGGTTCAGCCCTGGTTATTGTGCCTGAACTGAGAAGTACTAACCATGTCTTGCGTTCTGAGTATTATAAATGCCCGGTGATTGGCATTTTGATTAACCAGCATCATCCATTCCTCAAATATGCCAGAGAACAAAGATTTTCCCTAACAATAATATAGCTAACTGAAGTTGCTAATAAATTAACTTTGAATCTCAAGTCCTAACAAAGGGTACAAAAACAGTCCTGTTTGGAAGCATAACTGCTCTAATGCTATCACGACAAAAAGAAATCTGTGATGTACCATCTGTGATTATTCAAGTTTGGATTTATCTCTGGGTAGGGCAAGGAGGCAAGTTCAAAGCCTTCCTCCGATGGAACAGGGATTAAACCTTGCACTATTGGTATGTTTCTGAACCATACTCTAGCCATCTAGCCGACTGAATTAATCAACCCCACCAGAAAAATAGTAATTGGATTTTTATCAAGCAGATTATAGTCATCAGTTGAGCATTTTCTCATGAAGCCTCAGTGAAATAGATGCAATATGTAATCTTATTCAAAACAATTGAACTATATTAGTGGGTACAAATCATACAGTTTTGATGAGTGATGAAAATATTTTTTTGATAAGTGTATAAACGCCAAATTCAAAAAAACGGAAGAGTGAATTGGTTTCCTAGAAGCCATTAAAGTCTATAAAAGCACAAATTGAATCTTTTGTTCGACAGAGACTCACAATGCAATCACTAATGCAGCATCTGTGTTTTCAGAAGAGATTATGTGCACAAACACTCAGCACATCGTTGATATTACTTTTGGGTCCCATCAGAATGTGTATCGGTCTGTAATACGGTAGTAGTGGAGCAAGTGATAAGTCTTCACGAACCATGACACCAGGCGTTTAAAATTGGCCAAATCAAATTTATAGTAAAGCTGATTTGCTGTTCATGAAGTCTTATTCGCAAAAAGTTTTTAAAAATTAGGATCCCTTTTAGTGTCTTTTGTTTTCATTTGATAGTTTTGGTGAATGTTTTGGGATTAGTTTTTCAATGAATGTATACATGTATCCATAACAGCCATCCTTAAAGCCTTCTTACATCAGATCACTAATTTAATGTTAAGTTGAGTCACAGAATAGGCAGTTGTGTTGTCAGCCTGCGTTTGCTCCAACGTATTTTACTTTCTTTATTGTTGCCATCCCAGTTGATTTCCTACTGGACAGGATGTCCCAAAATGGAACTCTGACACAAAAGACCGTAACTTTTCTTCTCTTAGAAAATGTGACTGAGTACAGTCACTTTACATTTAACTTTTAACAACAAAAAAGTCTATTAAAGTTTGCCTATAATACAGTACTCTATCACTCCCACTTATCTTTACAAATATACACAGGTTACAAAATATATCTGGTGCTATGATGATCTCAAAAAATACACTGCCTGTAACCCAATCTGCAGGTGTGAGCAGAGCCCTTTGAAGTCCTCTGACAGAGGAGATGTCAATTTCACTGAGGGGAGGGTTTGCTTCTCCACAGCTGTTCACTCAGCCCTAATGTATTCACACAGCTTTTATCTGAAGACTCTAAGCCTTCCAGAAAGCTGAAACCTTTGAAACCCTCTCTATTCCAGTGATAACCTTTGATCTTTTTCAATTTCATAGTGCAGCGCTTTGAAATGGGCTTTCATTTGCAGCTTAATAGATTTCTAGTCAACCGCCAATCAGCAGTGTTGATTGCATATCCCTTCATGGCTCTGTGCATCTCAAGTATCCTCATTGTTCCTAACTGCAATGTTGACACAGACTCTCAGCCTAATTAACAGCAGTGGTTTCTCCCCGACTCCAAAAAATTTCTAAGTGTGGATGAATTGCAAACTGAATCACACCAATCCTCCCAGCAGGAATCTCATTGGTTTTCCCACTGGGGACGACACTGAGAAATATTTTGGAAGAATTCTGCCTTTGGTATTTAAACAACTTCCAAGTATGACCTGCTACTTGCAGATGTGAAATATCACCGCTTCAAATGTTTTCTGGGGCTCTATTTCATGTCAGAATCTTAAATAGGATCATTAACCAGACCCTTGGCAGATGAAATACCAGCTCTAAGTATTGGCAGTGTAGCTTTTATATATTTGATGCGAAAATCCAGCAATTTCCTGAAACCCATAGGGAGATTGAAGGTGAACTTCTGATTTTGCAAGGCTAACAGAATCTCTACATATATGTTAGGGACGGCAAGCATTGTGAACTTGTCATTATTTTTCTAGCAATCTTTGGCTGTTTCCCTGATTGTACAAGATTGAACTAAATCAAGTTGTGGTGTTGTCACAACTCTGGGCTTTTGCTAGCAAGCCTCAAAGTTTAGTATTGGAAATGGATAAAAGACTTGACTGGCTTTACAGGATAGAAGGGATTGATTGAATCCACTTAATTAATAACAGTGCAACCTGGCCATACAAACGTGGCGATAAATTTCCAATCCTCTGTCTACCATTGGAGGCTAGAAACTCTATTGATCAGTGAAAACTCACGTACGTGTTAAATATTTGTCCAACTTTAATGTTTCTAATCGAGTGCATTGTCGTGCTTTGTTTGTGCCTGAGAAACAATGTCAAAGTCCTATCACCTAATGAAATCTGCATGACTGATATTTTTGCCACTGTCTGCTTTTTGCTTTAATACATCAGCTAGAAGTTTGCATCTTAAGTTGTACATGTTGATCGATGCATTAGCCCACTATCTCAAGATGTGAAGAACATGAGAGAGCTCGTGTTACATCAATAACAGCGGTTGAGATGCTAAATGAATTCCATCCAAGCTGTCCATTGAACATGAGGGATCCAAAGAGCAGAGGGATTCTTCTATTGTAAAACACTTATCTCTCAATCCACATCACCAAAACAGATAATATGGTCATTTATCTCTGTTGCTGTATCCAAATTGTCAGCCATGTTTGCCTGCATTACAACAGTGACTGGCAATTGAATGTTTTTAACAGCAGTGAAGCACTTTGGGGTAGCTGATCATGTGAAACATTGGACGGGGTTTTCCGCACAACCCACTGCATGTTTTGTGGTCACAGGAGACAGCCCACAATTAGCTGGTGGCAAAATCTTCTGATCCCACCATGTTCAATGGGGCTTCTAGTTGAATGCACCCCTCAGCACCATGAAATCCATGGCAGGGATGCACCATCGGCAGGACCGGAAGATCCCACTAGTGTGTGAACGGCCAGAAAGTTCTGGCCATTTGCTGATAGAGGCGGCATGATGGCACAGTAATTAGCACTGGTGCTTCGCAGTGCCAGGGACCCAGATTTGATTCCAGCCCTGGGTGACTGTCTGTGTGAAGTTTGCACATTCTCCCCGACTCTGCATGGGTTTCTTCCGGGTGCTCTGGTTTCCTTCCACAGTTCAAAGATGTGCTGGTTAGGTGGATTGGCCATACCACATTGCCCCTTGGTGTCCCAAGATGTGTAATTTAGGGGGAATAGTCATGGGAAAAGTGTGGAGTTCTGGAAATAGGGCAGGGGGGGGGGAGAGGGCCTATGTAAGATGCTCTGTCAGAAAGTTGGTGCAGTCTCGATGGGCCAAATGACGACCTCCTGCACTGTAGGAATTCTAGGATTCTATGATTATATAGATGAAATTCCATTTCTGTTGAAGTAGGTTAGTGAAGATGGCAGGATGAAGAGAGATCTGGGATAATTTAATGGAAGTGTCTATACCATTATTATGTTTGAAAAATCTATGTTTGGTTTATGAGATTACTATATTTTGGATTTAGCTTTAAATGTAGGACACGTGAAAGGGGTCATGTGACCTGTTGCGGCATCTGCCTGACAGTAAACTTGAGCGGTTAATTGTTAGGGAACAGAGGAATGACATTGTTTTATCGAGAGGAAAGGAGATACAAAATATTTATACCTTGGAGATAATACCAGCAAGTACTGAGTATACCACAGATCCATCTTGAATCTCCCCAAAGTATTAGAAAAGTGTTATAACTATTAAATTGTTAACATTGTGCTGGTGCCGGGACCCGGGTTCGATTCCCGGCTCGGGTTACTGTCTGTGCGGAATTTGCACCTTCTCTCCGTGTCTATGTGGGTTTCCTCCAGGTGCTCTGGTTTCCTCCCGCAGTCCAAAAGTTGTGCTGGTTAGGTGCAATGGCCATGCTAAATTCTCCCTGAGTGTACCCGAACAGGAGCCGGAGTGTGGCGACTAGGGAATTTTCATAGTAACTTCATAGCAGTAGTGCTGTAAGCCTACTTATGACAAATAAATAGACTTTTAACTTTTATCCCTTCAGCCCTGAAATGGAAGGGAGTTGGAATCAAAGATAACCGATTAGGAATTTTACTTGAATCCGAATCTAATGTGTTACCACGTGGAAAGGGTGGAGGGAGGCATTTTGAGATCCAGCAACAGGCTTCCCTTTAAACCCAGGCATATTACCAACAACAATGTTCTTTCCATGACCACTGGAATACATATCACACACAACTCTGGCTATTCTTGTGATTTGCTGTGATGTGATGCTTCAAACAGCCTACTAGCTTTAGTGTAAGGATTCCAAGATGAGAAGGTTGCATTTAAAACCTAAATTTTAATCCCTTAATTTCATTACAAATGTGTAGGAAAATGTTACTAATGATTGAATGATTTACATCTTCTTCCTGCATGCACAAATACATTTTGGCAAACATATTTTCCATGAAAGCATTATCTCTTTAGCACGAACACAACGGAGAGATACAAAAGTGTCCAGAGGGGCAATTTTTTCACACGGAGGGTGGTGAGTGTCTGGAACAAGCTGCCAGAGGTAGTAGTAGAGGCGGGTACAATTTTGTCTTTTAAAAAGCATTTAGACAGTTACATGGGTAAGGTGGGTATAGAGGGATATGGGCCAAATGCGGGCAATTGGGATTAGCTTAGGGGTTTTAAAAGAAAAAAGGGCGGCATGGACAAGTTGGGCCAAAGGGCCTGTTTCCATGCTGTAAACCTCTATGACTTGCAATTTTGTTTTGTGTGGCCTGCTGGTACTTGAGAAATAGAGCAAGAAATAGAATCAACCAGACCTACGCTTTAAGCAGAGGAAAGGCTGCTTCTGTCGCTCACCACATAATGTGGCTGCGAGCTTGCACTTAGTTTTTAAGCAGTTAAAAGACATTGGAAGATTTGCCTTTAAGAGTTTCTATTAAAAAAATGAAGCAACCCATGGGAATGTTGGAGTAATTTTGAACTGTTTGGTATAAGAACTGAGCGTTGTGTGACGAGTAGCAAGGAACCACTTATTTTTATAGTTTATATGTTGCCTACAGAGAAAAAAGGTTTTTGTCAATAATGTTTTATTTATTTAATACCATAAGTTGTAAAAATGTAAAAAAAAATCATTTTTTCAACTAATAACTAGAAGTTTGAATTTCTCTTTAAAAGTTATAGGTCTCCACAGAGATCATAACAAAATATAATAATGAAAGGTAGTATATCCTACAATAAAAACATTGAATGTTTAAGGAGCTTTTTAGAGCTGGTTCCTTAAAGTTCAAAGTTTGTTTAGACATGGTTTTCATGACAGTGAATAGTGGGGTAGCAGAGCTTACATCCACACAGGGATAAAAGACAACATCAGGAAGATATGGGGGGGGAGGATATTTATTGTCTGAATAAAATGAACTACTTGTATTGTTGCTGAAGAAATTTCCTTATTACAGAATCACACCCAGTTGAATGCCATCCACCTCCCACACCCCACATCCTGATAATTGAAACTCTCGAACTGACTTCCTAACCTGATCTGACCTCGGGGCTCAGGTTTTCCTCTGACATTTACAAAAGCCAGTGGCTAGGCCTCAGCACTTGAATCTGGTGGTGGTGTGATAGGGGAATGGTTTCATCAAGTAAAGTTTCAACAAGAGCTATTAATTCACCATAAGAAGTAGGACTGAGTAAAATATTTTAGTCAAATGACAACAGGAGAAAGATCTTAAACAAGCTTTCTAAGTTGATGGTGAAATGTCTTTCGGACAAGTGTCACCAGTTAGGGGGAACGCAGGAAGCAGATTTGTTGGGTTGTGGGTGGGGGAGGCTGATGGTTGTAAGGAATAGATTTGGTTAATTTGATCCCTTTCAACTACGTCAGTGTTGAACACTTTTTGACTCTGAATCTCTCATAAGGAATGGTTGTTGAGTGGCAGTCACCTTTATCGAGCGGCTTCAACAATGTGACTGAAAAGTTTGGTGCCTGGGGTGTGATGATGGCAGGCGCTCTAACGATTTGTTTTTGTGGACCTAATGTCTAATGAAGGGTTTGGATTATATTTTTGAAGCACCAGGATGCTTTTTGTAATGACTGGCCTTTCCTCCAGAGGCCTCATTTTCTGTTTGTAAGTCCTGCTTTATCTGTCCAATGCTCTTAGAGTGAAGAGGAAAAGACTTGGCCTTATGTATTTGAATTAGAAGGTTGTGCAGTCAAAGCCTGCAGCAGGGCTTGAGCACATAATCTAGGCTGACACTTTGACAAGACAGTGCTCCTTTAGTACTGCGCTGGAGACATTAAGCTGAGGCCCTGTCTATCTGTTCAAGATGGAAGGAAAACATTTTTACAAAGAAGAGTTCTGGATTCTCCATCTGTCCTGCAAGCATTTATCCTAATCACCAAAACAGATTAAAAGGTAATTGGAAATGTTTTTTTAAAAATCAGAAAATGCTCAAAACATTCAGCAAATCAGGCACCATCTATGAACAAACAGGATTGACAGTTCAAATCATTAATTGGTCACTTGTTTTGTGCTATTAAGTTGACCATGCTATCTACAAACCAGCTGCCACGTTTGCCTACAAAATAATATAGTTACCGCTTTAAAGCTGATCCATTTTGAGATGTCCTGAGGGTATAAAGTGTTCTAAAATGAGATTTACGTTTTCTCCGAAAAAGGTTATGGCCTTACAAAAACTTTGGGATAGAATTGATCTGGAGCCGGTGACCTGGCATCATAACCATTAGGGTTCATTTCAAAACCTTTTGAGATATTGCAGAATGTTGTGACTGACTTGGTCAAAAAGAAGAAAGTCTGGCTGATCATTTGGAGACGGTAAGAAGTCTCGCAACACCAGGTTAAAGTCCAACAGGTTTATTTGGTAGCAAAAGCCACTAGCTTTCGGAGCGCTGCTCCTTTGTCAGTTAAGTGGGAGTTGTGTTCACAAACAGGGCATAAAAAGACACAAACTCAACTTACAAGATAATGGTTGGAATGCAAGTCTTTACAGGTACAGACAATGTGAGTGGAGAGAGGGTTAAGCACAGGTTAAAGAGAAGTGTATTGTCTCCAGCCAGGACAGTTAGTGAGATTTTGCAAGCCCAGGCAAGTCATGGGGGTTACAGATAGTGTGACATGAACCCAAGATCCCGGTTGAGGGCGTCCTCGTGTGCGGAACTTGGTTATCAGTCTCTGCTCAGCAACTCTGCGCTGTCGTGTCGTGAAGGCCGCCTTGGAGAACGCTTACCCGAAGATCAGAGGCCGAATGCCCATGATCTTCGGGTAAGTGTTCTCCGAGGCGGCCTTCACGACACACGACAGTGCAGAGTCGCTAAGCAGAGACTGAAAACCAAGTTCCGCACACGAGGATGGCCTCAACCGGGATCTTGGGTTCATGTCACACTATCTGTAACCCCCATGACTTGCCTGGGCTTGCAAAATCTCACTAACTGTCCTGGCTGGAGACAATACGCTTCTCTTTACCCTGTGCTTAACCCTCTCTCCACTCACATTGTCTGTACCTTTAAGACTTGATTACCTGTAAAGACTCGCATTCCAATCATTATTTTGTAAATTGAGTCTGTGTCTTTATATTGCCCTGTTTGTGAACACAACTCCCACTTACCTGACGAAGGAGCAGCGCTCCGAAAGCCAGTGGCTTTTGCTACCAAATAAACCTGTTGGACTTTAACCTGGTGTTGTGAGACTTCTTACTGTGTTTACCCCAGTCCAACGCTGGCATCTCCACATCATGATCACTTGGAGCTCAGAAAAGGTTACAGAGCTGCTGTGGAATGTACTAACCAGTTCACATGGCATCTGAGATGGCTAGTAATTCCTGGGGGATAGAGACCACTGAATACAAGCAAGGCAGCAACATATCCTAGTGTGAGACCTGTTTATTTTGGACCACCAACTGTCTCAGAAATCCAACAAATTAAACCAATAAATGGGTCAAATCACCCAGGATATCAAGTACTTGAACCAAAAGAATGGTATAGTACGAAGATGAACATTTTGGTTTGAAATCCAAATTTGCAAGGGATTGGAACCAGAGGAGTTCTGATAGGTATGTACTATTACATGTGTAGTGAAAAGATTTACTCAAGGTAACCGATAATATTCCTCTTGCTGAAGAAGTAAAGCATACAAAGGACAGCAGCCTCAGCCATCAGCATGTGAGTAAACCTGTGGACTTACAAAAGATGTTATCAATAGATTGTTTTGTTAAGAGGAGGGAGCATAGAATCTTTAGTTGCCATGTATAACATGAACCAGTCAGGGAAAGTATACACAAACAATTGTAAGCTGAAAATCAATGCGAATGAATGGATGCTCCCATTGCTTTGACAAATGAGTGTTCAACAAGGAGACTAATTGTTCTCACTAAGTTGATGTGGTCTCCGAAGTGATGAGCCAAAACTCTTGACTGTGTGTGAAGTTAGTGTTGGAGAGGTGGGTGAAGCCATTGGCTTTGCAGCGTGCTCGTTTGTCCTGTAATGACCTGACTCACAACATGTTGAAGTTGCTTGATGACTGAGACTTCTCCATTTGGATATATCCATGAGAGTTTATCCAAGTTTGGGACAGGTTCAAAGGTGTGGCAGTGGGATGTGTAACTATATAGAGTTGACAGTTTTTGCATCGGTGGACACTAACATTTTGGTGAATGCATTGCTAAAATGTAATTGGGTTCCCAGAAGAGATTTTGTACTCTAATTATTTCACTTGGTTGTTTCCTATGCTAAGAATGGAATCAATTTCTGGGTATTGCTGGCAGCCAATGTGAATAATTACTCAACTCCTCACAACTTATAAAATCTGGACATTTATTCGCAATTTGTTCGATTGCAGATTGTGCCCAAAGTATTCAAATAACCTAATATTTTCTCCTTTTTATGCATGCTAATGCTTACATTGAGTTTATGGCATTATGATTATCACAAATCACACTGAGTAAAATGGATTTCAATTGTCTTATTGTATTTTCAATCATATTTCAATATTAAACTGTGTTCCATCAAAATACAATCAAATCTTGGTCCTAATGGTTGAAAGTATGAAAATTAAAACGTGTCAGACTTCCTTTGTTCCACAGATCATTGAACTCTGAAAGAAACTTAAGTTTCATGCTTTTGGGCGTACTAAAATTGGGAAGTAACATATAATAAATTTCGAACAGCAATAGGATTTGGTGGAAAAATCATAATGCTTGAGGTAAGATATTTTTAATTGGCTCGGCAGGAGAATGGGAGCCAAAGAAGAGGTTCGGGTAGGAGAGAAAGCTGGTAATAAGAATAAAAGTAGTAAGTGAAATTAGAAGCAGCAGAAACAAAGGCCAGCATGAAATAGGGTCAAAATACAAAAAGAAATGTTAGAGTAATTTCAATTTTGCCTCTATCTGAACACATGCCGCATTTTCAAAAGAAAGGTAGATTAATTGATGGCACCAATAAAAGTATACAGGTATGATTGAGTTGCTGTTATGGAGATCTGGCTGCAGGGTGACCAAGGCTGGGAACTGAATGTTTTAAGGGTATGCAGTATTTGGGAAGCTTAAAAAGGAAAAGGAGGTGGGGCATTTCTGTTAATAAAGGATGAGATCAGTAAATTATTGAGAGGATCTTGGATTGGAAGATCAAGGTGGAGTATCAGTTGGATGGAGCCAAGTAACAGCAAGCGCAGCAAAAATTTGTGGGAGTTAGTTATGAAACAGCAGTGACACAATCAGTAAATTAGAGGTAATGAAGAAAATAGAGTAATCGCCGGAGACTTCAATATACATATGGGGGGAGTTTTCCCAAACATCAGCAAAGGCTGATCGAAGACAGGAAAAACGATGTTGAAGCCGTCAGCACCAGCTGTGGCTTGCTCTGCATTATTCTTCAGAACATAGTGCAAGAAATGTAAAGGGGCAGTGCCGCAACATTAGCTGGGTAGTGCCCACATGTGGGCTTCTCGCCAGATTTTCCGCTCTTGTCACCAAACCCACCCGAAAAAGAGTGAAAATCCCAGCCATTGACTGGTTCAAATTAACACTTGTGCTTTATTTTTATTATTCATTAATGGGATGTGGGCATCACTAACTTGGCCAGCATTTATTGCCCATGTCCATCTGCCAGCTAAGGATGAATTCCTGCAATGTATACAGTAATTTTCTAGATTAGAATGGTTTATTTTAGATTTCACATTATTATGTGATGAAAGTGGGCTAATTAATCCCTTTTTTGTAAAGGAGCCTAGAGGGAAGAATGATCATAATATGAAGAAATAGAAATCATGGTCGTGATTCTGCCAAAAGTGCTGATTTGGTGGGAGAACTGTTCTGAACCCTGACTGTTCTGTCAGTTCAGCTTTTCACCTGAACCTCTGCACTCTGTGCACTGAAGAGATCCCAGTCGGGAATCTCATTTAACAACCCAGAGAGCGGGGCCTATTCGTGCCAGAGTTTGACAGTTCTGGAGCTCTGCGCATGTGCAGTGGCCCCAATCTGTCAGACTCCCCATTTGCTGGTCAGCCTGGGGCCCCCACAGCAATTCCCGGGCCAGACCTGATCTCTTTCCCCGCCCCACCCCCCAGCCTGCACCAATCACTGTCCTCCCTCCATCCCAGACTGATCCTGTCTGCAGAGTGGTAGCGGGATCGCCACCTAAGTCCTGCCCACAATCGGCCCCACCCCCTTGGCACTGTCTGATGTCTGATGGGCAGTGGCAAGGTGCGTCCCCTGGGCATGCGCACTTTGCCCCTTGGGCAGTGCCAGGGACACAGGCTGGCACTGCCAGGGTGCCCATGCCCAGGGGGGCCCGATTGTCCCCCCTTCATTCCGGCGGGGTCTCCCGCTAGTTCCCCGAGTGTGGGGAGCTAGTCTGAACGCCGCCGGAATGAAGTACTCCTGGCGGGGTGGGAGATTCAATTGGGACCTAAAAGGTCCCGATAATTAACTAATATACGCATTTCAAATACATGCAAAAAAGATTTGAATGACTTAGCTGCCTTCCCACCGGTTTCCAGCATGGTTTGAGAAATGCGCATGTGTTCCCGGCGCATGCGCAAATCCCTGTTCATGCCGGAGATGCGCGTCTCCCACCGCAACGACAGAAAAGTTGCGGGTCGGAAAGGGAGAATCGCGGCCCATGTTTAACAAACCTGTTAAAGATTTTTGAGAATGGAAAATAATTATGGAGAATCAGTGGATGTGGTGCATTTGGATTTTTAGAAGGCTTTTGATAAGGTCCCACATAAGAGGTTAGTAAACTAAATTAGAGCACATGGGATTGGGAATAATATACTGGCATGGATTGAGATTTGGTTAACAGGCAGAAAATAGAATAGGAATAAACAGGTCATTCTCAGGTTGGCAGACTGTGACTAGTTGGATACTACAAGGATCATTGCTGGACCCCATCTATTCAAAATCAAATTAATCTTTTGAAAGTCAAGACTGAATGTAATATTTCCAAGTTTGCTGGTGACACAGAACTAGGTAGCAATGTGAATTGTAAAAAGGATTCAAAGAGGCTTCAAGAACATAGCAGATGGATTATAATGTGAAAATATTTGAAGTTAACCACTTGGTAGGAAAAACAGAAAAGCAACGTATTTCTTAAATGTTGAGAGATTAGGACATGTTGACGTCCAAATGGACTTGGGTGTCCTTGTTCATGAGCCATTGGAAGCTGTCATCCAGGTCCAGCAAGCAATTAGGATAGCAAATGGTATATTGGCCTTTATTGCAAGAGGACTTGAGTACAGGAGTACTTGAGATGTTTTGTTGCAATTGTATACAGCCTTTGTGGACCTCACCTGGAGTATTACTGCATGCAGTTTTGGTCTCCTTATGGAGTGCAACCAAGGTTCACAACAGACTCATTCTAGGGATAGCGGGATTGTCCAATGAGAGTTAGAGGAGGCTGGACCTGTAAGCTCGAGAGTTTCAAAGAATAAGAGCAATGTTATTGAAACATATTAAATTCTTACATGGCTCAACAATGTAGCTGGGGAGAGAGAGTCTAAACCAGGGGGAGCATGCTCAGAATAAGAAGTAGGCCACTTAGGACTGAGGAGGGGAATTGATTTTGATTGAATGATTTATTATTGTCACGTGTATTGGGGCACAGTAAAAAGCATTGTTTCTTGCACGCTATACAGACAAAACATACCATTCATAGAGTACATAGGGGAGAAGGAGAGGGTGCAGAATATTGTGTTACAGTCATAGCTAGGGTGTAGAGAAAGATCAGCTTCATATATGGTAGGTCCATTCAAAAGTCTGATGGCAGCAGAGAAGAACTGTTCTTGAGTTGGTTGGTACCTGATCTCAGACTTTTGTATTTTTTTCCCGACGGAAGATGATGGAAGAGAGTATGTCTGGGGTACGTGGGGTCCTTGATTCTACTGGCTGCTTTTCTGAGGCAGCGAGAAATGTGGATGGAGTCAATAGATGGGAGGCTGGTTTGTGTGATTGACTGGACTATGTTCACAACCCTTTGTAGTTTCTTGCGGTCTTGGGCAGAGCAGGAGCCATACCAAGCTGTGATACACCCGGAAAAGATGCTTTCTATGGCGCATCTGTAAATATTGCTGAGAGTTGCAGTGGACATGCCAAATTTCTTTAGCCACCTGAGAAAGTAGAGGCTTTGGTGGTCAGCAAGGAGATACCAGGACAGGTTGTTGGTGATCTGGACACCTAGACTTTCAGTGGGAGGGTGGTGTATCTTTGAAATTCTCTACTCCTGAGGGTTGTGGAGGATCAGTCACTGGGGGGCTTCACCGGCTGCATACACCACTGGTGGGAATCCTGATTGCCCACTGAATCGGCCATGGGGCCTAAAATAGAATTCCCACCAGATGGCAAAGCATTTCTGATTCACCTGGTCTGTCCCGCTGGCCCCGATTGGGTTCCCGTCCAAAGCGGGTGGCAAGCCGATAATTATGTAAAACCCTTCATTGACATCATTAGCGGGTTGGATGACCCGTTCAACCACCTCCCACGCCATTCATTGGCCTTCACAGTGGGAACTGTATGGGGTGGACTTTGGTGATGGTCATGACCAGCGTGGGCTTGGTGTGTTGAACCTGGAGGGATGGGGGGGGGGTGTAAAAGAGGAATTGTCTATTTGCCCCTCTTCTGCCAGGCTGTAGAAGGAGGGTCCTGGGGGTTGGGTGGACTCAGTCTGGGACAAGGGGTTGACCTCTGCACTCTCCCCTGGGATGGGGGTCTAGTGGCTGTCCCTTCTCGCCCTGGGAAAGTTGTTCAGTTTCAGGATGATGATTTCAGATGCCATCCTGGGGTAAGATATTCATCATTGTTTCTGACCTCCAAAACCTTTCAAGTTCCCTGGACAGCTGGAATGTTTCCAAATGACTGCAGCACTCCATTCAGCAGAAGGGATTCCCCTTTTCTCTCTCTAGGAAGATGCAGGTATGAGATGATCCCTTTTAAATCCTCTGGCTGAAAGAAGTCAGTCGCTTTCATTATGGGCTTGTTTTCCCTGGAGCAGAGGAGACTGAGGGGGACATGATTGAGATGTACAAAATTATACACTCAGCCTCATTGTTTCAACACAGCATTTATTTCATGTCTCTGAGCCTTCATCGAAAGCAAAGAGCCTTTGAAATAACTGCAAAACTGCTGAAAACCCTTGTTTCTATTCAATTTCAGTCCAGTCCTTTTAACTGTCCTTTGATAGCTTAATGGTTTTTACTCAGGATGCAGTCAGCTTATTTACCTTACTCTTCACGCTTGAATGCATCTCATGTATGCCTATTGTTCCTAACCGTGTTATTTGCGAACTGAAAAGCACACTTGAGGGGAGGGGAGGGGCCTGAGAGGAGATGGAAGCTGAGTGGTGGATTAGGTTGGGCCACCCTCCTACTTGCATGCTGTGGGGGTGGGAGGGTGGATGGGGTGACCTGTTATTTCAGTGATGGGGGTGTTGGTGGAGGAGGATGCCCCTCTTTGCTGAGGGGTTGGTGGCATTCCCCTAGTCAGCAGGGAGAGGTGGCATGTCTGCCAACGCAGAGATTGGGGCACCCTTTATAAATGGTACCCTGATCCTGAACAGCCTGGCTGGCTGCTGTGTTTTCCAAGGTGCACGAATTTGCATCCATCAGATGGTTGAATTACACCTGACAGGGATTTTCCTACTTGTGTGGGAACTTAATGCTGATTTGGGAGAATCATGGCCATCAGCTATGCTCAAGAAAGAGATTGATAGATTTCTAGGTATTAAAGATATAAAGGTATAAGGGGATGGTGTGGAAAGATTACACTGTGGTAGAATATCAGTCATGATCTAATGAATGGCAGAGCAGGCTCAAGGAGCCGAATGGCCTCCTCTTATTTCCTGTATTCCTATGAATGTTCTTGAGCTGATCACTGTTTTGAATCACGCGATACATCTGACTGTGTCCTTCCTGTCAGACCACCAGTCAGCTCTTTTTGAGTCCCAAGTTAAACTTGAACTGTTGCCAATGTGGCTTGCAGATGTGAAATTCATGAAATCATATCTCCTTTCAAAGTAAAAAGGAGGGAAATTGTTTTAATTATGACTATTGTGTAGAAATCTTCACTACTTACTTGAAGGAATAGCACCTCTATTAGTTTGAGGGTGAAATGCAGTGGAAAGGGATGGAGGAGGAATACAGAAAATATCCTAAGTGTTGTACTGACTGGAAATGCTAACTCTTGTTTCTCTCTCCACATATGCTGCCAGAACTGCTGAGTTTCCCCAGCATTTTCATAGCCGTTTGTTTTAGATGCATCTCAGTAGGTTGTCAGGACAAGGGAAAATAGGCCCTCAACCATGGCGCAACATCTATTCTCATTTGCAAAGAATTTCAGCGAAACAAAGCTGAGTTCTGATGACTGTCAGGCAATGATTAATTAGGGATGTTACTATGTCATTTAGTATCTACTAACATAATGAGAGTGTTGGCATATTTTAGTTGGTTCAGCAACCATTTCAATAGTCAAGTCTGTCGTACTTGCACAATAAGAATCTTTGTCATCTTCTTATCTGCCTCTGCTTGACAACCTCATTCAATGCATAGATCTATAAGTTGTAAATAATTACTCATCAAGGAGCTCTATTCTTTTTAGTTCTTGAGTACAAAATGTCTTTATTTTTCTCCCTATATTGGTCTTGTATGATCACACGCCTCATTCCAGATTGGTATGTGGAATAGTTAAGCTCAGGAGTCCTGTTGTTGCTTCTCAGTGAGTGGCTAAGGGGCACAATGGCAAAACAGTGATGACTTTTCCATTTTTGATTTTATCTCTGGTCCTCCATGCCCCCATCTCCCCTAATCTGGGGCAGTATAAAGAGGCAGTCTGCTAATTAGTCATAGAGTCGAGGAGTCATGGAGGTATACAGCACAGAAAAAGGCCCTTCGGCCCATCATGTCTACACTTATCACAGACAAGCCACTTTCCTATTCTAATCCCATTTCCTAGCATTTGGCCCATGACCTTGTACAGACTTGACTGGATAGTGATCTTGTAGGGAGAGAAGTCCTGCTGCGCTCCAGTCGTGGTGCACTATATTGTTGTCCCACTGTGCAACTTCTAGTTTTTGCAATTAAAATGTGAGACCGCAAAATTATTTTCACTGACAGAATTCTTCTGTGAGGCTTTCACCAATTAGTGCACGAGACTGCAATCGCTGCGTTGAAATGATGTAAAACAGGATCCTTCTGCATTGTACCCATTGTGATCAAGGGTGACCATCTGTTGAAGATTTTTTCTTTTTTTTATATTCAATATTTCCAGCACACATTGTTTTAAATGCCGTGTGATGCTGAGCAAAACACTTCAAGGTCCTTTCTTTACTCCATTATTTTTGCTTCAGAGCATATGTCAGTGAATGGAGCTCCATAAGACATTACTTTTCTTTCAATTTTCTCCCTTTCCTTGCCCTTTTGTAGAAAATGACTTGAGTATTGTTAAATGGGTGGGATTCCACCCCTAACCCCCTCCCCGAGGTGCGTTTTGTGGCAGTGGGGGCAGCCCGCCAATGGCCGGCGGTGTGACTTTCTGGTCCCACCACTGTCAACATGGTTTCTTGTTGTTTGCGATCTGCGGCAGGAGGGTTGCTGTCGGCTGGGCCGGAAGGTTCCGCTGGTGGGAACGGCAGAAAATCCCGCCCAATGTTTCTGGGTCCCGGCAACCCCAAATCACCAATCTTTGTGTGAGCTCAAACGGTGAGCACCTTGCTGCTTGACTTATGGGAAGAGATGAATACCTATATGTATTAACCTTAGCTCAGTGATAGTACTCTCACCCCTGAGTTGGAATGTTGAATTCAGGCCCTACTCTGACACTTGAAAATACAATCTACATGTCCGTGCAGAACTGAAGCACTGTCTCTTCAAATGAACTGTTAAATAGTAGTCCTGCTCTCAATCTCTTGTTGCTGCTTAGCAGCTCAGATAGTTTCCAGATATCTTAGTCAATATTTATTCCTCAACTAAAGCCACTAGAACACGTTAACTGGCCATTATTGGATAGCACGATAGCACAATAAGCACTGCTGCCTCATAGCCAGGGACCCAGATTCAATTCCAGCCTTGGATGACTATCTGGGTGGCTTTTGTCCACCTGTGTCTGCGTGGGTTTCCTCCGGATGCTCCAGTTTCCTCAGGTTAGGTTGATTGGCCATGCTAAATTGCCCCTTAATGTCTGGGGAATTAGCAGGGTAAATGCGTGGGATTATGGGGATAGGGCCTGGATGGGATTGTTGTTGGTGGACCAAACGATCTCCTTCTGTACTGTAAGGATTCTATGATTATTTCTGGGACATTGCTCAGTGCAAATTGGCTGCTATGCTTGTGATCTGAGTTCATAGAAGGTGCTACATCAGTTTAAGTTCTTTCTCATTATTGTTATGGTTCCGGTCAGAAACTCCAAAGTGGTTTATGGAGCCAGCCTGGATCATAAGTTTTGCACCTTGAATTTGGCTAGGATAAGCATGATAGGTTTCACTTTCAGGTATGATTTAAATGACCCACTAGGGAGCTTTTATCAAACACAGTTTACTTAAAAATATAGTTAACATGTATAGTAAGAATATTAGCAATAACGTTTGTCAATCACAAACAAAACAACCACGATAATGTATAACCCTTAACAAATATATCAAAGATGTTCCAATCAAACCAATCCCATAAACAAAACCCTTCCACTGGTTTAACACAGCAAAGACCAATGCTCAAGTGAAGCCAGAACTGAGCCCTTTGGATGAAGGATACAGTTCTCTTGATATAATCAAAACAGTTTGAAGTCAGAACAACTTCCCAGAACACCAGGGAGAGACTCTGGTGAAGCCATAACAGCAGATTCTCCTCTCCAGGAAGGCAATAAGCCTTGCTTTCAGCTAACCAGGGAGAGAGTGTGACAATTCTTTCCAACTTGATGCCCCTTCCTAAAACTAAAGCTCAAACTGCAGCCAAACAGAGAACAAAACCTTAAAATCATGAGTAAGGCACAAAAACTTGTCCAGAACCCCATGACCTTCCTCCTAACAATGCAAAGTCATAAAAGATCCCAAAGTAAAAATAAACAAGGCCCATTTAAGTAGCAATGAAAGGACTCCTAAAGACAACAATGAGATCTGAGAGCTACAGAGAACATGATTTTAAAAAATCTCTTAAAGGTACACTAACATCACATAATAATGAAGATACTTTCAGTTATTTATATTAATTACAATACTCAACTACCAGAGATCGCTATATATTGATTAATCAGAAATGGAAATTGTGATTGATTTCATTGCCTCCTCGCTTTCTCAAACTCCTCCCCAATCCCCCACAACCAACAGTTTCTGACACTAAGCTTAACTGTCTGAAAGTTGTTAGCTCAATTCTGGGGCACGCAACTGCACCAGTGAGCTAAGTGTTGTCTACACTGTTGATTTGTATTCCCCTCAATTTGCATATCAAACATGACAATCCTTTGAATCTTTTGTATTCATTGTCAATTTAGTGACAGTGAGCAAATGTGATCTTGGTTCTTTACAAAGATATTGTTGTTAAACCTGTAATTAAACCCAATATCAAATCATTGCATAAATTTGTCACTGTTTTAAATTTATTTATTTTTTGTCACAAGTCGGCTTGCATTGCAATGAAGTTACTGTGAAAATTTACAACTAAAGCCACTAGAACAGGTTAACTGGCCATTATTGGACAGCACAGTAGCACAGTAAGCACTGCTGCCTCAGAGCCAGGGACCCGGATTCAATTCCAGCCTTGGATGACTATCTATGTGGCGTTTGTCCACCTGTGTCTGCGTGGGTTTCCTCTGGATGCTCCAGTTTCCTCCCACAGTTGTGTATCACTCAGAATTAATTTTGAAATTAAAATATGAAAGTAAATAAAATTATATCATGAGATCATTGGCCTTGGGTAACAGTGCTTAGCACTGCTGCCTCACAGCTCCATGGATCCGGGTTCAATTCCGGCCTCAGGTCACTGACTGTGTGGAGTTTGCACATTCTCCCCATGTCTGTGTGGGTTTCCTCCAGATGTTCTGGTTTCTTCCCACAGTCCAAAGATGTGCGGTTAGGTTGATTGGCCATGGTAAAATGACCCTGGTGTTAGGGCAGGGTAAATATGTGAGGTTATGGGAATAAGGCCTGGGTGGGATTGTGGTTGGTACAGACTCGATGGGTGGAATGGCCGCCTCCTGCACTGTAGGGATTCTATGGGTTTCAGCATGCTCTGGCCTTGCAGCCTTTTCACATGTTGAGCTCTAAACCCGTAAAGATACGGTGTTGTCTCTCAGTATCCTGATAAACTGAGTTCTAGATTTCCCAGGTGTAAGTCTCTCTCTCTCTCTCTGCAATGTCTGACTAAGGAGCTGATCATAATCCTTTTCACCTCAGAATTCAAACTTGTATAGTAAAAGATATTCTATTACCAACAGCTAGCATTCTTAATTTGAACCTTGGTGAGAAATGTCATGGTAGCTGAAGTTGTTTTTTGGAAGAATGTGATTGCTTGGTTGTTTTTGTGGGATGTGTTTTATCGCAATTTCTGTTTGTAATACATGGGTTGGTGAGATAATCCCTGCAGAAAATATCCAATTTAAAACAAAATGGGTGCATAACCAATCACAAAACAGGAATTCTATTGGTATACAAAACCCATGACCTACTAACATTTTTGGATATAATACACATTTCCTTTACACATTCATAATCACATCGTGATTTTCTTTTCAGATCTACTGCTTTTACGACAAGTATTTTCAATAGCACCTGTATCATTTCATTCAAAGACTTTGACAATCATCTTCAAATCCTAACTTTCTTTGCTGACTCTGTTTACATGACCCTTCTTCACAACAGCATTTTCCACTCCTTCCCCAGCCCAAGACTTGATTATTTCTGATTGATGCAACCTTGTCCTGCTTACTTTCCTGTGGCATACAACTGCAAATGAAATATCTTATCCTTGAACCACATTTACAATGGCGCACCCAGAATTGGTTTCCTTACATTTTGGGTAATGAGAAAGTTATAAAAATGTTTCAAAAAGGACTACAAGAATACAGAAGAACACAAGAAATATCAAATATATTTATCTACCTCTATTTTATATACTTCTAATGATCCAGCTTCCACTACCCTTTGGGGTAGAGAATTCCAGACATGCACTACCTTCTGGGAGAAGAAATTTCTACGTACCTCAGTTTTAAGTGACTGACCCTTTATCTTGTAGCTATGTACTCTTGTTCGAGATCTCCCACTAATGAAAACACCTCACCATCTACCCTGTCAAGCCCCTTCAGGATCTTATGTGGTAAAATAAGGTCAACCCTCACTCTCCTAAACTCCAAGGAATAGGTTTCCACCTTAAAAAAAACCTTAGTTGCTCAGCGAAACTTAAAATGGTAGGCCTATTCACTTAAAAAATGCATAAAAAAGGAGGGAAAGAGAAAACCGGGAATTATAGACCTGACATCGGTAATGGGGAAAATGCTGGAGTCAATTGTTAAGGATGCAATAACTGAGTCCAAGTCAACATGAATTCACTAAAGAGAATTTGTGCTTGATAAATCTTCTGGAATTTTTTGAGGATGTGACCAGTAGAGTGGATAAGGATGAACCAGTGGATGTTGTGTATCTCGACTTTCAACAGGCTTTTGATAAGGCCCCACACAAGAGAATAGTGAGCAAAATTGAAGCTCGTGGCATTGGGGGTAATGTGTTGACGTGGATAGAGAACTGGTTGGCAGACAAGAAGCAGAGAGTGGGAATAAATGGATCCTTTTCAGAGTGGAAGGCAGTGAATAGTGGGGTACAGAGGGGTTCAGTGCTGGGACCCGAGCTATTCACAATATACATTAATAATTTGGACGAGGGAATTGAATGCAATATCTCCAAATTTGCAGATGACTCTAAGCTGGGTGGCAATGTGTGCTGTGAGGAGGATGCTAAGTGGCTGCAGGGTGACTTGGACAGACTGACTGAGTGGGAAAATGCTTGGCAAATGCAATATAATGTGGAGAAATGTGAGGTTATCCACTTTGGTGGCAAAAACAGGAAGGAAGATTATTATCTGAATTGTGCAAGCTTAAGAAAAGGAAAAGTGAAATATGACCTGGGTGTCATGGTGGAATAGTCGCTGAAGGTTGGCATGCAGGTACAGCAGGCAGTGAGGAAAGCTAATGGCATGCTGGCCTTCATAGCAAAAGGATTTGAGTATAGGCGTAAAGATGTCTTGCTGCAATTATACAGGGCATTAGTGAGGCCACACCTTGAGTATTGTGTGCAGTTTTGGTCTCCTAGTCTGTGGAAGGACATTCTTGCTATTGAGGGAGTCCAGCGAAGGTTCACCAGACTAATTCCTGGAATGGCAGGACTGACATATGAAGAGAGACTGGATCGACTGGGCTTGTACTCACTGGAATTTAGAAGAATGAGAGGGGATCTCATAGAAACATATAAAATCCTGATGGGACTGGAAAGGCGAGATGTGGGAAGAATGTTCCCGATGTTGGGCAAGTCCAGAACTAGGGGTCACAGTCAGTATAAGGGATAAGCCATTCAGGACTGAGAGGAGGAAGAACGTCGTCACTCAGTTGTGAACCTGTGGAATTCTCTGGCCCCAAAGCTGTTGGGGCCAGTTCGTTAGATATATTCAAGAGGGAGCTGGACATGGCCCTTGTGGCTAAAGGGATCAAGGGGTATGGAGAGAAAGTGGGAGTGGGATACTGATACCAAAAGACAGTACCGGACCAAGCTAGAGTTCCAGGCTAGCCACTTGGACCCCCGCCAACTATGGCAAGATCTGCATGACATAACAGGCTACAAGCTGAAGGCATGCAAAATCGCCGGCACCAGTGCCCCCCTCCCCACTGAGCTCAATGCATTCTATGCTTGTTTTGAGCAAGAGGTCAGCGAGAGCATGCTCTCCACTCTGGAAGCCTTGGACGAACCTGTATCCGAGGTCACCATTGCAGACGTCGGAGCAGCCTTCTCAAAGGTCAACCCACGGAAAGCAACTGGCCCGGATGGGGTACCAAGACGAGCATTATGTACGATATGCTTTCTGTATAATGCGCAAGAAGCAATACCTTTCACTGTATACTAATACATGTGACAATAATAGATCAAATCAAAAACAAACAAATGCATGATATTGAATGGTGGCGCAGGCTTGAAGGGCTGAATGGCCCATTCCTGCACCTATTTTCTATGTTTCTGTGTAAACAAAGTGGTTTGGTAGAAGAATGTGCAATATTATAAGACAAATGTTTTTCCTCTTTCTCTGGGTTTTCTCTCCACAGCTACCACCAGACCTACCACTGATAGATTATTGCAATTTGAAAGATTGGGGGCGACCAATGATTGTGTACATAAATTGCAAAAAATTGGAGCTAGTTTTAGATGCTAATCAGCCTTATTTTAGAGGATAGCAGAACACGTTGCTGATCAGTGTGTGACTTGCTGACTCTGCAAATGTTTGAGAGCTAGGCCACTTCTTGGCTGAGGTAGATATCACATGTAATAAAGATTGTTAAATTATTATAGAACTTTTTTTCTCAGAAGACTGTGAGCCTGTGGAACTCTCATCCCCAGAGAGTGGTAGAGGCCGGGTCACTGAATATTTTTAAGGCAGCGATAAATAGATTCTTGACTAATAAGCAAGTCAAAGGGCATCGAGAGTAGATGGAGAACATGTTTTTTTTATATATATATGTGTGCGTGTTCGTTCTTCATTCTTCTGGTTTCCTGGGCTAGTTTTGCATTGCCTAAAGGCGTTGAAGAGTTCCATATTTTCTTCCTAATTAATTTTGGGATTTGATCAATTTTGCCTCGCCCTGGAGAATGCCTGGCTGCTGGTGGTTCAAGATTTTCTATTCATGATGCCTGTGTGGGGAAGACTTGATCAACCAGACGCTATTTTGCTGTCTGTCATTTCATTATGTTCCATCCTGAGCTTAAATGATTAGCAGGATACTTTTATTTCTGATTGGATTACTCTGCCACATTAAAAATGTAGCAAAGTAATGTTGTTTCTTTGTTAAAAATTGATGGTGAAAATTATTGACTATGTATTCTCAATTTTCCTACTGCAAAAATTCTCTCTCTTTTTTGACACAGTCTCAAAATTAGAATTCACATGTTAATGAATCTGGTGTGCCCCAGGGATTTATCGTTGGCCCCTTACATTTCTCATCCATATGCTGCCCATTGAATGAAGGTGTAGCATTAGTTTCACATGAATGCTGACAACACTGAGCTCTATCTCACCACCACTTCCCTTGCTCAATTGTCAGACTGCCTAACTGACATTCAGTACTAGAATGAGCAGCAATTTTCTCCAATTAATTATCGGGAAGACTGAAGGCTTGTTTTCAGGTCCTGCTGCAAATTTCAATCCCTAGCTACTGACTCCATCCCTCTCCAAGATTAAACCAGTCTCTTTGCAACCTTGGGTGTCACACTTGTCCCCACAATGAGCTTCCAACCATCCATCAGCACCATCACCAATACCATCTACTTCTATGTCCAGGACATTGCCTGACTTCTCTCCCACCTCATTTAATCTGCTACTGAGACCCTGATTCATGCCTTTATTACCTCTAGACATGGACATTCCAACACAATCCTAGTTGATCTCCCACATTTCAAAATTGAAATTGGGCGGCACGGTAGCACAGTGGTTAGCATTGCTGCTTCACAGCTCCAGGGACCTGGGTTCGATTCCCGGCTTGGGTCACTGTCTGTGTGGAGTTTACACATTCTCCTTGTGTCTGCGTGGTTTCCTCCGGGTGCTCCGGTTTCCTCCCACAGTCCAAAGATATGCGAGTTAGGTTGATTGGCCATGCTAAAAAATTGCCCCTTAGTGTCCTGGGATGCGTAGATTAGAGGGATTAGCGGGTAAATATGTAGGGATATGGGGGTAGGGCCTGGGTGGGATTGTGGTCGGTGCAGACTTGATGGGCCAAATGGCCTCTTTCTGTACTGTAGGGTTTCTATGATTCCACCAGTTGTAAACTTGTGGTCATCCCAAAACTCTGCCCATGCCATAACTTGCACCAAGTGCCATTCGCCCAATGTGCTCACAGACCTACATTGGCTCCAAGTCATGCAGTTTTCAGATTTTAAAGTTCTCATCCTGATTTTAAATCCCTCTACGGGCTTACTCCCTGCTATTTCCGTAATTTCCTCAAGCCCCACAACTCGTTCTAATATCAGTGCTCCTCTGTTTCTAGCCTCTTGAACGTCCCAATTTTAACTGCCTTCAGTTACCTGGGATTCCAAGCTCTGGAATACTCTTGCTCTGCCTCACCACCTCACTTACTTTATTTTTCCTTTGAGAAACTCCTTAAGTCTCTTTGAACAAGCTCTGGTCATTTGACCTAATATTTCCTTATGCGTCTCAGAATCATTTGTGTTTTATAATGCTGCTGTGAAATGTACTGGGACATTTATATTACTTTTTTTTATTGTATTGAGATTTGTAGACCTTTAAATTCTCTTTCTCATAGGGCTGAGCATGCTCAGTTATTGAAAACGGATGGATTGATTTTAGGATATCAAGGGAATTAAAGATATTGGTGTGGGTATTTGGAATTGAGATAGATGATCAGTCATGATTTTATTGAATAGCAGAACAGGCAGAGGGCCGAATGGCCTACGCCTGCTTCAATTTTTAGTCGTCTTAAGACATAAATGTCCAAATGCACGCTATTTGCGATTCATTATACTTGTACAAAAGTAAACTGGCAATCACTAGTGGATAAAGGCAACAACTATTTATATGCAGGTAGGAAAACTATTTGCATAATTATTTACAAGACATAACAATAGAAATCCGTTATTCTTACAACTTCTCAGTCCAGGCAATAATTCTCTTTTTAATCCGCACATGCTCCCATTCTATTGGACAGGAAGTCATGTGGTCTCTGAGGCGCGCAGCAACAATCTTCCCCCTTCAGGTCCCCTGTTACCTTAACTTATTAATGTCCCAGACTTATCAATATCCCAGTCTATCGGGGGAATTTCCATTTACGTTGAGAGCAACAAAGTATCGCTGGTTGCTGTTTCTCCTCGGGTTTGTCTCGCTCGGGCAAGTCTCTCTGTTTACTTCTCCAGGTACAAGTACATCCTCAGCCGTTGTTTCTCCACCCCACCATGGCAATTACCTCTGTGTTTACAATGACCTGTTCAGTCGTCTCAATACTTTGATCAGTACTAACGTTGGGCATGGTTGGGGTTGATGACACTACCTACTCTTGTGGAGGCTTTTTTTTCCCAAATAGTTCAAATGTTTTCTCAGGATCTTATCCTTTTATGATACTGGCCCAGTCTTTGCTACAATGATTCCTGAGACCCTGCTCGGACCACTTTCAAAGTCCCTTACGAAAACTGGGTCATTCACCTCAAACCTTCTCTTCGCCTGTGACGAGCCGTGATTTCCTTTTTGAATATCTTGCCTAAACCCCACCCTTCCTGCCAAATTTGGAAATATAAGGCTTATTCTTGTCTGCAACCAACACACATTTGTAGTTCTGCCAGGGCTATGCCTGTTGAGTGTGGAGTGGTTCTATATGCCAATACAAATTGCACGATCTGATATCTATGGCAACTGCTGCTTCTCTCCGAATTTGAAAGTTTGTACAGCCCATTCTGCCAACTCGTATGTTGAGAGCATTAATGCCCAGCATTGTATCTGGGCAAAGGCAATGGGAGGGATTGTTTCATCATCTTTGAATCACCGCAAGAATGATGTGGAGATGCTGGCTATGGACTGGGGTGGGCATAGTAGGAAATCTCACAACACCAAGTTAAAGTCCAACAGGTTTATTTGGTATCATGAGCTTTCGGAGCGCAGCTCCATCAGGTGAGTGGAGAGTTGGGTTCACAAACAGAGTATATATAGACTAAGACTCATTTGCAAGATAAAGGTTGGAATGTAAGTCTTTACAGGTACAGACAATGCGAGTGGAGAGAGGGATAATCACAGGTTAAAAAGGTGTGAATAGTCTCAAGCCAGGACAATTAGTAGAAATTTGCAAGCCAAGGCCAAATGGTGGGGGTTACACGCAATGTGACATGAACCCAAGATCCCAGTTGAGGCCATACTCGTGTGCAGAACTTGGCTATCAGTTTTTGCTCGGTAATTCTGCGTTGTCGTGTGCCTTGAAGGCCGCCTTGGAGAACGCTTACCCAAATGCTTATCTTAACCTGGTGTTGTGAGACTTCTTACTGTGCCCACCCCGGTCCAACGTCGGCATCGCCACATCATATACAAGAAGGACTTCACCGCTGCAGTATTCCTGGGAACAGGTGCTGCTTTTATGGCCTTTACTTTTTCTTCCCAGGGTCGCAGCCTTTTTGTGTCTACTTTATAACCCAAATATTCATCCCCTTAAAAGGACACTTCTCTCTTAAGCACACTCTGGCATTCGTCAACCTCTTTAATACATCTTCCAAATTGGCTCAGTGCTTCTCTCCTGTGAAACCGATAATGAGCACATTGTCTAAATAAACTGCAGCTCTGGGTAATCCCTTTAACAAATTATCCATTGTGTGCTGAAAAATGGCACGCCAACGATACTCCAAATGGTAACCAGGTATACTCATATGAGCCCTTGCATGTGGTGTTAGTCACACTCGGGATGACTCAAATAATTCATGTAAATAAGCATGATTCATCTAGTTTAGTAAATATCAAGCCGCCAGCTAGTTGGGTGAAAAGATCCTCGGTCTTGGGTATGGGTTACCTGTCCAATTTGTCCACTCAATTGACACGTTTGTAATCCCCACAAATGTGAACTATCTTGTCCAGTTTGATGATGGGAACAATAGGTGTAGCCAACTCTGCAAACTGCACTGGTCTTGCGATGCCTAGATCTTCAGAGTGTTTAAGTTCTGCTTCCACCTTTTCCAACATGGAATGGGGGACTGCCTTTTCCCTGTAGTACATCAACATGGCTTCAGGGTCCACATATATCCTAGCTTGGAGCCCCTTTACCTTTCCTAGTTCTTCTTGGAAAACCTCAGGATATTTTCAGACAACTTTGATTCGGGCACTCTCACCCAGTTTGAATATTTCTATCCAAATTTAATTCAATATGTTGGAGCCAGTATTAAGACCTAGGCCAGAAACTCCAAGGTGTTTTGTGAAGTTAGCCTAGTCCTGAAATTTTGCATGAGATTTTTCACTCCAGGTGTGATTCAAGTGACCCATTAGGAAGCTTTTATCAAACAAAGTTTATTTAGGAGCACCGTTAGAATATAATAAAATAAATTAGCATAACTTTTTAACCAATTACAAGACTTAAAATCCCTGTTGTTCCAACTTAAAGTGATATCCCACAGACATACACCAAAATTAGTTAGCACACAAGCAAGTATGCTCACATGATGCTGGATTTGCAGCATTTTAACACTTGTGGACAACAAACCCAAGCAGTTTTCAAAGCCGGAGAGATCCTCCAAACAGCAAAACCTCAGAGAGGTAAACTCAGTCTCTGGCAGCTTGCAAAAATAGCCATCCGAAACATTGATGTGTCTCTCCGCTTCAAGTAGCTTCTGAAAAAGGTAACTAAAACTGGACTTCTCTGTGAAGCATAGATGTCCCCAGTCATATGACATGCCCATATTCTGCTCAGGTGATTGGCGCACTCCTCCTATACTCTGCCGGAATCTGGCTTCTGCCCCTTACTGAGCTGGGTGGGCTCTGCTTGCTCTTACATCTATGCCTTAAGTGATCTCTCCTCCTGCACCTGAAAAAGTATGCATCCCAAAACCTGCACTTCTCCGGGGCGTGGGATCCTCCATGTCTGAAACACTCATTGAAAATCCTTATTTGATCGAAATAATGGGTTTTACCCCAATTTCCTGCTTCGGTCATCCTCCTTTTGAAACAGGCACCCTCAACTCAAGTGCTGCTACTGTCGTTGCTGTTTACGACCCCTCTCCCCAAAATGATGGACCTCACCTCCAGACATGCTTTGCAATTTTTGAGTGCCTTTTTCCACGCTGTCTATGAAAAAGGCTATTTCCATGGTCTGTTTTAAGTCTAACTCCGCTAGCTGTTTTTTTTGGATAGCACCTTATTTATCCTGCACACTAGTTTATTTCATTCAGGGATGTTCCAAACTCTATGTTCTGCCAGTCTCCTTGATCTCGCCATGAATTGAATTAAATTTATATCTGAAGAATGATAGTGTTTTGGGTGATGATTCCTGACCAACTGCAAGATCTCTGGGTAGGTCAAACTTCTTATTACAATGTATGCCTGGGTACTACAAGCTGTGAGCAGGACAATTCTCAGTGTCTCTTCCCCCTCTATCTTGCTTACTCATTTAAAAATTAATACACACAAATTAACGCGCACGTCCTACATATTGTACCTAATCTTCATCGTTTGCATCAAATGGTTTGGGCTTGCCACAAAACAGCATGATGGCCCTACTTTTGCTGAATACTGAAAATGCTTTGAATCATAATGGAAAGGTCTTCTCATTTGTCCTCTGATGGAACACTGATTTTTTTCTCCTCGTCGCCAATGTAGTAACATAAACACTAGATGACCTCAGTGGATAAAGGCAACAGCTATTTACAGGCAGAAAAGCTATTGACAGATAAATATGTACAAGACACTGCAAAAGCAATCCAGTACTCCTACAATCTTCTTAATCCAGGCAATAACTGGGTTTAAAGCCCATGCTCTCCTTTAAACCTATTCTGTTCCATTGAATGCGATAGTCACATGGTTTCCAAGATTCACTATGGCATTTGTCAATGCCATTGACCTTTAGTGGATTTTTAACTGGCAATGTAGTCATCAGGATTCCAGAGTGTTACCCTACTACTCACCTCTACAAGGGGTCTGGAACTTGTGTAATCCTGAACAGGGAAAGAAATATTGCAAAACAGATTGAAGAATCTTTACTAAAATGTACAGCATCTAAACAAAAAGGTGTGCATTAGAATATCTTTCTCGATATGAAATCATGTACACAAAAGTGAAATAGACAAAATGAAAGAGGAGATTGTGGTAGGTAAGACTTAATGGGGAAGATATGTTGTTGGAGATTTTTACGAGTTAAATTAACTTCTAAAGTAATGAGATGCCATGATTCTAAAAGTAAATTTTCAGTGCTAGAGAGATTGCTTGGAAGTAATTCAGACTTTATATGTCATTAAAAAGACACTTGCACAGGATAAACCCTGGCTTTTCTGGCATGTTTCTTGTTTATTGAGTGAGTAAACACTGAGCAATTTCATGCTCATATATATATTTCTATGCAAAGTCTATGAGTGAGGTATTAGTGTGTTGCAACTTGTGGAAACATTGAATAAATAGGACAAGAGTTTTTTGAGTTGCACATTTCACTGCACACACAAACAAATGGCAAGATTTAAAGTTTTGGGACAAAAACTTTACCGTACCAAATTAAAATCAACATAGATCAAACATTACTTACTGGGTAACCAATGCTCCAAACTAAATAAAATATACTTTTGCATTAACTAATTAACTCAATCAACATCTTTCTTTCAATTCCTTTTGCTGTTCACTTCTGGTAGATGGGTTGCATAAGATTAAGTCCCAAGGCACTCCCAGGCTCACCTTCCCCTGGCATGCCAAGTTGAACCTTCTGATGGCATTCAACAACCTTTCCACTCAGCTGAGATATCCCTGCATTCACTTTCATCAGCAAGGCCCATCTCGGTGACTCCTTGTTCCTTAACTCTTGAAGTCTCATTAGTCCTGTTCCCTTCCTTGTAAACTCAACAATAATTTCTACAAGTGTTCTGCTTAGTTGCTAACAGCAAAAGAGTGCACCCTGCTCTTCACAGCAGTAGCTGATCCTTCCTCGTACAGCAATAGCTCATTTGTCTCTCTCGGTCTCTGGGTCCAAAACAAACTGTCAAAATTGTGACTTGATATCAATAGATTTCGGTTTGGGTTTCTTCCCCATAACAATCAAATCACAAGGGCCTGTCACTGGGCAGACGTTTCGTATGAGCTCACTATCTCCCTTTCCAGAATATTCTGTTTCGCCTCCAGTTAAAGGAGACATTTTAAAATATAGCTGTCTTGTAAAATTCCATTCATAACACTATATAATACATTAAATGAATCCCACTGTGAATAGTGTATCCAATTCTGAGCATCATTCATCAAGATGTACATGAAGGCTTTGTATGTGCTATAGAAGACTTATACTAAAATGGTTCTGAGAGTAAGGGATTGAATTTGTGTAGGCGGACTGGAAAAGCCGGGGTTGTACTCCTTGAAGCAGAGAGGGCTCAGGAAATTTATTGGAAGTTTCTAAAATCATGAATATTTGGATAGAGTAAATGAGGAGAAAGAATAATGGAACATACAGAATTAAAGTGGTTGACAAAAGAACCAGAGACAGCAAGATGTGAGGAGTAGTTGGAATATAGAATGAACTGGCTAATAGGGTGGTAGATATAGATTTTAATAGTACCTTTTCAAAGGAAATTACATTTAAAAAACTTGAATGAAGGGAGTGGTGGAGTGGAACCAAATGGACAGTGTTATGGTTCAGGTCAAACTCAACTGCTCTATGGAGCCCACCTGGATCAAAAGTTTTGCCTCTTGAATTTGGCTAGGATAAACATGATATGTTTCACTTCAGGTATGATTCAAATGACCCATTTATCAAACAAAGTTTATTTAAGAATATAGTTAACATGTATAGTAAGAAAATTAGAACTCTTATCAATTACAAACAAGAAACAAAATGGCCACTATAATGTATAACCTTTAACAAATATATCCAATGTGTTCCAATCAAACCAATCCCATAGACAAAAAACCCTTTTCACAAGTTTAACACAGCAAAGACTAATGCTCACGTGATACTGGACTTGAAACCTTTGGATGAAGTCTGCAGTTCTCTGGATAGACTCAGAACAGTTTGAAGTCAGAACAACTTCCCAAACACCAGGGACTCTGGAAAGCCACCAGCTGCCTATTTCCCCCTTCAGAAAGGCAAGACCTTGCTTTCAACTAACCAGCAGAATTTCCAAATCTAGAACGAGAGAGACTTTGTTTTTTAGCTTGATGCCCCTTCTAAAACTAAAACTCAAACCTGCAGCTCCAAACTGAAAAGGAAAAAAAACTCCTATCACCTGACCTGCCAACCAGTTTTTCTCCGACCAATGCAGGGTCATAAGCATTCCAATAAAAAAATTTTTAAAACCCTTTTAAGCAGCAATAAAAAGACTCGTAGACAGCCTGGCAACAATGAGAAAAACAAACTGAGGCTGTGAGCTGAGAAACACTGAAGCTGTGAGAGCTGCAGAGATCATGGTTTTAAAAAAAACCTTTCATCACAACAGCTCTTTGAAAAAGCCAGTGCAGCCACAAGGGTTGAAGTGCCGCCTCCAACACTGTTATTCTTGAAGTGTAGTAAAAGCAAATCAGTGAATGCCTGTCTCTGTGTTGTAATAAATCTTTAAACCCTGCACAGCATAAGTTCTTACTTCCCTTTGTATCTCCCTCCACCCCTTCACTCCCGCCAGTCCCTTCATCTGAGTCATTTCTCACACTGGATATTTCCATGGGTTTGTGCTAATAATAAATCATCTGCATTTGTTCAGAATTTTCCATCATTCTAAACACTAAACTTATTGACTTATGAAAAGATGAATTCTTGAATGCAGAACAGAAATTACATAGCCAGATTCTCATATTCCTGGATACTATTTTAAGCTGAGCTATTCTGTATCAGCTTCACTCCCTAAAGGGATATTTCTCTAAGCAGATACCCTGGTAGAAATTTTCCTTATGAAAATATCCATGAGAGTCCTGTTAGTGGTTAGCACAACTCTTGCTTGTTTGCTTGACAGATGAGGTAACCTTCTGATCCCTTACTTTTGGTCTCCTTGATAACGATGTCTTAATTTATCTATTAGTCCCTTTTGTATGTGTGTTCTTTCCAGTTCTGTGGAGAGCATGTAATGCTGTCAAAGTGGCAACATCCAGAATAATCTTGTGGCATAGAAAACTACTTCACCTCATTGAGATTTAGATGAAATGTTTCGCCAATTCCCATATGAAAAGAGGCAATGCCTATGATTGCCAATAGAGATGTTCGCACGTCGAAATGCTTGGTTTACTGTAACGGGCAGCTTTCAGCAAACATTTTATTTGATCTGTACTTGAAAGAGCCATGTGAGCCATCAAAGAGTGCTGTGAGAAACCATGGGAAAAATTAACAGCAAGTTTTACAGAACATATCAAACATCACTCAAAGAAATGGCATTTTTCTGACAACTTTCAAGAGGCTGATCTGTATCTCAAGCGAGACGCCGAAACCACCAGTGCTTTAAATTGCAACAGCTACAGACGATTCCTTCTGGGCAAAGCAGAAACCTGCAGTCTTATAGTGACAAAGATATACTTATTGTAACTGAAAGATGGTGAATTGGATTTGAATTAATTTTGATGAAGATTGGCCTACTTTGGTCTGAAGCAGAATGCGCTGCTAAGTCCTGCAAACAGGTAATGCAGCTATCGCTTTCGCCAATACAAATGTCCCTTGTAACTAATTCTGACAGGCAGAAAATTGTAAAACTGTTAAGTTTAGGTGGTTAGAGAATCTTTTGGATTTCATGACTTGACTTTCAGTCTTCTGCCAGAAGATTGAGAGTGATGCCCCTGAATTTCATACATTGAATTAACCTACACCTTTATTGAAGGGCAGCAAACAGACATAGTTTATTGTAGGTGGTAAACAGTAATAGTTTATTGACTTGTTTAATGCTTTGAGTGTGAGAATGCATTTAGGATTCAAGAACTGTGCGTTGTAGTAATGCACAGGAGGTTAACAAGGTCATTATAGCTGATACATAAGCTCTGCTGTGAACTAATTTAAAATGATGCTTTCACTTTGAAATGCCTTGTGGCAGCTTCCCATTATAGCAGTGCTACCAATGGCGGTCCAACTTCAGCAGAAGCAAATAAATGAGGTAATGCTGCTAATGGAGGAACCCAGACACGCCACAAGAGATGATCTAACCTTGCGTTTCAGGATGCACCATTGTACTGGCTGCAAACTTGAACATTGAGGTCAACGGTGCCTGGCATAGTTTTATTTTGCCATTGACAGGCTGAGTGCTCAGCTCAGCTGTGTAGGCTAGTGATGCAGATTTCCCTTTCTCAGATTATGCACATTTTTTCTCTAACTCCAAGGGAGGGCATGGCCACCAAAATAAAACTAATTTTCAAATAACTGAATGGGGATTAGCTTGTACAAAAGCTGCTGTTTGACTGTTCCTGCTGCTGCAGTGGAACAGCCACATTGTGAATGTGTTGGATTCTGTAGTATCAACAGCTATCTGCAGTGGTTCGGCAATAAAGACCATTTAACAGTGACAACAGCCTTTGACATGTTTTAAGATAAGACACTCTAACATACTACTGACTATCCACAGGCTGGTCATGTCAGTTTTCTGCTGCATGCACAAATATCTGTAAGCCAAAAAATCTAATGGGAAGGGGTTGAAGGGTGATACTTTTCCTCTGGTTATTTTCTGTTCTAATCTTAGTACCATATTGGAATTAGTCATTGCTTACGAGACAGTATTTCCCATATACAAAGAGCAGTGATCACGTTTGGCACTTTTAGCATTATTTCAGATTAGCATGGAAGTTATAACAATAAAGAAAATGTTCACAAATCAGATTGTAGGGTAATTGAAATGCTTTGTAGATATATTTCCATAGTGCAAACCAAACCAAAAACTGATGCAGCTTGTTTCCTTTCTGAAATGGCACTGGCTCAGATTTTGTCATTGTGATGATAGATAAATCATAGTATCATTGATGGTTGCACGATGAATTCGACAACAACTTCTGGCATCGACACACGTATTAAACACTAAAATCTAGAAATTGCTGCCAGTGATTCCCCACCTCCCCACAGTGGAATGGTAATCTTAAAACTCAATGAGGTGAACATCCGTATTTTACTCTGTTAAACGTGCTTGAAAGAGTTGGCATTTGCTGAATCATGTGAAACAAAGGTTTGTCATAATTACTGCTGAAACACCTCTCTGATACTGAAAAACGACACTTATGTGCAATGTCAAATGTCTACATTTGAATTAAATTCCACAGTATTCTGTTATTTCAACTTTTTATGCCCCAAACTTCATTTTCATTGTGAAATGATTAAATAATGAAGAATAATCAGTGCTTTTGCTTCCTGGTTTCTTGTCAATGAAAATTCTGCAATCATTCGAGGCTGTTTAACCTGCTTGGTAACATTACTGTAGCTGGATACTGGGGATTCTTAGGTGATGCTAGCATCTTCCTTCAAAGTCACTGACCACAAATCCAGGCCATTATTTTAATGTAGGGATAATTAAACACAGTGGTAAAATAATTTGAGTTTAAAAAATATTGATTCTAAATAATAAATATTACTGAAAACCAATTTAAAATTTGATTGGCAGCTGAGTTGAATGCATGTTAATGAAACGTAACAGCATAGAAATTAAAAGGTCTGGAATCTACCAGTTATGCAAACAATTATTTTGCCGCGCAGTTTTATAGAAAAAAAATCCAGTTTAAAAATGCATCTTTGAATCATAAAGCTTTAACCTCAAAGCAATTATATTAATTGTGCAGCCAATAATTCTGTAGTTGAATATCGCACAAATTACTGTAATTGATTAAACATTCAAATTCGAGGCTCATTAGCTCAATATCAGTGTACTGCCATGTAAAAGAATGAAGCATGCATCAATTTGTCAAAAACTAGTACAAAAATGTTTCCTGTCATTTGTGTAATTAACAATTGCTTAACATCAAATTTAACACGAGCGGTGATGATGAACCAGTGCGGCTAAACAGTACTCTAAAAGGGCCAATTTGATGGCACCAAGGGAAAAGCGTGAAGTAGAATGAGGTGGGCAAGGTTAACATGCAGGAGTGCCTCTGTTTGAAAATGAAAGGGACCTTTTATGAAAATATTAGGCATGCAGAAAAAGGACAAACGCAAGGAAAGGAAACACATTAAATAAGCATGACCCAAAGTGAATTAATGAGAGGGAAAAGTGGAAATAGAGAAAACAAGTCCCAAAAGCCTTTGGAGACAAAGGTGAAGCAAACCATTTGAAAGAATAGCAGAATCTTCAACAGGGGCTGACAAAATGACAGGGGGGACTTGAAATGAGCATAACTATAGCAGTTGAACACAGCAGTAATAAACTCCTCCAGTACTGTAACAGCAAGATTTAAACTGCCAAGCAATTTAATGCCGAGGAGCAGAAACAAATAGCAGATGTGCCATAATTTACAAAACAGAGATGATACTCCTCAGAATACAGAACATAAAGTCACAAAACCGCAATATAAAACTAGGTCTGGTAAAGTCACTCGGCAAAAACTTGAGGTTCACTGCATAACCTCTTTTGCACTCTGAAGTTCATGCAGGACATCAATACTTGTAAAAATTGATGTGTGACACAATTTGGATGGAAGAATAACAGCAGTGCTTTGTGTTCAACAAGCATCAGTGTATAAAAAGACAACCTTCTGTTTCATCCCAACAACCAAAGATGTATCATCACTGTTCTTATTCATGTTCTGATGTGCATCAGTTAGTCATTTTTTTAATTGAATATGATTTTAATCCTGTCGATACCTTAAGAATGAAACAAGAAAAATCAATATGATGCACCATAGATAAAATTTATTGCCAGTATCAAGCAGCAACATCAATTTGGCATTCAAGTAAATTATGAGGTTCTATTAGTTTACTTAGATCCATGTCCAAGCTTAATTTTGCTGCATCCGTTGTGCTGAAAGAAGCAACGGTTTCATAATTCAATGGGTAATCTAAACAATGCTCTGACAAATTAAGAAGATTTGAAGCCTTTGAAATAATTATTTGAAGTTTTTTATAAACCTCCTGGTTTCTTTCATATAAGTCCTCCGCAGATCAAGATAGCTTTTTTCATAGTTTTCAAAAAGTATGGTAGGTCAAAAGTGCTGAGGTAAATTCAGTTGTCACGAGTTAATTATCTTTGAACGTCAAGCTGTTTTGATGTATTGATTTTTTTTAGAACTGAAATATTGAAGCTGGGTAGTTGAAAGTGTTGCACTGAGGGAGGTAAGTATGGGCATCTAAAGTGCTCAGCATTTCAAAAGCCATTTCTGATAACCCAGCAATCACAATACAGAGATGTATTGGATTAAAGGTAACAAGAAGGAATTGAATGAACACTGACAGCGAGGTTCCTTCTTACTGAAAAGTAGAAGACAGAATAAAGGCAAACTAATAAAATCCTGATGAATGGTGTCATAATCAAAGCCAATATTAATTATATTATATAATTGAAACTTTGTTTCAATGGATTATTTGCAAGAGGTTACATCTGAATCTTAAATTGTTAAATGTTTTACTAGTTTCAGCAGTTGGGTTTTTCACAAGTTGAACCATTGATCCATCAAATGAGGACCACGTGTGTTGTAATTATCACAATTGCATGACATTTAAATAAAAACGAATCGCAATTCCAGTAGGCAAGGCTCCTGTAAATTCTCTGCTAAGAAACAGCTCGCATTCTTACTAGCATCTTCAGAACATCCCAAAGCATTTCACAAGTAATAGATACTTATTCTGAAATGCAGTTGCCATCATATAGACAAGGCAACATCCATTTTAAACACAGCAAGATTTCATAAGCAAAGGTTATGATTGCTTAGTCTGTGAAGGATGTTGACCAGGACACGAGCTGTTTTTAATTCGTAGGGTGTCGCATGACCTTTTATGTCCATTGGGTAGCCAGATATTTAACATCTCATCTGATAAACTGAAAGAGTTCTGTATTTGAGTTATGTTTAAATCTTGGTGTGAAATTCAAAATTCTATCATTCAGCTTAGTGTGAGTGTTACCAACCTAACACTGGAGGTGAAATTAATCTTGGACGGAAATGCCAAATGGCATTTTACAGCCTGCCTGATCTTGCTGTTTAGTGGACAAGGCAATTCTGCTGGGTGTGAAGGCGGTTGCTGATTTGCTGTCGCTTGTTTAGTGCTCGTGTCCAAAGCCAATTTCACCCTTTTCAATTCAAATATACATTGTCATGGAATCACAAGAATCGCACCAAAAAGCTGTTTGCTCAGCTCAGCAAGCTGTGCCTGTTAGTTTTTTTAACACATCCAACTACTCCAATCTAATGCTCCTGTCCCGCTGTCTGCTTTTCAAATACGTTTGAATGATCCAGTTTCTGTCTAATTAGCCATTTGTTCTAATGCATTTTAATAACCCTTTCTCTTTTGACTCTGCTACAAAACATCCAATTTACCAACTAATGGATTATTTTTAACCACTTCCCCTCAAGTTTTCAAACTTTTCAAAAATTTTATTTGTTTCAGTTCCAATAGTAAAGAAAAGAGGTGGGTGGACAACAATTTCTCAAAACTCTCTTTGAATTAATCTGGCTGCAAACAAGCTGAGGGATAATGGGTTGACTGGCCTCCCATGCTGTAAACTTCATTGGTCCATGACTATAATCTATCCCTGTTTTTAATTCATCATTCTTTTACATTTCCCATGAATCTCAATCTTCCTGAATTTTCTCCTAGTCCTTCAGTGTCTTGCAGGAAGTCAACATAACATCCTTGCTTTTTTATTCAGTGCCCTTTGTATAAATCAGTGAATCCTATTTATTTTTATACCTGAACTATATCTCTTTTGACGATCAAAATTTGCATCTTCAGATTTCTTCTCTTCCCTCCTGTTCAGGGTTTTAATATTTAGCATATTGTTGCAGACAGGGATGAGAGACAACAGGAGCCATGTTTTTAAAACATTCATTATTGGGATGTGAGCTTCACTGGCGAGGCCAGCGTTTATTGCCCATTGCTAATTGCCGTTGAGGTGGTGGTGAACTGCTGCCTTGAACCACCGCAGTCCTTGAGGCGTAGGTGCATTCTGTTGGGGATCTCGTTCCAGGATTTTGACCCGGCGGCAATGAAGGAACAGTGATATATTTCCAAGTGAGGGTGGTGTATGGCTAGGGGGAAACTGGCAGGTGGTGGTGGTCCTATGTGTCTACTGTCCTTGTCTTTCTAGATGGTATTAGTTGTGGGTTTGGAAGGTGCTGCCTAAGGAGGTGTGGTGAGTTCCTGCACAGTATCTTGCAGATGGTACATACTGCTGTCATTGTGCATTGGTGGATTGAGGGTATGAATGGAATGTAAATCAAGTCGGCAACTTTATCCAGAATGGTTTTGTGCTTCTTGAGTGCTGTTGGAACTGCATTAATCACAAGTGGAGAGTATTCCATTGCACCCCTGATTTGTGTAGATGGTGGACAGGCTTTTGGGCGGGGTGGGGGTGGGGGGGGGGCAGCGGCGGCAGCAGGAGGTACATATTCACGTATTCATCCCATAAATCTAATGCTACTTCACACGTGCACATGTGCTTGTCTGCTATCCTGTGGGTAAGAATACAAGGAGCTGAATCTCTCATGTGCACCCAAGATATTTTAATCTATCAACTCATCACTTATATTGCATGAATACTATTCAGTGTAATAAATTAATAAATGAGAAACATGATGATTACTCATGTGTTTTTTTCATTAAACCCTTGAATCTTGTGTCAGTTCCTATTATTGATGATTTTAAATCCATTGACATACATTAAGATGCTTGCTGTTTGCTTGCAGTGGACTGGTGTTCAATTCTACATTTTAGTAATCCTCTGGGGGTGAAGTAGGCCACATAACTGCAGAGCACAGCATCGGTATGTCACAGCTCAAGGAAGAAATGGCATTGTGCCTTTTTCACCCTGCAGTTAGCGAATCTCCTGTCAAGTGAACCACAGCTTCATTGGATTTTTTTCCCCCGAGTGCCAGAGGAATCGATATTCCTGCGTTCCCACACTTGGCTGAAGAAAGGCCACACAGAAGCAATTAATGATGAAAAGAGGGGGTCTGAAAATAGGGGAGAATGTATTTTTAAAACTGTCTTAAAGACAATACTTTATATTGTCTCTGTTTCTCTTTTTATCAGACACCTTTTCTTGTATCTGTTTTGTGACCCTTCTCTCCCCTTTCCATCCTCCTCCCCATCTCCTATTTTTGCCTTTTTTCCCATAAATCTATAAATATCTTTATCTTGTTACCATCCCCCTGAGACTGATAACTTTAAAAAAATAATTTCCCAACAACCAACAGAATTGCATGACAAATTATCATATATTGAGTGTTACAGTAAAAAAACAGCTAAAATCAACATATATTAAACATTACTTCCAATATATCTCAAACTACAGAAAAGGTACTTCCTCATTAAGTGAATTAACTCAACCAAAAATGCTTTATGACCTATTTGTACATTATGCAGCACTCTCAGCAAATGTTTAGCCTTCCAGATGAAGTCCCACATTGCTCCTGCATTTCAACAGGCTTTCTTCTCTCTTGCACCAGGGTAAGTCTCTGGAAACTTTTGAAAGTTGCTTCCCCCAGCCTTCTGAGTATTCCTGAACAGACTTCCAATAGCAAGGCCCACTCTGATGGAACCTTGGTCTTTAAATCTCCAAGTCCTGAACCTTTGAATAGAAAATCTGTTCTCCTCTATCCTACTTGATAGCTAATGCAAAATAGTCCTTTATTCTGCTTTGTGAGCTGAATGTGCCTTCTCTGAACTGCTTTGAAAGCAGTTTTTTCCAAATAAGAGACCAAAACTGTCCACCATATTTGAGAAGTGGTGTCACAAAAGCCCTGTACAGCTGCAGCAAAACATCCCTACTTTTATGTTCCATTCCTCTTGCAATAGAATCATAAAATCCCTACAGTGCAGGAGACCGTTCGGCCCATCAAGTCTGCACTGACTTTCCAAAAGAGCATCTTTCCCGGACCCACCCACTCTATCCCCATAACCTCCCACTCTATCCCCATAACCTCGTGCATTTACCAAGGCCAATCCACCTAATCTCACATTTTTGGATTGTGGATCCCTTGTCACTGGACGAGCTGTCAGAGAGTGGGTTAAGAAGCTCTGTTTCCATCAAAAAGCTTTTGCCACACCAAATTTATTAATGTCACAAGTAGGCTTCCATTAACACTGCAATAAAGTTACTGTGAAAATCTCCTAGTTGCCACACTCCGGCACTTGTTTGGGTACACTGAGGGAGAATTTAGCATGGCCAATCCATCTTTTGGACTGTGGAAGGAAACTGGAGCACCCAGAGGAAACCCACGCAGACACAGGGAGAACATGCAGATGGCACACAGATAGTGACCCAAGCTGGGAATCGAACCAGGGTCCTGTGACGCTGTGGGGCAGCAGTGCTAGCCACTGTGCATTCTCCACTGTCATATTGCAGCATCTCCTTGGCTATCATCGGACAATAAAAGCCATCCACAAAAACCCCCGCATAACATCTTTATCCAACAAAGCATTCAATTTTGCTGACATAAATGAAGTACTCGCCCTTGTGTATTCCCTTAGTGCCGGTTTTACAGGTGCTCTTACACAGCCCCTGGTGACTGTGGCATAACTGGTGAAAGTCTGCTGACTGTCACTGGGGGAGACTGCAGATGGCCATGCATGATGCCCTTGAGCAGTTTTTGACCTTGACTGGCTTCTGACAGCATCGACTGAGCTAGTGGGTAGCAGGGTGGGCTGGGTGACAAGCAATAACCAGGGCACTGGCAGAATGGCGCTAATGAAAAAATAAGTGTTTTCACTTGGAGAGAGCAGGTTTATGTTCCACAAAGTCACTGCCACCCCCAAGGGGCATCGCCTCAGCAACCCGACTAATCTTTTGGAGGACTAATTGCTGAGCTGCTGCAAGAGCTTGGATTCTCTTTGAGGCAGCAATCTGAACCAGCGTGTTATGAAACCTGAATCTTTTAATCTCAGCCTCAACTTTCCCTGCAGTATCAGCTGTTGCAAGCTTTCTGCTTGTGCTGCATTGGAAGCTGAGGTAGCAGCCACCAAATGCTCCAAGGTCAGATCTGCAGATGCAGACATGGAGTTGGCTACCAACTCCACAGTGGAATGGATGGACTCCAAGCACTGCGCAATTCCCACTGCCATGATGGAGCCTTGTGACTGACAGAAGCCTGCCAGGCAGGCTTGTTAATGCATCAAACATCTCAAAAGCCATACTCCTCAGCCTTTTCCTCTAGGCTGCCCCACCATAGTCCTCATCTGGGCCCCTTCCAGCAGATATTGGCCAGTATTTTCCTACCTCGCTCGGGTGAGGCTCATAAAATCCTGCCCGAGAATGGAGAATTCCATGTTGCTGGTAAAATTTCAGCCATTATCTTCATCCTTGTCCTTTAGAAAGTTGACATATGATGCACTCTCTTCCTCTGGCGTGGCTACAGCCCATATGCGCTCAGTTACACAGCACATTCAGGTCCTGACTCTGCACGAGCCTCTCCGTGCATGCAATGCCAGTATCTGAGTTGAAGTCTTCCAAGACTTCCAAGATTGAGTGATAGTGCGCCCTTGTCCCCAGCGTGGGGTTGCTTTTCTTTTTCCTCTTTGAAAATTTCCAGGTGACACCAAATCGTAACCGGAATGTTGAGGTGAGGATGGTACAGGTAGATAGCAAGAGGTCCATGATCATACCATCTGCAGCTTTAAATTTGTGCTACATCTGAGGACACAGGTTCAGAGGGAGTTGAGAAACTGCACAGGTAGTCATTTACTGGCTTCCTGGATGGCCTTGGTGGCATGATAAGCTGCAATCTCTGCTGCCAGCCCCGTGATTCCAAGCACCATCTCAAGGAGTTGGGCAGGTGCTCTCCCAACCTCACCAGTTCCTCTGCTGTAGATAGTCTTATCCTGTAGGGTAGAGGATAGAATGGCAGTGTTTGAGTTCCACTGTTTGCATGATTTCCCTGTCAGAGCTGGAGTTATGTGGGGGCAGTGAGAGGTACAAATTACCGTCACTAATGGATGAATGAGGTGAAACAAAATGAAATAAAATAAATGGAAATGGCCACTATATAGAGAATATATGCAGCTGTGCTCATACATTTTATCACAGAATATTGGAGGAAAGAGTGCACTGGATCATTGCATCATTTCTTGGAAGGTTTAGTTTTACGCTGATGCATTACTTTTCTTTTAGTAGTCTTCCTTAATCGCTTCCCTGGCAAAAATATGTTTGTTTTAGATCCACCTTCTGGGAACGGGAAAATGAATTTAGATGTATCTGGATGGCAGAGCATGTTTGTCATTTTATACTGTATTAATTTTATATGATGAATTTAGTTCTCATCAAGATTAAAAGGTAAGTGCTAAGGAGTGGAACATTTTATCTTAATTATTGCCACCTTTTATCCAGTATTACCTGGTCAGCGACGTCAATGCAGCAAGGAGTAAAGCTTATTTCTCTGATACCTCAACATATGAGCCTTAGCTACAGAAGACCATACCATACCACGATGGTGCAAATCTTTCTCCCAATATTCTGTGATAAAATGTAAGTGCAATTCTCCATATTGAGACTTTCCAATCTGCAGCATAAAGGGAGGTATGCAATTGAAGGCAGGTAGCTCCCTGAAGAGAGAGGAAAAATTGGAGAAAGGCCAACCCCAGACTGCTCATGACAACATGACATTGCCATACACCTGGGAGCAGATCACATCACTTACCTTGTCACAATCACAATGGTATAAAAGCATGCCTTTTTGTTGCTGAATTGCTCCTTAATATGCCAGGCAGAGTGGTACAGTGATTTGCACAAAGTCACAAAAGCAGCTTTCAAGCAACCAAATGTTTATCGATCCAACATAATTACCATCCGCAGGCATTATAACTCTTACAATACCTTGATGATAGGAAAGTCAGAAATGGCAAAAGTAAATTGAAGTCCTTTGTAGGCAGCCAAATTCAAGATCTTTGCTAGTGTTTTGCCAAAAGAGACCCTCTGCCCAAGGTGTCTCTGATGGTCCTGCCATTAATCACTTAGACTACTGGCTTCCCCCAGAGGTAAAGAGGCAATGTTTTTAATCCATTACTTCATCCAATTCCCTGGTAGTTTCTTTATTTATCTGACTTGGTATTAATATTAAATATGCCCTGAAAAGATCTGTTCCTATGTGCATTGATAAATAATGAAATCAATTCTTAGTTTCCTGTTGTGTGGTAACTAGTGTATATGAACGATCCGGTATAAAACCTGACTATGACTATTACTATCACATTGAAGTGAGTTCAGCTTTACTCCCATTTCAGTTGGTGCTATAGTGCTGATGTAAGAAGAAGTATCTTTTTATCTGATGGTAACAGTAGTGATTGTGTGTGCTGCCTTTGCCACAATTGTGAGATGGCCAATGTGTAAAATTATTACCATATTTATAGTAACACCAGGGCACTGAAGCTACTTTGTAACAAAGTGTTTCTGTTGTAAATCAAAATTGTTATTGCAGTGACTGATGACAGCTCCCAAGAAAACCTTCAACTCTCGGTAACCCTAAGTCATTTTCTTTTAAATCTCTTCAATTACAGATTCAACTTTCCCTGGAACATATGCCTCCCCTCCCTGCAGCATTTCTCTCTGACATGCCAATCCCCAAATACACACAATGCCTCTGGTTTCCTGGACGTTCCCTTCACTTTGCTGCTGGTCTTCCTCACATACTGAACTTGGGGCAATCTTCCCATGGTGACTAGTCTAGACTTGACATTCTAAATCAACAAACTTGCGAGGTTTACCCAATGGAAAGACTGCCCGTTTTAAACTAGAAGAAAATATTAATGTAAAGTTGTGAAGAATATCGACTTAAAAATAATCTTGGAATGTAAATATTGCTGGCAAGACCAGAATTTATTATTGCCCATTCCTACTCGCCCTCAAGGTAGTGGTGGTGAGCCAGTTTCTTGAACTGCTGCAGTCCATATAGTGTAGGTACTCCCACAGTACTGTTAGGGAGGGAGTTCCAGGATTTTGACACAGTGACAGTGGTAGAACAGTAATATAGTTCCAAGTGAGGTGCGGTGAGGTGTGCAGGTGGTGGAGGGAGCTCCCATAAGGTATGCTGCCCTTTTTCTTCTAAGTGGTAGAGGGTTGTGGGTTTGGAAATGCTGTCAAACTTTAATGAGTTGTTGCAGTGCATCTTGTATGTGGTAGACACTGCTACCAATGTGCACTGATGGTGGAAGGAGTGAATCTTTAAGGTGGTGGATGGGATGCTAATTGAGTGGGCTAATTTGCTTGTGTGGTGATGAGCTTCTTAAATGTTATTAGAACTGCATTCATCCAAGCAAGTGGAGAGTATTCCATTGCACTCCTGACTTGTGCCTTGTAGATGGAGGATAGGTTTTGGGGAGTCAGGTGGTGAGTTACTTGCCACAGAACTTCCAGCCTCTTGCCTGATTTTGCAATTATAGTATTTATAAGGCTGGTCCAATTAAGTTTCTGATCAGTGGTGCCCCCACATATGTCGATGGTGGGGAATTCTGTGTTAGTAATGCCACTGAAAGTCAAGGGGAGTTGGTTACATTCTCTCTTGTTGGGGATGGTTAATGCCTTGCACTTGAGTGGCACAAATGTCACTTGCCACTTCTCAGCCTAAGCCAGAATGTTGTTCAGGCCTTGCTGCATGCAGGCGCAGACTGCTTCTATCCGAGGAGTTGTGAATTGGTAGTGAATGCTTTGCAATCTTAAGTCCCCACTGCTGACCGCATGTTGGAGAGAAGGCCATTGTTGAAGCAGCTGAAGATGGTTGGGCCTTGGATTGTACGCCAAGGAACACCTGCAGTGATGTTGAGTATTATGTGCCTAGGTTACCTCTTGTGTCTTGCCTTTCAACTCCATCACTTTGGCCATTATTTCATTATAGTATTCTACATTTACCAACAATTTGTTAGCTTGTTTGGATCAAACGTAAAACCTCTGAAAGGAACGGAGAGGATTTAACTTGCAATTGCATGTTACTGTAGAAGGTGGGAAAGGATGTTTGGTTGAATGCAAAGTCTGTGTCAGGTTTAGTTTACATTCATCAAAAATGTTACTGCATCTTCCAGTGATGCACAAATTCACAACAGTTTTGTTTGTCGTGGCACTCGGTGCCGCTTCTGCCACATCACTTTCTAAAATCACAGAATAATACTTTGCACCAAGCTGGAGGTGTTCATCCTGTTCGATTATTTCTGTGCTGCCAGTTATGGGTTAGTTGGCTTGCTGATTGCGGGAAGAAGTGGGCATTGAGTTTATTAACTTAAATGATATACACTACACCTTGTCTGTAAAAGAGCCAACGTATGCAGAAAAGATGGACACTAAACAGGAAGTACAGCTATTTTAACTGGGAGATTGAAAGGGCTGTCAGAGGTGGACATGTTTTAAGGAGAGCTTTGAAAATGGAGAAAGAAAATTTAGCAACTTTGTGAGTGACCTTCAGAAGACAGGTGTGGTACCTGTCAGATTCATCTTTAATAGTGGCTTGGAAGGTTCACAGAACAAGCAGTACCCCAAAGAAGGAGGAATGGATATGATCTATTGGAAACATGGCCTTGCATATGAGTGAAGTCTGTTAGGATTTGAACTCTGTACTAATTCTTGTGGGGAAATGACATTATTGGAAAAACGAGTGATCACTAATTTAAAGATGAAATCCAATAAGGTTTATTGAAACACAAATATTAACACTTGACATTCCACTCGTCAAGGCTTGGCATGATACAGTGTCCTTCCCATGGATCCCCGGACTTCTGGGTCCTCTCTTCTTGGTTCCTAAAAGCTGGTCTCTTGATTCTCGAAGTTTTAAAGATTCTACCCAAGTCCATTTGATTCTAATGAATGCACCAGCCCCTTTTACTATTGAATGCGAAAGGCAGCTTTCACTTTCTTCTTACACCTCAAACCTAATACTGAATTCTAATACCGATCAAACACTGATAACTTGGGACTTCTTATGGCAAATCTCTAGCCTCATCTCTGGGTTCTTACAGCAATCCCTAAACCTGTATTTACCTCTAGGTTTTGTTCGGTCAACCCCAAATCTCTCCTGGCAAAAAGCCCCTTTTTGAAAGTTTGTTGAGATTAATGCTACCCCCTGGGAAATGCAAAAACCCTAGTTCTGCTCCATTATTTTTATGCCTTTTTTTTCAAGTAACTTTTGCAATATATCCAGCCCAAGTCTGAGGAAATGTGTAAATGCAACTAATACCGTTTCCCAAATATATGTAACTCCTGACAAACGGGAAGTAAACTCAGGGCTTCCCAACAGAAACCTAACTTAGAAAAAACTAGCTTATTATGCTTAGAACTTTTCAAAAATGAAACATTTAAAATTGAGAAATAATAATCTACTGGTTAATAATGATCGCAGTAAGAAGTTTAACAACACCAGGTTAAAGTCCAACAGGTTTATTTGGTAGCAAAAGCCACACAAGCTTTCGAAGCTCTAAGCCCCTTCTGCAGGTGAGTGGGAATTCTGTTCACAAACAGAGCTTATAAAGACACGGACTCAATTTACATGAATAATGGTTGGAATGCGAATACTTACAACTAATCAAGTCTTTAAGAAAGAAAACAATGGGAGTGGAGAGAGCATCAAGACAGGCTAAAAAGATGTGTATTGTCTCCAGACAAGACAGCCAGTGAAACTCTGCAGGTCCACGCAACTGTGGGAGTTACAAATAGTGTGACATGAACCCAATATCCCGGTTGAGGCCGTCCGCATGTGTGCGGAACTTGGCTATCAGTTTCTGCTCAGCGAGCAGTAGTCGCTGAGCAGAAACTGATAGCCAAGTTCCGCGGACGGCCTCAACCGGGATATTGGGTTCATGTCACACTATTTGTAACTCCCACAGTTGCGTGGACCTGCAGAGTTTCACTGGCTGTCTTGTCTGGAGACAATACACATCTTTTTAGCCTGTCTTGATGCTCTCTCCACTCACATTGTTTTGGTTTCTTAAAGACTTGATTAGTTGTAAGTATTCGCATTCCAACCATTATTCATGTAAATTGAGTCTGTGTCTTTATAAGCTCTGTTTGTGAACAGAATTCCCACTCACCTGCAGAAGGGGCTTAGAGCTTCGAAAGCTTGTGTGGCTTTTGCTACCAAATAAACCTGTTGGACTTTAACCTGGTGTTGTTAAACTTCTTACTGTGTTTACCCCAGTCCAACGCCGGCATCTCCACATCATAATGATCGCTACAGCCTTCTGTAACCCTCATATATCATGGTCAATGTTCACAAAGTCATGTTCATTCATTTAATTTCTCCTCTGACTGCCATATTAAGAAAATAATTTTATTATGAATGAGGGAAGGCATGATTACTGAACTTAAATATGACTCTCAAAATCTTGTATTTGGAATGAAAGAATATCATAGCACTCGTGTTAGTTTATTTGTTCAGACTTGTTTGTTAACAGAAAATGAACTGAATGTTGTGTTTTCACACTTTTATTGAAAATGCACATCATGTTCATTCACAATTATGTTAAAATTAGGAAATATTTAAAAATGCTTTCATTGATTGAAAACGCATTTAGAACATAGAACATAGAACATTACAGCGCAGAACAGGCCCTTCGGCCCACGATGTTGCACCGACCAGTTAAAAAAAAAAACTGTGACCCTCCAACCTAAACCAATTTCTTTTCGTCCATGAACCTATCTACGGATCTCTTAAACGCCCCCAAACTCGGCGCATTTACTACTGATGCTGGCAGGGCATTCCAATCCCTCACCACCCTCTGGGTAAAGAACCTACCCCTGACATCGGTTCTATAACTACCCCCCCTCAATTTAAAGCCATGCCCCCTCGTGCTGGATTTCTCCATCAGAGGAAAAAGGCTATCACTATCCACCCTATCTAAACCTCTAATCATCTTATATGTTTCAATAAGATCCCCTCTTAGCCGCCGCCTTTCCAGCGAAAACAATTCCAAATCCCTCAGCCTCTCCTCATAGGATCTCCCCTCCATACCAGGCAACATCCTGGTAAACCTCCTCTGCACCCTCTCCAAAGCCTCCACATCCTTCCTGTAATGTGGGGACCAGAACTGCACACAGTACTCCAAGTGCGGCCGCACCAGAGTTGTGTACAGTTGCAACATAACGCTACGACTCCTAAATTCAATCCCCCTACCAATAAACGCCAAGACACCATATGCCTTCTTAACAACCTTATCTACTTGATTCCCAACTTTCAGGGATCTATGCACACATACACCTAGATCCCTCTGCTCCTCCACACTATTCAAAGTCCTCCCGTTAGCCCTATACTCAACACATCTGTTATTCCTACCAAAGTGAATTACCTCACACTTCTCCGCATTAAACTCCATCCGCCACCTCTCGGCCCAACTTTGCAACCTGTCTAAGTCTTCCTGCAAACTACGACACCCTTCCTCACTGTCTACCACACCACCGACTTTGGTGTCATCAGCAAATTTGCTAATCCACCCAACTATACCCTCATCCAGATCATTAATAAATATTACAAACAGCAGTGGCCCCAAAACAGATCCCTGAGGTACACCACTTGTAACCGCACTCCATGATGAATATTTACTATCAACCACCACCCTCTGTTTCCTATCCGCTAGCCAATTCCTGATCCAATTTCCTAGATCACCCCCAATCCCATACATCTGCATTTTCTGCAGAAGCCTACCATGGTGAACCTTATCAAACGCCTTACTAAAATCCATATATACCACGTCCACTGCCTTGCCCCCATCCACCTCCTTGGTCACTTTCTCAAAAAACTCAATAAGGTTAGTAAGGCACGACCTTGTTAATGTTAATTTTACTTGCTAATTTATTTCTGTCCCAACCCTAGAGTGACATTGCAGCCGATTAAAAGTCAACATTTTGGAAACCGTGCCAAAGTATTTTATTTTCCTGTCGTTTCCAAAAAATGGATATTCCTTGTCTTGAATGTACCACTTGCTACATCACAATAGAGATTTGCAATAATCCAAGAGTGATGGGATTATCAGTGCTGATGAACTGGAAAATGTTTTGCATGGATTAAGTGATTGATTGTGATTAGAATTCTTTCATTTATATGCCAGATTTGACATTGCAAGGGACGTTTTTCTGAAATACTGTTTACTGGAAATGTCTAGATGCCTTTTGGCATAGAGTATTGCTAGCTGGAGGCAATCAAAGGCAGTCCTTTTGTGCCTTGACAATGCTGTCTCAATCATCCCTTCAGTGTAGAACCCGAGTAGCTCCAGCTGAATATAAACAGAGCTGTGCTGGACTCTTAACAGTGAGAACTTGTCTACATGGGTCTTTGCAGGAGGACAGTTGGTTTTGGCCTTCACAGTCCTTGGTGGAAGCTAAACTTCAGCTCAATGTAGACAGGGCTCGCTATAAACCAATAACCTATTCAATGGAAAAAAAAGTGATCTTCCATATAGATCAGAATCCTTCTCCCTATATAAATCAGAATCCCCCTCCAATTGCTTTCAGGTATCAATGAGTTAAACATTTACTTAATTGCTTAGTTAATTTTGATCCCAAAATTCTTGAAGCAATTTCAAATGTTTCAGAGCTTTAAATATTGAAATCTCTGAGTTATAAGATTAAGGAAATTAATCATTTAACTCAGTGACATATATTTAGTGTAGTTTCTTGGTTGAAAGATGCTCAGATTTGAATTGAGATGTACAGTGTGTTATAACCTGGTGAAGAAGGGTGCAAGGACTCCCACCCCACTTTTTTCCCATTCCTTGGTTGATTGTAACAGGGTATTTTGAAATTAAAACTGGCTATATATTGATTACAAAAAACTCAGACTGCCAAGCTTTCTTGAGATTAAATAAGTGAGGGGTTAGTTTTTGTGCTAAAAGCCTACCCAGGTAAAGATAATACATTGAAAAAAGGCAAACATATCCTGACTGCCAAAAAACATAGATGAACACACAAGCTTTCAAAAATCCAAGTTACAGAGAAGAGGAGGTTAATTTTGAGCAAATTAAAATTCAATGATAAAAGGCAAAGATGTAAAGTGATCACGGATTGAGTCCTTTGTTGCAATTCACAGCTGAAGCAGCTCTTAGGCTGTGGTCCTTTATTTTTTTTCTTGGAAACATGGCTTTGGAGTTTGAAATTTGCTTTAGAATTGCTCTGCTGTTTGTAGTCTGGTATAAGCATGCAGGGCTCACTTCAGTTGAAAGAGAGGGATGTATGCAGCCTCTTGCTGACTTCAAATGTTCCTTCTCCAGACTGCAATCAAGGGTTTACAATAAAAGACATTTCAAAATGGTGATCTCATAAAGATTGAGTACTCCAGCAAAGATAATTGATTAGCTCACATCAGGAAAGACCTTGGCCATTGTGTTATGACCTTGGTGATTTTTTTTAATGTCCAAATCATTTCTGATTGACTCATTCTTCCATATAATGAGCTATGAAAACATCGACACCTCCAACGTAGCCATTGTTTCTGTAGCCTCTCTGTCTCCAGCCTAATGGAATGTGGCTTTTTAGTGATGCAAATGGTGGCAGCCATTTTTAAGTTTGTCTATCCTTGAAGTAAACCTTGACATCTGCAGGTGTGAATTCCACAGGAGGGTTACCTGGAATGTGGTAGTTTTATCCACATTGGAAATCTTAAGTTTAAGTTTATTTATTAGTGTCACAAGTAGGCTTACATTAACACTGCAATGTTAATTAACACTGCACTGTCATCATGCAAACCAGCCTCCCATCCATTGACCCCGCTGCCTTGGAAAAGCAGCCAGTATAATTAAGGATGCCACGCACCATGGACATACTCTCTTCCACCTTCTTCCATCGGGAAAAAGATATAAAAGTCTGAGGTCACATACCAACCAACTCAAGAACAGCTTCTTCCCTGCTGCCGTCAGACTTTTTAATGGACCTACTTCGCATGAAGTTGATCTTTCTCTACACCCTAGTTATGACTATAACACATTCTGCACTCTCTCCTTTCCTTCTCTATGAACGGTATGCTTTGTCTGTATTGCATGCAAGAAACAATACTTTTCACTGTATACTAATACTTGTGACAATAAATCAAATCAAAAGTTACAATGATACTCCCCTAGTCACCACTCTCCGGCGCATGTTCAGGTACACTGAGGGAGAATTTAGCTTGGCCAATGCACCTAACCAGCACATCTTTCAGATGTGGGAGGAAACCGGAGCACCCAGAGGAAACCCACGCAGACACAGGTGGAGAACGTGGATACTCCACACAGACAGTGACCCAAGCCGGGAATCGAACCCCGGTCCCTGGTGCAGTGAGCCAGCAGTGCTAACCACCGTGCTACCATACCACCCTATCTTCCAGAAACTTTACAAATTTGCAGTTGCAGTCTTGTCGGTTGACCTGTGGCAACCATCTTAAGCCAACAGTTGAAACTACCTTTTTGTTAAATCTGCATATGTCAGGTCAGCCAATAAAATTGAAATTTAATATTTGACAACATACTAATGTAACACAGTGGCATTGGGTGGAACATTGAAATGCCATTTAGTATATCATTAGCCTACATTCTTTTTCTTTAATAAAAGGTTTTCCCTGCTCAAACATGTGCCAAAACATGATGCAGTGATCTAAGACCACACATAGGGGTGAAGTCTCCCCAAAAAAAGTCATAACAGCGAGAATAATGGAGTGATCCACACTCGTCTCTCAGGCACACTCAACACCACAATCCTCCCACACTCGAGCTACTTTTTTGGAGAGTTGGAAGTTTTGGACTGGTACATGATGGGGTGAGCCTAGCTTCAGAGCACTCGGGCATTGTTTCCCAATGATCTCACAGTGCACTGGAGATCCCCTTTCCCACAGACATTGGACTCCTCCCCCTTCTCATCGCTGGCATGTTTCCCCCACCTCTTCCCCAACAAGGGTCATGGGCATTGGGGCCCACCCGATGGGTCCACCTGCCTGATCTCTGACATGCTGTAAGGCGCCTTATGGTCAGGCTTTGGTGGTACCAGGTGGGCACCGCCGAGCCTGTCTGGTGGCCAGAGCTGGGCACTGTCAGTGTGCCAAATGGGCACTGCCCAATTGGCACGGCCTGGCCATGTCCCCAATCTCCCAGGGGCTTCAGTGGCCCCCAAGCCCCCCCCCCCCGGTGTGACCATCACACCAGGAGACTCACGATTGTCACACCGAAGGCCAGAGAATTCCATGCGCTCAGATTCAAACAGTTATGCTTATTTAAATGCTATTTTAAATATACTGATCAGCCGCGCACCCTTCCTGGGCACGATCCGGTGCACACCATTAGAAAAAGACCGGGAGAATTGCAATCTGCTTTGCACCGGGGTGCAAAACCGAATTTAGGCCCGCACGATATTCTGCAGGATCGGCGCGATCTGCTAATGGCACGGTGAGGTCAGAGAATTGCCCCCACAGTGTTATACTGGGAGAGTGAAGTATGGCAAGTAGCCTAAATAGATGTGCTTTGCAGCACTGTCATTGATATCACTGTGAAGGTAATTGAATTGAAAGGAAGGAGTGTTCATGAATATATTTCACTCTTTCATTGCATATGTGTTACCTGTTAATTTATTTTTAATTGATGCATTATTGATTGTATCTATTCTCTGCAATTTTGTTCTTTTTTTAGTGCTTACTTGCTGTTTTCTGATCTCTTTCATTTGGGAGCATTGGCATTCTGTTTATGGGGGCACCATAAATGAACCCAATCTCAAATAAAGGCAAACATTCCAGTCTTATCTTAATCTGGCAACCATTCATAACGACTTTTCAATTACTGCAAATAGATCAAAAGTGTGACTCTATCTCCCAGACCTCCTCCAATGGCTGGGTAGATCTTTACAAATCTTCCACCAACAGCTTACAGTCAGTGAGGCTAACTTTACCAACAGAGCTCAGATTAACTAATGCAGCATGGTCTAGAGATTGGAGCCATTTTGGGGTTTGTGTGACCCGGTATATAATGCATGCTGAAGCATCAGTGAAACTGGAAGTCTTTTATAGTGCCAGAAACAGTGAGCGACCTGGTTTTCACTTTTTTTTGGTGTCTGGAATCTGAGAAGTGAAAGGACAATAAACCATAAATCAATGCATTTTTGTTACCAGTACATATTTGCACATTGCCAGAGAGTTGTTGCTATCTTGCGCTGCAGGGAAGACACTTGTTTCTAAGTGCACAACAGGTTTTATTTACCATGCTTTAAAACGTTTCTGCAAGCACAAAATGTCGGCATTGACAGCTCTGTTTACTTAGCTCTGAATCAACACCCAGGCCTAAACCATCAAGCAAAGTGAACATGGATTAGTTGCCAGACACTCTTCAGAACAAGACAATTGAATGCTACAGTGATTTTTTTTTAAGTGTTCTGAAATCTATTTCTGATGTCTCTGGTGGAATTTGAATACCTAAATTTTCATGCCTGACAACATTGCAAATATTCTTAAAACTACTTCATTGCAGAGTTAATACAAGCCTGCTTGTGACACTAATAAATAAACTTTAAACCCACAGTGATTGAAGATGGTGATTTTAATTTAGTTTGCAGAGGTGCTGCATTTTTGAGCTGTTTTTGATTTATTAGATTATTTCTTGACTCCATTCACATACATGCAGATAGGAGTTGTTCCGAATTCTGCTTGTAGCAGGAGGGATGTGACCCCATGTCCAAGGGTGCCCTCACTTTTTTCAAACGTGTAATGTAACTATGATGAATCCCTCCGTTTAACTTTTATTATATTTTTTTTACAATGGATAGCCGGAAGACTAATGTTGGATAATATGGAAGAGGCTGGAAAGGCCACAGCCAAGAATACGATTGGTATAGCGTACATGCAGCCAATGCAAAGCATGTCTCTTGTATGAATGGCTAACTCCTGATTAGAGGCAAATGTTTTTGCATGAAGACTTGTTTAACTCTTTGCTCAGACGCAATTTATATCTTGCCTACTTGCTATTGCCATTGCTTTAATTATTACTTCTATATAATTAATTCACTAGAAATACTTTCATTATTTGATAGCAGGATCAGTAAAGCAGAAAACTATTCTGCAGCATGCAGGTTGAAGTAGTATCAGTGCAGCCACTCATTGGAAAGGATGTATAAACAAGCCTGCTTATGAAATGAGTGTCATTGAGTGCAAGAGGCAGAGTTTCCACATGACATGTTGATGAGGAACAATTTAATGTAATTAAATTCCTTAAAGCATTCACCATGAATACAAATGTTGTGGTAATGAGTATTGGGAAATGTAAAATTTATATGCAAATACAGAAAATTAAAGCTAGCTCACCTTCGTAAGATATATATTCATATTCTTGTAATGTGGCAAGTTCCTGATGTATGTTCCCGGACAAGAAACAGTTTGAATTTTCTCTGGTTTATTTATCTCTCTGCTGGTTTATTTTGCTTGTGAAGAGAAACTTGTGATACAATTGCTCTCCTGAAATACACAAATGACTAAAAAGTGTTTTACTTAATCAGATCTATCGCCCTGTGCTTTTCTGTCTCTAGCACAAAATGTTAAAGTAATCCAAAAATTTAATTAACTTTATATACCGCCTTGGTGTTCTGCGGAATGAGATACTGAGGCAACAGGGAGATTGATATAAATACATCGCTTGACACTGAGTCATGCAAGGAAAGGATGCTTCCAAGCTTGCTTCCTGCTATGTGTTGAGTAAGCTGGTTTCAGCGAGCACAGCAGACTGGTGCTACAATTGGCCTCCGTAGAGAGAGAAAAATTGGCCATGAGCACGATGCACTGTGCTGTTGAGACGTAGATGTGTAATTTCTTCACTGCCAGAAGAGGAGCACAGCAGTGAGTGAGGCCACCTTTTGCTGGTATTTAACAAATTACACTGTCTGCGCAGAGGAGAAAAGCAGAGCTGGAGATTCGGGGGGGAATAAAACACAGTGAGGGGTTGTAATCGACAATGCGAAGAGCTAGGGCGCAGCGGAGGTGGGGAAAAGCAGGATTTTAAAATGATGGGAGAAAGGGACGTTCTGCTAGCAGGTATACTGAGAACATTTCCATAATTCTTCCAGATTGGACAGCCAATCTTCTCATAAATTATTTGGATTTATTTCCCTACACAGCTTGACTATTGTCCATATGGCTGCTGTGTGACCTCATGAGTTGTGGAGACTGGGGGACCCCATGATGGAGCAAACCCAATTATAAACTGAATATACAAAGGCTGTTTAATAACCACTGACCCTTTTGTTATTGATCCTGAATGATTTATTCATGAAGCTTGGGGAGCGATTCTCCCAAAAGTGCTGAATTGGCGAGAAAACTGTTCTAAATGCCGAATGTTCTGACAGTTAAGCTTCTCACCTGAATCTCCACACTCTGTCTGCACTGCAGAGGTCCCAGTCGTGAATATCATTAAAAACCCAGAGGGGTGGGGCCTATTCGCGCCGAAGTTTGACAGTTCTGGAACTCTGCACATGCGCAGTGGCCCTAAACTGTCAACTTCCCGTTTGCTGGCCAGCCTGGGACCCCAGGCTATTTTATCACAATAGGCCCCACCCCTCTGGCATTGCCTGATGCCTGCTGGGCAGTGCCAAGGTGCCCCCTGGATATGGGCACTTTGCCCCTTGGGCAGTGCCAGGGGCATAGGCTGGCACTGCCAGGGTGTCCATGCCTAGGGCGCACCATCCCTCCTGCCACCCAACTCCCTGGGAGGCCCAGCTTGCTCCCCCACCCCCCCCTTCATTCTGGCAGGGTCTCCCGCTAGTTCCCCGAACGTGGGGAGCTAGTCTGAACCCTGCCAGAATGAAGTACTCCTGGCGGGGTGGGAGATTCAATCGGGACCTGAAAGGTCTGGATAATGAGCTAATAAACATATTTCAAATACATGCAGAAAAGATTTAAATCACTTACCTGCCTTCCTGCCGGTTTCCAGCATGGTCTGACCGGCGACTGTTCGCCGGGAGATGCGCATGCATTCCCGGCGCATGCGCAAATCCCTGTTCAAGGCCGCAGACGTGCGTCTCCCACCGCGACCCGAGAGAAAAGTTGCGGGTCGCGATGGAAGAATTGGGGAAAGGGAGATACAGGTCAAATGAAGTTAGTCGTGTGGAGGAAGCAGCAGCAATGTTTAGAGAGAATCCCATAGATGCAACAACTTGGTGAAAAGATGTTCACTGCACCTCGAGGGTCAGTTTGAACTTCTGTGGGAATGCGGAGCTGGGTATGGAGCGAATTATTCATTATACACTTGCACTAGAGCTGAATGCCTGTTACATACCAGCCCCCAGGGCCAACAGTCCATTATACACCCCACACTGAGATCCACTGCCCTAGATAGAGCACACTTCTGGACCCGCTGCCTGTTATACTCTCTGCATCTGGACCCACAGTCCATTATACACCCTACATCTGGACCCATTGCCCCAATATACAGAATCCTGATACCTCAACCATTGGATGAAGGACTGAGGAGCACACAATTAGCTGAAATTGTTATAGGTAATAGCTACAGAGATGTGGTCACACCCAAGGTGCAGGAAGATAGACGGGTGACGACTAGACAGAGTAGCAGCTTGTGCAGGGGTCCCCTATGGCTGTCCCCCCTATCTAACAAGTATGCCATTTTGGATATTGATAAGGAGGAAGGTCCACCAGGGGACAGCGACAGCAGTGACCAGAGCGAAGGCACGATGGGCTAGCCCTGCTGCACAGAGGGAGTGTACAAAATGTAGCAAAGCAATAGTGGTAGGGGATTCTTTGCTGTTTGTAATATATATAAATGATTTGGAGGAAAATGTAACTGGATTGATTAGTAAGTTTGCGGATGACACAAAGGTTGGTAGATTTGCAGATAGTGATGAGGACCATCAGAGGATACAGCAGGATATAGATCAGTTGGAGACTTGGGCAGAGAGATGGCAGATGGAGTTTAATCCGGACAAAAGTGAGGTAATGCATTTTGGAAGGTCTAATACAGATAGGAAATATATAGTAAATGGCAGAACCCTTAAGAGTATTGATAGACAAAGTGATCTGGGTGTACAGGTACACAGGTCACAAAGTGGCAATGCAGGTGGAGAAGATAGTCAAGAAGGCATACAGCATGCTTGCCTTCATCGACCGGGGTATTGAGTTTAAAAATTGGCAAGTCATGTTGTAGCTTTAGAGAACCTTAGTTAGGCCGCACTTGGAATATAGCGTTCAATTCTGGTCGCCACACTACCAGAAGGATGTGGAGGCTTTGGAGAGGGTACAGAAAAGATTTACCAGGATGTTGCCTGGTATGGAGGGCATTAGCTATGAGGAGAGGTTGGAGAAATTTGGTTTGTTCTCACTTGAGTGATGGAGGTTGAGGGGCGACCTGATAGAAGTCTACAAGATGGAGAGGCATGGACAGAGTGGATAGTTAGAAGCTTTTTCCCAGGGTGGAAGAGCAGGTGGGGCACAGATTTAAGGTGTGAGGGGCAAGGTTTAAAGGAGATGTATGAGGCAGATTTTTTCCAGAGAGTGGTGGGTGCCTGGAACTCGTTGCCGGGGGAGGTAGTGGAAGCGGATACGGTAGTGACTTTTAAGAGACATCTTGACAAGTACATGAATAGGATGGGAATAGAGGGATATGGTCCCTGGAAGGGTAGGGGGTTTTAATTAAGTCGGGCAGCATGGTCGGTGCAGGCTTGGAGGGCCGATGGGCCTGTTCCTGTGCTGTAATTTTCTTTGTTCTTTGTTCTATGATTCAATAGTCAGGGGCACAGACAGATACTTCTGTGGCCGTGAAAGGGACTCCAGGATGGTAGTTTGCCTCCCTGGTGCCAGGGTCCTGGATGTCTGAGTGCGTACAAAACATCCTAAAGCAGGAGAGAAATCAGACAGATGTGATTGTCCACATTGGCACGAATAACATAGGTAGAAAGAGTAGGGAGGGCCTGCAACGGTAATTTAGGGAGTTCGGTAGAAGATTAAAAAACGGGACCTCTAGGGTAGTAATCTCAGGATTACTCCACCTGCCACATGCTAGTGAGGCTAGGAACAGGGAGATAGTGCAGCTGAATGTTAGAGTGTAACCGGTGACAACTTTGTATTGGTTGTAATGTGACCAATGGGAACAAGATGTAAGGGTCAGCTGACCCAGTAAACCATGGAATCAAATACAGAGTGATGTAATAGTCAGCTGACCAGCTGATTCACTATAAATAAGAAACCATGTAGAATTGTGGAGAGCTTGAAGTGGCCCAGGGCGAGGCCCCAAGTTTGGAGCAATGATGTTTCTTTATTAAATCCTTTTCTTTGCTTTATAAGTTGGAGTAAGTTTTGTTGTATTTTCGTATCTGTATTTTTGAAGAGTTCCTTCTGAAGAAACACTGAACACCTGGCTAAAGAATTGGTGCAGGAGGGAGGGCTTCAGATTTGTGGATCGTTGGGATATCTTCCAGAGAAGGTGGGGCCTGTGCAAGAAGGACAAGTTACAACTGAACTGGAGTGGCACCAATATCCTGGCTTTGAGGTTTGCTGGCATGGTTCAGGTGGGTTTAAACTAGTGTGGCAGGGGGTGGGAATCAGAACAGTAGGTCAGCAAGTGTAGAGATTGGGGATGAGCATGGGACCAAGGCCAGCCTACCTAAGAGGAAGAGCAGGCTGGGGGCGATTGAACTCAGTGGGCCTGAAGGTCTGATGTGCATCTGCTTCAATGCAAGGAGTATAACAGGTAAGACGAGATTAACTTAGAGCCTTGACTCGTGCATGGAACTTGGATGTGGTTGCAGTAACAGAGACTTGGTTAAAAGAGGGACAGGATTGGCAGCTAAATGTTCCAGGATATAGGTATTTTAGGCAAGACAGAAGATGAGGCAAAAGAGGTGGAGGAGTTGCAATACTGGTTAGTGAACATATTATAGCTGTACAGAGGGAGGACTCCTTGGAAGAATCATGTAATGAGAAACTGTGGGTAGAACTCAGGAACAGGGCAGCCACTATGATGGGGGTGTACTACAAGCCTCTCAACAGCCCACGGGAAGTTGAAGAACGGATATGTAAGCAGATTCTAGACAGATTTAGAAATAATAGGCTTGTTGTAGAGGGGGACTTTAATTTTCCTCATATTGACTGGAAATCTCTTAGGGCTAGGTGCTTGGATGGTGAGGAATTTAAGAATGTCCAGGAAGGTTTTCTGGAACAATATGTAGATAGTCCGACTAGAGACGGGACTATACTGGACTTGCTACTAGGGAATGAACCCACCGAGGTCATCAAAATTGCAGTGGGGGAACATGTGGCAAACAGTGACCGCAATTCCGTAAGTTTTCGGACTCTGATGGAAATGAACAAGTGTTATCCTAGGGTTAAGGTGCTAAATTGGGGGAAGGCTAACTACAACTGGATTAGGCAGGATTTGGAAGCTGTTGTTTGGGAGAGGCTGTTTGAGGGTAAATCCACATCTGGCATGTGGGAGTCTTTGAAGGAGCAGTTGATCGGAGTGCAGGACAGGCATGTGCCTGTGAAAAGCAAGGACAGGAAAGGCAGGATTCAGGAACCGTGGAGTCTAGTCAAAAAGAAAAAGGATGCGTACATAAGGTCTAGGCAACTAAAAACAGATGAAACACTTGAAGAATACAGGGAAAGTAGAAAAGAACTCAAACAGGGAGTTAGGAGGCAAAAAGGAGTCATAAAATGTCCTTGTCAGGCAGGATTAAGGAGAATCCCGAGGCATATATATATATTATGAACAAGAGGGTAGCCAGGGAAAGAGTTGGTCCACTGAGGGACAAAGGAGGAAAATTATGCATAGAACCAAAGGAAGTGAGTGAGATCCTTCATGAGTACTCTGCATCGGTATTCCCAAAGAAGTGGGACACGCTGATTGATGGTGATTCGGAGGGGTATGTAAACCCTCTTGAGCAAGTCATTATTATAAGGGAGGAAGTGTTGGGTGTATTAAAAAGCATTAAGGTAGACAAATCCCCAGGGCCAGATGGCATCTGTTCCAGATTACTGAGGGCGATGAGAGGAAATTGCTGGGCCTCTAACAGAAATCTCTGTTTCCTCGTTGGCCATAGGTGAGGTCCCAGAGGATTGGAGGAAAGCCAATGTTATTTAAGAAAAGTAGCAAGGATAACCCAGGTAATTATAGGCCAGTGAGTTTGACATCAATGATAGTGGCATTGTTGCAGAAAATTCTTTGGGATAGGATCTATACACATTTGGAACTGAATAGTCTTATTAGTGACAGACAGCATGGGTTTGTACGAGGGAGGTCATGTCTCACTAATTTGATAGAGTTTTTGAGGAGGTGACAAAAATGATTGATGAGGAAAGGGCTGTGGATGTTGTCTACATGGACTTTAGTAAAGCACTTGACAAGGTCCCTTATGGCAGGCTGGTGTGAAAGGTTAAATCACACGGGATCAAGGGTGAACTAGCTAGATGGATTCAGAACTGACTTGGCCATAGAAGATAAAGGTGGAAGGGTGATTTTCTGAATGGAGGTCTGTAACTAGTGGTGTTCTGCAGAGATCAGTACTGGGACCTCTGTTGTTTGTAATATATATACTTGGAAGCAAACCTAGCTGGTCTGATTAGCAAGTTTGCGGGTGATACCAAGATTGCTGGAGTTGTGGAAAGTGATGAAGATTGTCAGAGAATACACAGGATATAGATGGCTGGAAAATTGGGTGGAGAAATGGCAGGTGGAATTTAATCCAGAAAAATGTGAGGTGATGCATTTTGGTAGATCCAATTCAGCTGGGAGTTATAAAACAAATGGCAGAACCATCAGGAGCATAGACACACAGAGAAATCTGGGAGTACAGGTCCACAGATCCTTAAAAGTGGCAGCAGGTGGAAAAGATGGTGAAGAAAGCATATGGCATGCTTGCCTTCATCGGCCAGGGCATCAAGTATAAAAATGGGCAAATTATGTTACAGTTATATAAAATGTTGTTTCGGCTACATTTGGAATACTGTGTACAATTCGGGTCGCCACACTACCAGAAGGAAGTGGAGGCTTTGGAGGAGTACAGAAAAGATTACCAGGATGTTGCCTGGAATGGAGAGTATTAGCTATGAGGAGAGATTGAATAAACTAGGATTGTTCTCTCTGGAAAAATGGAGGCTGAGGGGTGACCTGATAGAAGTTTATAAAGTTATGAGGGGCTGAGATAAGGTGAACAGTTGGAAGTTTTTTCCCAGGGCAGAAATGACAATTACAAGGGGGGAGCACAAGTTCAAGGTAGCGGGGGGTGCAGTAGAGATATGTGGGGGAAGTTTTTTTTAAAGAGTGGTGGGGGCCTGGAATGTACTGCCAAGTGAGGTGGTTGAGGCAGACACACCAGCAACATTTGAGACTTAGCTGGATAGACACATGAACAGACGGGGAATAGAGGGATACAGGCGGTTGGTCTAGATAGGACAACGTGATTGGCGCAGGCTTGGTGGGCCAAAGGGCCTGTTCCTGTGCAGTACTGTTCTTCTTTGTTCTTTTGTGAGCGGAGTCTTATCTGGATTAATTGAATATTGAAACAACGTGAAGGATTACAGGACAGCCAAACACAAGTGGTTTTGATGTAATTCACTCATTTAAAAATCCCTCATACTTCTGCTGCTTTGGCTGATTCTGCATTGATTGCACTGCTATTACTGGAATTAAGGAATGGAAACTCCCTTTAGGAACTTAAGTGTTGTTCTGTTCATTTCCCCCTCTAATGTTTCGTTGTAAAAAGTGAAGCTGTCCATTTTAAACCATGCTTTGCATCTGTCTGTGTTTTATCAATCTCACTGAATGTCAAACTCAGCTTGAAACCAGTTGGCCATTAACAGATACTGCCAAATGAAGAAGGCCATTGTACTCCTAATAATGCAAAACAATGTAACCAACCCCCACGTAACTGCATTTCATTGTTTCTTAAAGGCATTCAGTTTTTTTTGGCTCAATCACTCTGCTCATAATTCTATTATAAATATTGCTTACTCTGTCTGAGGTGCTCTTGATGTCAATACTAGTTACCTTTCTCTACTTTGAGCATATGCCCCTTTTATTCCTCTCCACGGTTTAAAGTAGCATTTTGGATTAACCTTTGCTATTCCATTTACTATTTTTCTATGAGATCACCTTTCAGATGCTATCTTTAGCTTCTATTCACTTATCTCATAATCCTGACACTTGGAGTCATCCTTACTTAACTGGACCAGCTATATCAATACCGTAGTCACAAGAGCTGATCAGATGCTGGGAGCTCGATGGTGAGTAACTCGGTTCCTGATTCCCCAGTCCCTTTACATCTTCAAGACATTTGATGCCTTGTAGAAGAATGTGATGACACGTCTGGATGAGTGCAGTACAAAACTCGAGAAGCTCACTATGATCGAGGACAGAACAATCCATTTGACACCCCATCCTCCACCATCCTAAATGTTCACTCCTTCCACCACCACTGCTACAAGATGCACTGCAGCAAACTGCCAACCCTCCTTCGACAATCTCTTGCATTCCTGCAGCTTCTACCACCTAGAAAAACAAGGGCAGGAACACCATTACCACCTGTGAGTTGCCTTCCAAGCTGCAAACCATCTTGATTTGGAACTAAATTGTAGTTCCTTCACTGTCACTGAATCAAACTCCTGAGAAGCACTCTGGGTGTACCTATGCACATGAACCATATTCGTTGAAGAAGTTGGGTCAATACCACATACTCAAGGCTGGTTAGGGATGGGCAGTAAATGATGGCCTTGCCAGCGATGCCCGCATCTCATGAATGAATTGATTAAAAAGAAACTCTTCCAGACTTTTTAGTTGTTTCCTTTCAGTTCTGATTTGCTGTTTGTTTCATTTATCCAATCTGTAGTGTATTCCAGGAGATCTTTCGGATACTATATTTGCTTTATAATTACTAATCGTTTAAAACAATGGCTGGAACAGATGAGGAATTACTAATGGAAGAGAAGCAGCCATGAGGAAATTCTTGGCATGATTCTTATGATGAAGTTAGATGGGCGGAATCACCTTCTGTCAGCTCCACCTTAGGGCATCCAATCCGTACAGGAACCCATGCATCTAACAGAGAAATGCATGAGTTGCAAACCCATTTGTGTTTAATATTTTTTGTGTCCTTTATATAAATCTGTCACAGAATTGTAACATGCTTTCAGTTTACATTATAAGTTCCATTGTTTTTTTCCCCCAGGTGTTTTCTGAAGTAGTTAAAATATGAATCGTAAATCCGGCTTTGCAAAGCAGTTTGAAATTTTCTGGTGCAGCTAAAGTGGTGCCAGGCTGCTTTGACAGGTGCAGAGTCTGAATAATAGTGCAAAGCACCAGTTTTCCTTTAACAAGGGAATGATGTGTTGTTTTTCATAGAGCCATTTGTTTGAGGTTTAAAAATTATTTTCTTCTCTCTCTTGGGAAGAGCTGCTTATTTACTTTGTTTTGTGAAAGCAGACTTGCAAGGCTTGATAAATTGGTAAGAATTCAATTTACAGTGGTTTATTCTTGTTTCAGAATGCTCTGTATGGCAAACACTGCGGTGATGTGAAAGAGAATTTAGGGTGACTGTAGCCCAGGAACCAGTGAATTTTTCATCTTGTTGTGAGTTGGGATGGAGGTGACTCAGTTTGATTGGCAGATTCAAGGGATTTCAAGGGCCTTTTATCATCCATAGAATCCCTACAGTGCAGAAGGAGGCCATTCAGCATATTGAGATTCCACCGACTCTCTGAGCATCTTAATCAGGTCCACTCCCTGCCCTAGCCTTGTAACACTGCCCATTTACCATGGTTAATCCATCTAACCCACACAGCTTTGCACACTAAGGGGCAAGTTAGCATTGCCAATCCAACTAACGTGCATATCTTTGGACTGTGGGAAGAAAGCAGAGCACCCAGGGGAAGCCACAGAGAGACAGGGAGAATGCGCAAACTCCACACAGACAATGACCCAAGGCTGGAATCGAATCTGTGTCCTTGGCGCTATGAAGCAGCAGTGCTAACCACTGTGGCACCATGTTGCCCTGTACTGTGCCGCACAAGTCCAAAGTGTGTGTGTAATTTTGCACACCATGCGCAGGAATAGCCTTGAAAATCATACTCTGTAAGGTTATAGGCCCAGACTCTGATATAAAAATAAAATCCTTTAATGAAGTGAAACGAACGCATTGCATATTTAACACTTGAAATGACAAATGATGATTCAGTGTGAATGAATTTATTATTAGATTTGAGTGACGCCTTTTACAAGTTATGTCTCCTGTTGTAATTTTCTGTTTGTATGGATTATTTTGTATGGATTGTTGCATAAATGCACTTTGTTCCCAGCAGAGAAAAAAAATCAATTTATGCTGAATGTAGCAGTGAAGCAGGACATCTGAGCAGATAGCTAATCAGGCTCATAAGTAGTAATGTTCTGTATCAGTGCATTTAATTATCTTAAAATATTCAAGAGTACATTAATTTTGGCTATGAATAATGATATTGTGAAATCTAACAAGGATTAATTGTAAAGTTTCTATTATAGAAATGAAGAGAATTTACAGCACGTGGTTCTGCTGGCCAAGAAATAACCAGCCTAATCCCACTTTTCAGCTCTAACCATAGCCTTTGAGGTTATGGCACTTCCAAGTACTTTCTAAAGATGATGAGAGTGCCTGGTTCTACTTCTCTATGGGTGAAAAACATTCTCTTCAACTCCCTTCTAATGCTTCTGCTTCAAACTCTCTGCACCAGGAAATGTGCAAGTTAGGTTGATTGACCATGCAAAATTGCCCCTTAGTGTCAGGGGGGACTAGCAGGGTAAATAGGTGGGGTAACGCGGATTGGGCCTGGGTGGGATTGTTGTTGGTGCAGTCTCAATGGGCTGAATGGCCTCCTTCTGCACTGTATAGATGCTATCATTCTAAATATGTCTTTACTATCTATCTTGTCCAGGCTCCAGAGAGTTTTATATAACTCGACTAAATCAACCCTGCTCTGTTCCAAAGGATATAACTCCAGCGTATGCAATCTTTACTTGTAGTTAAAACTTTCCATTCATCGTATCAAAGTGTGTTTTGTAATTAAAGTCTGACTAGAAATCAGGTCATGCCATTACCTCTGAAATCTAAGCGTAAATGATTTCCACATTGAGAAATATTTGCTTTCTAATCTTTTGATACCTATGGCCTGAAATCTCCGTTAAACATTAAAAAACTGTCAGACTAAATCCAACAGGAATTTCAAATGCGAGCGAATAAATTATTTGTGATTTTGTTTTGAATAGTAATAGGATGTTTAATTTGTTTTTTAAAAACTATAACGTAAATGCAACAGCTGTTGATTATAGGTGCAAAAATAAAAACCTTATTACAAAGACAGGATATGGAAAATGCCTAAATCGTAAAATATGCATTGCGATGTTTAATAGTAAACCACTATGTATTTGTAATTACTGAATCACTTTTTCCTTTTGAAATAAGTGCTTTTTTAAAAATTGCATCTGTCTTTCAATCAAATCAATCTTTCTCTTGGAAGACTGCTTTTAAAATATTGATATATCCCCTTCATGCTGAAATGCATTTCAGGCAGTGCTGCAGTATCGTAGATTTTGAATGGGTGTCAGACCACAAGCAGCAATGCAAATCTGTAAACCTGTCAGAATAACATGGGACAGAGCAAAAGGGATACATTTTGCCCTTTTTCATATGATAAAACGTGCATATCTTTGGACTGTGGGAAGAAAGCAGAGCACCCGGGGGAGATGCAGGGAGAAGGTCGTACCTCAAGTGCAAGTTTCAAATGCTTCTCATGATGGCTTCCAAAGAAGAACAGCAGCAACTTATAGTTGTATAGCACCTTTAAATGTTCCCAAGGCTCTTCCTTTATCAAAACGGTATAAAACAAAACTTAAAAACTAAGCCCCCCATAACTTGTTGTTAGGGCAGATGGTCAAAAGCTTTTTCTAAAGAGTGGTTTTAAGGAGGGTCTCAAAGGGCGGAGTGGCTTGGAGAGAGATTTCTAGAGCTTGGGGCCTAAGCAACTGAAGGCCACCAAAGGTGGTGCGATTGAAATCAATGATGCTGAAGAGCCCAGAGTTAAACAAGTGTGGATATCCCAGGGTTGTGGGCTGGAGAAATTGACAAGAGGGAGAGAGCAGGGGAGCCATGGAGGAATTTAAATCAACAAGGAGAATTTGAAAATTGAAGTACTGATCAACCAAGAGTCAATGTAGGTTAGTATACACAGAGCTGGTGGGTGAATGGGACTTAATGCAGGTTAGGAAACAACATCAGAATTTTGGATGATCTCAAGTTTATAGAGGGTGGAATGTGGGAGACTAGCCAGAATTGTATTGAACAATCAAGTCTAAAGATAATAAAGGCATGGATGAACAATTAAGAAGCTTGACAATAGGTAGTCTGAGAGATGGAGTGGGCATATGTGGTAAGAAACTCTGTGTCCATTTCAAATATGATACCAAGACTCGGATCATTGGCAGGGAAAGGAATCGAGTCAGCAGCTAAGGAAATGATTCTGTAGCAGGGGATGAAGGCAATGGCTTCATTCTTCCTAAATATTTCAATTGGTTGAATTTTCTGCTCACTGGCTGTTAGAGTGGCAGTCTGGTAATGTAGCAATGTCAGAGGAATTGAGAGAATTCGCAACAGCAGAGCACAAGAGTTGTTTCAAGAGACTAGTAACTTTTTTGAAAAAAAGATTATATTATAAGCAACTGATGGAAATAATAGGACAAAATTTCATATTTTCCGACTTTTAATGTAACAAACTAAAATCAACATTGCCTAAACATTCATTTGGCAATGAATAACCCAAACAATAGAAAAGGTACTTCTGCATTGACCAACACAATCAAATATTTTACAGCATAGTTTTACTTTGTGCCGCACTCACAGCAGCTATATAGCCTTGAAATTTAAGTCCCAATTTCCTGGCTTTTCAGTTGACTCCTTTCTCTCTGCGAGACCAAGGCAAGTCTTCCAACATCCTTTTGAATCTTCTGTGTATCTCCAAACTAGCTTCCAGCAGCTCCTTGATCCTTAAATCCTCAAGTCCTGTCTCTTCAAACAGAGAACCAATTCTCAGCAGCATCTTGCTTGGTGGCTAATACCAAAAACAGGCTTTTCTCTCATTTTTCACAGCAGCAGCTGTTTCTGCTTCTGTGTCTCTTGGCTAGATTTTTTAAACAATATTCTTTCATGGCTGGAGAGGCCGCCATTTGTTGTCCATCCCTATCAAGTTACCCTTGAACTGAATGACTTGTTGTGCCATTGCAGAGGGCAGTTAAGAGTCAACTACATGACTGTTGGCCTGGAGTCACATGTCAGCCAGACCAGGTAAGGACATTAATGAACCAGATGGGCTTTTACAACTTTCATGGTCACCATTACCAAGACTAGGTTTATATTCCAGATTTTATTAATTGAATTTTTTATTCTACCAGCTGCAGTGGTGGTGTTTGAATCTATGACCTCAGAGCATTGGCATGGGCCTCTTGACATAGGAACATTGTCACTATGCCACTATCTTCCCACTGTATCCTAAGGGTAAACTACCCAGTGTAAATTTTGGGAGTGACCCTCCAAGGGTTGGCAAGGCACGGTGGCACAATGGTTAGCACTGCTGCCTCACAGCACCAGGAACCCAGGTTTGATTCCTGGCTGGGGTCACTATCTGTGTGGAGTTTGTACATTCTCCCCGTGTCTGTGTGGATTTCCTCCGGGTGCTCCGGTTTCCTCCCACACTCCAAAGACATGCGGATTAGGTTGATTGGCCACACTAAATTGCCCCTTAGCATCAGGGGGATTAGCAGAGTAAATATTTGGCATTACAGGAATAGGGCCTGGGTGGGATTGTGGTCGGTGCAGACTCGATGGGCCGAATGGCCTGCTTCTGCACTGTAGGGATTCTATGATTCTACTCTATGAAAGCCCTGAGGGTTGGTGTGTAGACACTGGGTGGCAAAACTTTAGGGTGGGGTGTCCACTGGCAGAGGGAACTTGGGATGGAGGCACCATCCCTCCTTTCACTGACCATCAGCTTGCAGGGTAAGACATGCTGGCTACACGTTGGGTATAGATTTTTCTCCTGTCTGTTAAATTGGAACAGTGGTGAGGTGAGATCCTTATTTGATCATTTAATGGCCAATTAAGGCTCCCAATTTGGCCAAGGGTTGGTAGCCTACCCAAAACCTCCCCTACAACCCTTAAAATGATGGCAGGGATGGAAGTGGGTGGGCTTGTGGTGGGTACGCAATCAATGACATGGCAGCCAAATTTACGGGTCCACACACCTGTTTACTTGCCTTGAGTTGCCCATAAAATTCAACCATCTGTCTGTGTGTCTCTGTTGAGCAAACACACTACCACTGATTTGTATGAAGTTGTGAAAATGGGCACCTGATTTTATTTATAGGTTTCCATGGATGAACACGCAGGCCTGTCTCCAGGAAGAGTTCAATATAAATTCCCCCACCCATACCATTCAGAATATTCCATTTTGCCTTGAGGTGAAGACTGTCTTCTTAAGTATGGCACTGCTCAATTTCAGCACATTTACTCAGAAAAGTGTAAATGTATTTAGTTTGCTATTGGATAAGTTGGTTCAGATCTTCTGGTCTGCTGATCATTGGAGACCAGACTCATGGCCTAAGATGTTGGTCAGGAACCTGCTGAAACCCTCGCGTGCTGATTGGGAATTGCCTGGGGAATTTCAACTTCCACGTTAGAGTCTGAGACTTCAGACAGATCTGCGGGAGATATATGGATAGTTACCCAGGAAACGTTAGCCAGGAAAATCCTGGTCCAACTCCTGAGTAACTGCAGAACTGCACCCCATGGCCATTGCCCCCCATTCCCCAGCCACATACACTGGACTCACACTGAGACCCTGACATTCCAATGACCCACCAACTAGTCCCTGACTACCTCCCCTGACCTGACTACTCATGGCACCTCACTTACCTGTCACCCTGCCCACTCACCAGCCTACTTCACCTACCCTACCCATTTATAGGGGTGGCGATGACCTAGTGGTATAATCGCTAGACTATTAATCCAGAAATGTTCTGGCAACCCAGGCAGATGGTGAAATTTGAATTCAATAAAAAAAATTATCTGAAACTAAGAATCTACTGATGACCATGAAACGATTGTCGGGGAAACCCATCTGGTTCACTAGTGTCCTTTAGGGAAAGAAATCTGCCATCCTTGCCTGGGCTACATGTGACTCCAGAGCCGCAGCAATGTGGTTGACTCTCAGCTACCTTTCCAAGGGCAATTAGGGATGGGCAAGAAATGCTGGCGAGCCAGTGGCGCCCATGTCCCACGAATGAATAAAAGAGAAATTCACTTAACATTGATACTGGATGTTTAAGCTTACCATGTCTTGATTCCCCCCCTAACCCATTATCACTGCAATGGAGGTCTCCAAGTGACAATATGCTCCGCACTTCTGGAGAAGATGGGCTCAGAAGACTGAGCAAGAATTGCGGAGCAGCATCAAAGTATGGAGACGTTCAACCTTTTCAATTCCCATGATGCTTCGCAGAAGATCCAGGCAACTATATTTTGTCTTTTTTTGTTACATGGAGCATTGAAATGAATTTACTTCTACTGAAAAATAGGTTGGATTATGTTGTATGTAATTGCAACAGGCCTTGTCCCAGTAGTGAGTCTATCAGTCCATCCTTCAGAATTAAGGACAAACATGCTGGGGTGGCTAGAGCAGGGGGCATTGCCTCATGATAAGGGGTCGGTCACTGAGCATTGAGAAGAGGTGAAATTTCTCCACCAGAGGGTTGTGAACCTATGGAATTCTCTACACTAAAAAGCTTTGTATGCTCAGTTGTTGAGTGCATTCAAGGCTGAGGCCAATTGGTTTTTGAGTTCTAAGGGAATTGAGATATAGGAGTAAGATGGGAAAGTGAAGTGGAGTTGAAAAATCAGCTGTGATCCCGATGTGGAGGAGTCTTGAGGAACTGAGGCCTAGTCCTGCTCTCATTTGTTAATGAGGACCTGTTCAAGGTTACAATATTCACCTGACATAACAAATTTCACTGGGCCATCCCTGCATCTGTGACTAGATTTCATTTCCATTCCACGAGTGCTCTGCCCAAAGAATGGTCCTTGGTCCATTCTCTGCTGTGCTTGAATCCTGAGGCATTTATTTCTCTTGGTTGTTTTTGACAGCACTGGTTTTCCATTGCCTGGGCAGGGTGAGGAGGCAGGTCTAACTCAGCCAGAACCCATGATATTGGCATTATATCTGAACTGCATGGTAGCCATCTAGCCAATTGAACTAACTGGGCCCTCCTGTGGCTAGATATTGAGTAACAATGGTAAATAGCTGTTATTACAGGACTGCACTGTAGGGATTCTATGGATGTAGGATCTGCCAATAGGAGACACCAAGAGCACATTTAATGTGCCATTACCCAAACTTGTAGCAACCAACTTCATGGATGACTGCAATGATGAAAAATAAATGGAATCCTGCTTAACAATAAACAGCTGACACTGAAGTACAAAATTTCAATGCAAGTGTTCACACTTTCCAGTTGAGAACAGGACATTCTATCGCAGAAAGATAGAACTTTCAGGAAATGCAGGTTAAAATCTAATGTATGCTGAGTAATATTTTCTAAGTGGGATTTTGGATATTGTAACCTTCACGTATTTCATTAAATATGAATAATATTTTAAGGATACAGCATTTAAAGTTAATTTATTAGTGTCACAAGTAGGCTTACATTAATACAGCAATGAAGTTATTGTGAAAATCCCCGAGCTGCCTGTTCCGGTACACTGAGGGAGAATTTAGCATGGCCAATGCACCTAACCAGCACATCTTTTTTTACTATAGCCAGAAGGTTTTCATTACAAAAAATAAACATTTGAATGAATTGCATTTATTTGGTGCTTTTTATAACCATCTGAAACACTTTGCAGCCAATGAAGTACTTTTGATGTGTGGTCATTATTGTAATGTAAGAAATGAGGCAGTCAGTTGCAGAGTAACTAATCGATTGGGCTGAATTATAAATGAGTGTGATACTGAGCAGCAGGGCTCATTCGCTCAGAAATCAAGCAACAAAGTACCTTTTCACTTACCCATCTGCAGTTTTTATTCAATTAGAACTCAATTTTAGATGATGTATGTGTACTTTTTCCCTTGTTTTATCAGTGAAAAATGTTTATATCAGAGGGCACAGATGAGGATGTTTGCTCTAACGCTGCAAGCATAACAAAATAACAATGGCAAGAAATTGGAGCTGTCGCCATCATAATGCGTTTCTGCTCCTGGAGATGCAAATTGCAGGATAATATGCTGCACATTTTGACATGTTACATGGAGGAGTGATGGCCTGATGGTATTATCACTCGATTATTAATCCAGAAATTCAGCTAATGTTTTGGGGACCTGGGTTCCAATCCCACCACGGCAGTTGGTGAAATTTGAATTCAATAAAAAATATTTGGGATTAAAATCTACTGATGACCATCAAACCATTGTCGATTGTCGGAAAAACCCATCTGGTTCACTAATGTCCTTTAGGGAAGGAAATTTGCCATCCTTATCTGGTCTGGCCAACATGTGACTCCAGAGCCACAGCAATGTGGTTGACTCTTAAATGCCCTCTGAAATGGCTGAGCAAGCCACTCAGTTGTATCAGCATTTCAAGAAGGCAGCTCACCACCACCTCCTCAAGGGCAACTAGAGATGGGCAATAAATGCTGGCCAACCAGCGACGCCCATGTCCCATGAAAAACTTCGTAGGAACATGGTTTTGGCAAGCTAAGAGGGAGCTAAGTATAAAATTAAAACAAAAATTGCAGGATAGGTGGCACCAGGAAAGAGCTAAAATTTCAGGGTGACTATCTCTTGTCAGAGCCGCAAAGGATAGAGATGTAAAAGGTTTTGAGTGAGTACGTAGGCAGGGAAAAGCAAGGGATAGAGAAAAGGTAAGGTCTGTGATTGGGTGGAATATGCTGCCCTGTCGGTGATTTATTTGCATGACTTTCAATTTAGCACACCATATTCTGTACAATGTATCCTTTACATTGGAGAGACCAACATAGATACAGCCCTTAAGCACGACCCCAAATTTCCAGTCATGTTCGAATGGTGGAGCAGACTCGATGGACCGAATGGCCTAATTCTGCTGCTTTATCTTATGGTTTTATGGTCCAGTCACTTGTCATGTTAATTCTCCATTCCATTTGCACTCTGACCCCTCTGCCCTCAATGTCCTGCATTCTTCCAAAGAAGCTCAGTGTAAGTTTAAGGAACAGTAGCTCACCTTTGGAATAGGCAGTATACAGCCAGACTCAACATTGAGTTCAATAATTTTGATCATAATCTCTTTCCCATTTTTTACAGATGTCAAATGCCAGTTATTATTCTGCTATTGTCATATATACTCCCTCTAGACCTGAGCAGCACGGTGGCACAGTGATTAGCACTGCTGCCTCACAGCGCCAGGGACCCAGGCTCAATTCCCAGCTTGGGTCACTGTCAGTGCGGAGTCTGCACGTTCTCCCCGTGTCTGCATGGGTTTTCTCCGGGTGCTCCAGTTTCCTCCCACAGCCCAAAAGACATGCTGATTAGATGCATTGGCCATGCTAAATTCTCCCTCCGTGTACCTGAACAGGCGCCGGAGTGTGGCGACTAGGGGATTTTCACAGTAATGGGCGGCACGGTGGCACAGTGGTTAGCACCGTGTCTGTGGGTTTCCTCTGGGTGCTCCGGTTTCTTCCCACAGTCTAAAGATGTGCGGGTTAGGTTGACTGGTCAATGCTACATTGCCTCTTAGTGTCCCAGGATGTGCAGGTTAGAGGGATTAGTGGGTAAATGTGTGGTGTTGTGGGGATAGGGCCTGGGGTGGGATTGCTGTCAGTACAGACTCGGTGGGCTGAATGGCCTTCTTCTGCACTGGCTTCTATGGTTTTTTTTAAAAAAGCTTCATTGCAGTGTTAATGTAAGCCTACTTGTGACACTAATAAATAAACTTTAAAAATCTAATCTTCTCCTACCTCTGCTTTTTTTAAAACTGCTAATCTTTAATCAGAACTGAGAAAAGTGAAAGATGCATGAACCAGAAGCTTTAACTCTGTTTCTCTCTCTCTACTCCTGCTCCGTGACCTGAGCATTTCCAGCATTTTCTAAGTAGAATTTTCCGGCACTTCAGGCGACAAGGCCTGGGCTGGAAAATGCGGCGAGTCATTCAAAAGGCGATTGTTTTCAGCGGGACCAGAAGATCCCACTGGCAGGAGGGGCAGATGTTTTGAGTTCAGATTGTCAGCACCTGCAGTATTTTAGTCCTGTATTAGGACGCTAAATGTCCTGTGCGTATAAAATAATTGATTGATTAAAGGAGTATTTGGTTGCATTTTAATTATAGCTTGTGTGGAATTGCTAATCAAATGTTTTGTAATATTCCTTGTTAACAAGTGTAGTCAAAAACTATTCTTGAAATTTACAGTGGAAATGAATCATAGAATCCCTACAGCGCAGAAGGAGGCCATTTGACCCATCGAGCCTGCACCGACAACAATCCCACCCAGGCCCCACCCCCGTAACCCCACGCATTTACTCTTAATCCTCCTGACACTAGGGGTCAATTCAGCATGGCCAATCCATCCAACCCGCACATTTTGGAGTGTGGGGGGAAATGGTCGCAGATGTTCTTGTACAGCAGTTAGTTGCAGCTTTATCCAGTGATGAGTTGTTGAGAACATTCGAGGCTAGTGGGTTGGCATGGTGACACAGTGGTTAGCATTGCTGCCTCACAGCGCCAGGGACCCAGGTTCACTTACAGCCTCGGATCACTATCATTGTGGAGTTTACATATTCTCCCCCTGTCAGCATGGGTTTCCTCCGGGTGCTCCGGTTCCCTCCCACAGTCCAAAGCTGTGCGGGTTAGGTGGATTGGCCATGCTAAGTGTCAAGGGGATTAATAGGGTAAGTAAGTGAGGGTCTGGGTGCAATTGTTGTTGGTACTGGCTCGATGGGCTGAATGGCCTCTTTCTGCACCGTAGTGATTAGGCTCAATCGTTTCTTGTGCACCAGAGGTTGGAGCACAGTTTCCGGTTTAGTTCCAGAACAAAAATATTGACTAACTTCCAAAGAAATTTAAATAATAACAAAATAATGGCAGGATATTCTGATCCTCAAGGAAATTGATAATCTAAAACAGAGAAGGTTTCCTCTATAAGAAACCAGCAGCCTTTATGTACACTACAATAAAAATATAAGACTGTTTGAATGACTAACAGAATGGAGCCAAAGATTTGAATTTGATTATTTATTGCAATCTGTAAATTAACATAGTTTGAAAGTGTCAAGATTTTAATTGTTGCAGTGAGGATCAAAGCAGAATACAGTCTATTTCTCCTTTTTACCAGCCTCCTGCCCTCCCTCCACCTTCCAAAACTTGGGATATCTCAGTCCAAATGCCTCACGACGAACATTTGCCTATAATACAAATATATGTCCCTGAAGCCGAGCTTTCAGGATTTCTCTGCGCTCGTGCTGATGCCACTTACCCACCTCCTCACTCCCATTACTGGCTGATGGCCGAGCCCAGTTTTAACATTTTAACCTTATAAATGTGGAAATAGGAAAGAAAAGCTACAACATATGACAGTGTGCTATCTGTCAAAGTAACACATTGAGAAATGTTAGTTGGTTTGCACTGAATTAGTGAGAGAACATTCTAAAGTAGCTTCCCTTTAGAATGTTATGGAGGACATCGAGGGGAAGAAAAGATATTCCAGAGGAGGTGGTTGAAGGTATTGAACGATTTGGTTATGAGAATTTTTAAAGTTTGTTTATTTGTGTCACAAGTAGCCTTGCCTTTAACACTGCAATGAAGTTACTGTGAAAATCCCCTAGTCGCCACACTCCGGCGCCTGTTCGGGTACACTGAGGGAGAATTTTTAGCATAGCCGATGCACCTAACCAGCACATCTTTCAGATAGCGGGAGGAAACCCGAGCACCCGGAGGAAACCCACGCAGACACTGGGAGAACAGTGACCCAAGCTGGGAATTGAACCCGGGTCCTTGGTGATGTTAGGCAGCAGTGTTAACCATTGTGCTGTCGTGCCACCCCAGCTATTTCACAAAGCAAAACAAAAAAGTGGTTTTCAGAGTGTTGCAGGGAGCAGGAACATTGTGACACAAATGGGTTTGAAGGAAACAAAAGCAAGAGCAGACGGTAATATGAAGCTAGAGGATTGGAGTGTGCTGATTGGTACGTATGACTGAGATGATTGCACCAGCAGCAATTTCTGCATTTAATATAATAAAATATCCCAAGGCACTGCACAGAAGCATGATGAAATAAATGATGACACTAATGATGCACGCTCATAGACTTCATCAGGAACACAAAGGATATTTATTAATAAAGGAAATCTGTACTGTGGCCCTTGAGCAGCCCACCGGCTGCCCCAGTTCCTACATATTTTCTGCATGTCTTCTCGATGTCTCTCTGCCTAAGAGAGGACTCCAGCCCCGGGGGGTGATTACCCAATCTTGATCCCAATTGGTCCTTCAAGCCAGATTACCCTCTTCTGCTGTGTTGCCCTTAAAGGCACAATCTCCATTGACTCCAAACCAAATAACGAAATACTAGGCCAGCCAACTAAAGGTTTAGTTAAAGAAGTGGGTTTAAATGGATGAATTCAAGGAAGGAAGGCAATTAAAAGTGCATTGCTCAAGAGACCAGAATTGGATGTCTGTGGATATCTCTGAGTAGTGGGGTCGGAGGAGGTTACAAAGGTAGGGAGGGGTGAGACCATCAAGGAATTTGGAAAGAAAACTGAGAATTTTAAATTGGAGTTGCTTGCCAAGGAGCCAATGTAGGTCAGTGAGCACAGAAGTGATAATTGAACGGGACTTGATGCAGGTTAAGAGTTTTGCTAACTTATGTCTACGGAAGGTTGATTGCAAGAGGCCAGTCAGAAGTGCATTAAAATAGTTTGGACAACACATAGTGAGGGTGGAAATGAAGGTTTTAGCAGCAGATGAACTGAGGCAAGGGCAAAGTCAGACATGTAATGGAGGTGGACATAATTAATCTTAGTAATAGAATGAATGTGTGGCCAGAAGCTCATCATGAGGTCAAATGTGACACCAAGTTTGTGAATGGACAGCGTAGTCTGTTGCCTGAGAGAGGGATAGACTTGGTAGATGGGGGATAAAGTTTGGTGTGGGAATCCAAAACAATGGTAGTCGGTCTTCCCAATATTTAACTGGAGGAATTCCTGCTTCACCAATACTGGATATCATATACACAGCCTTATAACTTATTAATAGTGGGGGAGTTGATGGTGAGCTAGAACTGGATATTGTTAGTGTGCATGACATCAACAATCAGATGATATCACCGAGGGGCAGGCAGTATTAGTTGAGAAATAGGAGACAAACCAGATGTAAAGGTGCAGAAAGAGCAGTCACACAAGCAATTCTCTGGTTGTGATTGGATAGACAAGAATGGAATCGGGTGAGGGAGAATGCTTTGATCAACATTACTCAAATAGAGTGGAACAAGGCTGTGGAAGGATCTAAAATATAGCAGGGGGACCTCTTGAAATGAATTGAGTGGTGCACAAGGAGTCACTGGAGCTCAAGAAGGACGGGTGGCACAGTGGTTGGCACAGTGGTTAGCACTGCTGCCTCACAGCACCAGGGACCCAGGTTCGATTATCGGCTTGGATCACTGTCTGCATGAAGTTTGCACATTCTCCCTGTGTCCGAGCTCCGGCTTCCTCCCACAGTCCAAAGATGTACAGGTTAGGTGGATTGGCCTTGCTAAATTGCCCCTTAGTGTCAGGGGGACTAGCGAGGGTAAATGCATGGGGTTATGAGGGGAGGACCTGGATGGGATTGTTGTCAGTGTAGGCACGATGGGAAGAATGGCCTCCTTCTGCACTGTAGGATTCTATGATGTGAGGGGATAACCTCAGTTGTGCCTTTGTCCTATATGGACCACCGTTGTGTGTGTTTGTCATACCTGGACACACCCCCTTCCAGTTTGGTTCCTCCCCTCGGCACCTAGTATAAAGGTGGCTGTCTCCTCCCCCTTGTTCAGTCCAGGTCGGTTATTTGTTGGGATCTGCTCCTGATTCTGTTGTGAATAAAAGCCTACACTTGTATTGGCACACCGGTAGTCTTTCGCCTTATTGATAGCGCATCAATTTTATTCACAACAGTTGACCAGCATGGAGCAGTTTCTAAAACCCGACAAGTTAGCATTAGACTCTCAAGAGGTTGGAGCCTCTGATAAATTCGATCATTGGCTCGACTGCTTCGAAGCATTCGTCGACACCGCTATGGCCATCGACACCGACGACGCTAAACTCCGTGTGCTCCGCGCCCGGATAAGCGAAGCTGTCTATGGAATCTTCCGGGATGCTGCTACATACGCGGATGCTATCGAACTCCTAAAAGGGCAGTTCCGAAAGAGCCCTAACATGGTTTACGCCAGACATCTCCTAACTACCCGCAAGCAGCAGCCAGGAGAATCGTGCGCCCAATTTCTGCGCGCCCTGTGGGTCCTAGCTCGAGCTTGTGACTGTAAGGCTATTACAGCAGCTCAGAACACGGAGGACCTGATCCGCAACGCCTACGTTGCGGGCATTGAGTCTACATACATCCGGCAGCGCCTGCTGGAACAAGATGACCGAGATCTCCGAAGAACAGCCACGATGGCTGAAACGTTAGAAGCGGCCTCTCTCAATCTCGGGTCTTACCCTGCATCCCGTTTTATCGATGGCTCCACCGCGACGGCTGTTCCGGCGGGGCCCAAATGTTACTTTTGCGGCCTACCCAAGCACCCTCGGCGTCGCTGCCCGGCGAAGGATGCGATTTTCTCCGGATGCGGTAAGCTAGGCCACTTCGCTAAAGTCTGCCGGGCAAAGCCACTTCCGAAGCCTCGTGGCGCCACGTGTGTTCCGGGGGGGGCAGCCATCTTTAAGGCAGGCGGCGGCTGCATGCGAATCGCCATCATTAATGCGGTCACCAGAAGTGCGGGAATCACCATCTTTGATGCGGTCACCGGAAGCGCGGGAATCGCCATCTTTGAGACTGGCATCAAGACGCACTGAGCAGGGAGCTTTATCCGTGACGTCATCAGACGGGGACAAAGACGGATTCTTCTTGGATTCGACGGTGGCATCGATTTGCCTGGACCAGTCGCAGCCTCATCAACTCTCCAAGTCAACAATGGAGATCAAGGTAAATGGTCATGCAGAAAACTGCCTGTTCGACTGTGGGAGCACAGAAAGTTTTATACACCCTCGCACAGTGCGTCAATATGCCCTTCCCGTGCGACCCTGGAGCCAGACCATCTCCATGGCCTCGAATTCCCACTCAGTGGAGGTCCTCGGGTGCTGCTTGGTGACGCTGACGGTACAGGGCACAGTCTACGAGCGTTTTCGACTCCTCGTGCTGCGACTCTACGCAGCTGTACTGCTGGGGTTAGATTTCCTCAGCCATCATAGGAGCATCACCCTGCAGTATGATGGCCCTTATCCCCCGCTCTCCGTCTCAAGGCGCCGTCACTGCATCGCCCCTCGCGCACCACCTGCAGTCTCTCGACCCTCAAGATCACCCCCCCCCCCCCTTATTTGATAACCTCACCCCGGACTGTAGGCCTATAGCCACCAAGAGTAGGCGCTATAGTGCGGATGACCGGGCCTTCATTCAGTCCGAGGTACAACGGTTGCTCCGGGAAGGGATTATCCAGGCCAGCACCAGTCCCTGGAGGGCGCAAGTGGTCGTAGTTAAATCAGGGGAGAAACACCGCATGGTGATTGACTACAGCCAGACCATAAACAGGTATACCCAACTAGATGCGTATCCTCTTCCCCGTATCGTGGACATAGTCAACCGCATCGCGCACTATAGGGTTTTCTCGACGATCGATTTGAAATCGGCTTACCACCAGCTCCCTATCCGCTCGGAGGATCGCCCATATACTGCCTTTGAGGCGGATGGCCGCCTCTACCAGTTCCTCCGAGTTCCCTTTGGTGTCACCAATGGGGTCTCAGTCTTCCAGCGGGCCATGGATCAAATGGTAGACCAGCACAGGCTACGGACCACATTCCCGTATCTGGATAACATCACCATCTGCGGCCATGACCTGCAGGATCATGATGCCAACCTACAAAAATTCCTTCGTACGGCCACTCTCCTGAACCTCGCATATAATGAGACGAAGTGTGTTTTCCGGACACGCCGCCTCGCCATCCTTGGGTACGTGATAGAAAATGGTGTCCTTGGCCCTGACCCAGCCCGTATGCGTCCCCTTATGTAGCTTCCCCTCCCTACTACCCTCAAAGCACTGAGGAGATGCCTGGACTTCTTCTCCTACTATGCCCAGTGGGTTCCCCGTTACGCGGATAAAGCCCGTCCGCTCCTAAAATCGACCTCTTTTCCCCTGGCGGAGGAGGCCACCTACAGATATGACATCATGCACCTAGTATAAAGGTGGCTGTCTCCTCCCCCTTGTTCAGTCCAGGTCGGTTATTTGTTGGGATCTGCTCCTGATTCTGTTGTGAATAAAAGCCTACACTTCTATTGGCACACCGGTAGTCTTTCGCCTTATTGATAGCGCGTCAGTTGGGCTGCAAAATTCAGGAGTTTGAGAACAATGGAAATGGGATCTGATTGGAGAGCATTTAAGAAAACAATCCTTCGTTATTTAAAGTGTGTTTCAAGGTTTTGGGAGCCAAGAAGGTGAGGAGTGAAGAGATAGAAGCATGAGAGTGAAGTAAAAGCTGAAGATAGATAAATGCAGCTGTGGTGACAACCTGGATATTGGGTAAAAACCATGGTTGGACAGACTATTGGGGCTGTACACCACAGGATTCAGCCTGAGTTGCACATGAGAGAGATAAATGGAATGAGAAATTCAAGTGACAGATGTTGAAATGAATAACTGTGGCTTTGTTGGAATTCTTAAAACCTGGGATGTAAAATGTAGGGTAGTTACATTTGTAATTTTTTAAAATGCTAAACTATGGATCATGTAAAATCATATGCCCTTCTATTTTTATGAACAGCCCTAATGAGAAGTCTGACAAGTTGTGAAATTACATACTTAAGCTGAAGAAGAAAATTCTCTGACAAGACCATATTTCTTCTAATACTAGGAAAGTTGAAACATCTATAAAATACCCAGTTTTAACTCTAGGGAGGTTTCAATAGTAAGCGCATGTTTAAGTTAGATAGTCACTGGCTGCCCCAGAAAAGAGTCTCAGGATATTTTAATATCCAGGGCTCATTTAAATCCTGCCGATGGACTTCTGAATCATCCCAGACAGGAGCATTGGAAAATGATATGACCCAGAATTTTCCCCCAAGACCAAGTGATGGGATTGGGCTGCTGAGCTGATGTGGGGGTTGGCTGTAGTGGGTGAGGATGGAGGTGGGGGGTGTGGAGACAGGATGTGTCAAATTAAAGTTTGTTTATTAGTCACAAGTAAGGCTTACATTAACACTGCAATGAAGTTACTGTGAAATTCCCCTAGTCGCCATAATCCGGCACCTGTTCGGGTCAATGCACCTAACCAACACGTCTTTCAGAATGAGAGAGGAAACCCGAGCACCCAGAGGAAACCCATGCAGACACGGGGAGAATGTGCAAATTCCACACAGACAGTGACCCAAACCAGGAATCGAACCTGGGTCCCCGGCGCTGTGAGGCATCAGTGCTAAGCACTGTGCCACCGTGCCATCCACAGGGTGTGTGGTGCGATGGAGGGGCAATCTTTATTGGGGGTTGGGTTTGGGCAGGAGAGGTCTAATTTTTTTTCCCTGTAAGGCCTGAAAGCACACCTGTTATTATTGATGCCTGGCGTGCATTAACAAAAAAGGACCCTATTGGTTCTGAGTGGGTGTCCTTGTTGTTCAGTGTAGCAATTTAAAATTGTATTTAGGTGGCTGCAACACAGTTAAGTAACCTTGCTAATTTTCATTGTCCACTGAGGCAGAGAGCATTAAAATCAGTCCATTATTTTAAATTAAATCCATTATGTTGAATAAATCCCAGTATTACTAATTGTGCGTAAGGAACAATCTTGCATCTGCGCAAGTTGATTCTCTATCCCTTTTTTGTCTCACATTCTGTCAACCATTTCAAATTATAAATTGTTATTTCAACAATAAATTTTGCGACACATCTATCAGAAGTATTGCATAATTGTCTGGTTGTTGTAGATGGCTTTACTTTGCCATTTTAATTTTAAATATATTAGTCGGGATATTCCGGCCTTGCTTGCCCCGAAACCGGAAAATCCTGTCCAAGGTCAACGGACTTTTCCATGGTCCGCCCCTCGCCTGTTCCGATTCCGGTGGCGGGCAGGACGGTAAATTTGCCCCATTAAATTTGAACACCGATTCTAAGGTTATGATATAAAACTTGCTCAGCTTCTACACGCGTGCTCTCTTAGACCTGCCTGTATCTTACAAAGCTTCTTCTCATGTACTCTCTGCTTTATCGCCACAACTTATCTGCTTGGTCCTCCTTTTCCACTTCCTTCCATCTTAGAACCTCCTACTGTGCAGCCCTCAAACCCCCAGGCCTCCCACTGCTCTCTATTTCCCAACTCCTCCTCTTGGCTCTCATCGGCTCCCCAGTTTCATTCTGAGCAGGCTCACCACCTTAGTGTCAAAATTGGAGCAGTGTAGCTGCTTTCTCAGTCTTATTTAAAGTGAACAGCAGGCATATATCTTTTAAGAGTATTCAACCATCTTCACCTCCATATTCAAAAAAAACATACTTTTTGAGTAGATTGCAGTCCTCTTGAAAGTCAAGTGTGCCACTGAAAATTCTCATGTTGATTCAAAGCATTACAGAAAGCAAAACATGAAAGAGCACTATTCATGCATTCTGTGACATGGGGTTCATTTGGTGGTACACTGGAATTAATTGATTGCCAATCTTATCTGGTTACCAGTAAATTTTCATTACAGTGCCATTAAGGGACTTAGTTGAAGGATATAACAGTTTTATGAGAGCGGTATTAAAGACTGAATATCCTGTTACAAAATCAGTAAATATTCTTGTCTATTTTCTGTATAATATTTTACTTCCTATGATTCATGATCATGGACTACAGTTCGACTGAATCCAGAGTTGCTCAGTTTCTTCATCTGATTTTCCTTCTTGTTTTCCAGTGGGATGCTATCCCAGAGATGGACGAACGCAACCGACCCATCCACACCTACCAGGTCTGCAATGTGATGGAACCCAATCAAAACAACTGGCTGCGGACTAACTGGATTTCCCGTGAGGCGGCTCAGAAGGTGTACATTGAATTAAAGTTCACCTTGAGGGACTGCAACAGCATTCCCTGGGTTCTGGGAACTTGCAAAGAAACGTTCAATCTGTATTACATGGAATCAAATGAGTCTCATGGTGTTAAATTCAAGCAAAATCAATACACTAAAATTGATACAATTGCAGCCGATGAGAGTTTCACTCAGATGGATCTAGGAGATCGTATACTTAAACTGAACACTGAGATCCGTGAGGTTGGGCCAATCACCAAAAAAGGATTTTACCTTGCCTTTCAGGATATTGGTGCTTGCATTGCTCTTGTCTCTGTGCGTGTGTACTATAAAAAATGCCCCTTTACTTTTCGCAACTTGGCAATGTTTCCTGACACAATCCCTAGAGTTGATTCTTCATCCCTTGTGGAAGTCCGTGGGTCCTGTGTGAAGAATGCAGAGGAGAAAGATACACCAAAACTGTATTGCGGCGCAGACGGGGACTGGTTGGTTCCTTTGGGAAGATGTGTCTGCAGCATTGGCTATGAGGAAGTGAATGGAGCCTGCCATGGTAAGTGAATGAAACATGCACAAAGAATTTTTGAGACAGCGCAAGTAAATATTCCTTTCGAGAACCGTTGACAATAGCGGTGGGAGAGAGAGGGCAAGAAATAGGTAGCGCATCACCTAGTTGCTCAGAAGCACAGCATCAAATCTAATCTCATGGCCTGACATGGATTTTCTCGAAAAGAAAACGTAGCTAACCAATTTCTCTACTTTTGTGCAATCCAAAAATAAACTTCTGTGAGACAATCCTAAGGGGAATTACAACACTGCAGCGAACAGAAAATGTCCATGGGTCAGAATTCCCAAAGTGTAACAAACACAGCTCCTGAAGCTTTTAGCACAAACGGTTCGAAAAGCAGTTTTTTGTCAGTCTAAACCATTAGTAAATGGGACCATTCTATTTTATATGAATGTCAATGACCTGGCTAATGTTTTTGAATGCTAAATATCAAGAAGTCATACCAGCTGCTATTTATTCATCAGTTTTATTCTTGTTTCATTTTATAAACAGAGTAAACAGATTTGTGCATTACAGCAAACAAGCTACATATTTTGGCAAATTTTGCCGCCTGCGGTATCCTACATTTGTTCCTAGATTCCTGACTTGTTAATTTGAATCCCTGCCACTGCCACAATAATTTCTACAGTGATCAAGGTTGGACTGTATATTCCCACATGTCTCTTGTGGTTTAGAGGCAGCTGATGGGCAGGGATGTTAACTTGCTGTATTTATCACATAGACCTGTTTTCAAAGAGGCCCTGGCAGAGACCTCTGAACAGCTTGTCTGTCTGCTGTCCGGACCAAAGATCTTGCATAGCATGTAACAATCATTAGAAGGGTGAAGGAAAGATTCTAATAGTCAAAACGAACAGACACCATGCAGCCAATAGGAGATAGAAAGCCAAGCAAATGACTGCATAATAAGATCTGTATATGATGAGTTCCCATGGTGCATTGATGAGTTTGCCTTTCTTTATGTTAATTGCTTGGGTCACAAATATAAAGGACCCACTGCAGACACAGGCGCTGTTTATTTGTATATAAAAGCTATGCCAGGTTCTTCACAATTGCTGCTTAAAATTGTGATTAAATGATTGCTTTCGTTCTGCGGTATATTTTGGTGATCATGTATTCAGACACTTAAACATTTGAATTTTTGCAGCTTCGGTATCTTGACTTCTTACTTGAGATGACATTAACTTTGTCACTACGATGTCAACGTTCTGTGATGAACTTGATTTCTTATATAAGATCCAACTGTGTTCCTGGTTTTTAAACAATGAAGCTACTTCCTATAATGGTGTGCTCACTGCAGTGTATTAACAGCATTTCTGGCACCATTAAGTATATGGGCATGATCACAATAAAGCTGGTAGTATGTTCCTGTTCCAGGCACAAAGTCAATCAGCAGGCTTCACTCTTGTACACTTTTTAAAGCCAACCTTTCTGGTATTTCTGTGCAGGTTTTATCTAAGAATGTAGAAAAATTGTTACACTATATTGGTCAGGACTCTCCATCCATGCTTGAGCAGTACTTTGATCAGCCTCAATGGATGAGACAATGAATTTTCACCCTTGTCTAGTTATGTACTGATGCACCCTCATCTTTAAGGGAATTAATTATCGAAAGGAAATGCCTCTTAATGTTGTTAAAATGCAATTTGATACTCAATATCTATAATCACAGACTGTTATAATGTATTTTATATTGCATACTAGGGTGGTTATTTATGAAATTATTGAGGCACTCGTGTCATAGAATAGAATCAGAATGATTACAGCAAAAAAGGAGGCTATTCAGTCTGTCATTCCTGTACTGGCGCTCTGCAAGAGCAATTTGTCAAGTGCCAATTCCTGGCCTTTTCCCCAGAACTCTGAAATGTTTTTCTCCGCGGGTAATGATCCAATTCATCCACAAATGAATCTGCCTCCAATACTCTCTTAGGCAGTGCATTCCAGGTTCTAACTACCACTGTGTGAAAATGTTTCTCCACATGTCGCCATTGCTTCGTTTGCCAATCATAGAAACCTTACAGTGCAGAAGGAGGCTATTCGGCCCATCGAGCCTGCACCACAATCCCACCCAGGCCCCATCCCCATAACCTCACATATTTACCCTGTCAATCCCCCCAAAACTAAGGGGCAATTTATCATGGTCAATCCACCTAATCCACTCATCTTTGGACTGTGGGAGGAAACTGGAGCATCCGGAGGAAACCCACGCAGACCAGGGAGAATGTGTAAACTCCGCACAGACAGTGACCCGAGGCCGGAATTAAACCCCAGTCCCTGGCACTATGAGGCAGCAGTGCTAACCACTGTGCTACTATTGTGGGAAATTTACCACCGGAGTCAGACTTGGAGGTTCAATAATACAGTTTTATTTTGGACACGAAGCTTCGGGAGAAAGCACTGGTACTCCACAGTACTTGGCAGCTACCTTCTCAATCATACAATAGCAGTTGATCCTTTTTATACCTTTTGGACAATGGGTAGTCCGGACATTAGCCGTTTAACACATCGTTATAAGTTGAGTAGACAGATCATGGTGATGGATAGTTAACACGTTGTTACAATCAGACAGGTACAGGTATGGGCAGTTAACATAGCATTGTTCATAGAATGGATACATTTCCTCTTTCAATGGCTGGTTTCGATCTATACATTCAGTGATTGGTTTTGTTGCATTTATGTATTTATGTTCCCATCTAGGGCTGATCTTATTATCAGTCTTATTGTTCTGGGTCTGCCCTTCTCTTAAAGTGCCCCAAGCTCTGACTAGCTTCCTGCAACATTTTGGTTACTGCATGTTTTAACTTTAAGTAACTGTCTGTGCTAAAAGCCAGTGCCTGTTAATGTCCCTTTCCCAGGTAACCATTTTGTGTGCCAGGCAATCATTTTGAGTGCCAGGTAACCATTTCTTTAATTTCCCCACTACACTACCATGCCGCCCTTGAGCTACTGTCTCTGGTTCTTAATTCTTCCATCAATGGGAACAGTTCCTCTCTAACTACTGCGTCCAAACCCCCTCATGATTTTGAACACCACTATTAAACCTTCCCTCAATCTAATTACTGTTCTACAATGCAACCTCCCAATTGCTCTTTTCACTATCCCTTTGGAATGTTACTTCTGTTTCTGTTTATCCTCAATGCATAAGCCTCGGGTTTACAAGTGTGGGGTCCACAACCCCCACTTTTCTCCACTTGCACCACGCCCCTTCTTAAAGGTGAATCCCAAATTAATTAATTTGTCACTTGGAAGCTCTAAATCCACTTGCAGGTTTAGCACTCAAGCGCTGATTAGGATTTTCATAGGGCGGTATATGAGGGTTCCAAGCATGCACTTCCACCGAAGGTGTGTAGTGGGCTGGCTGAGTCACAACAGGAGGTTTCAGAATGGCTTGGGGCCAGAGGGGGAGCACAGGTGGAGTTGTTGGGGGGTGTGGGGGGGCAAGAAGTTTGAGCTTCCTTTGGAAATTACCCTGCACCATGCGATGGTGCAAATTAAATTGCAAACTTTGGGTGATTCCAACTGTCATACAGCAACAATTACCTAGAAAAAAGTTGGAGGAAAGGAAATAAAATCACTTCTGACTTTTGGTAACATTTGTACTGACCAAACCGCACCCCCCATCCCACCCCACCCCACCCTCTGGCTTGTCAAAAAGTGGCTGTACCTCTTTAAAGGACCTGCTTTATGGCATAGCTTTCTTACCTTTGACTGAGCTGCCCTTTACTCCAGGCGTCAGGAATTTGCTGCACAGGCGTGACCTTGCCTTGCTTGAGTGGGAAGGTCAGGCGAGGTAGGAGCAGCTGCATTTTAAGGTAAGATATTAGGAGTGAACTGGCAATCCGACTCATTGGCTCTCCATTGGAAGCCAAAGTCCCAGAAAGTCTCCAATATTTTTCAGAGGTCCTCTTCAAATCTCTGGCAGTAAATGGCAAGTAGAATGTGATGTACCGTTGTCATAATTCATTTACTTCCACCTAGTTTGGTGCAGCGGGGTGTTAGTTCAAGTGCTAGCCACCAAAGGGCTAGAGTGCCTCCTTAAGAAACAGTAGCAGACAACTTAATTGATCAGGCAATCAGCTGCTTAACACTTGTCTATACAAACATCAATTCCTTCACCTAGATGACATTCTTGTGCTTAAGATGAGTTTGTGGACATAATGTATACTGTATCATTGGAGGAAAGGTCAGAAGCGAGTGGTGCTGGATCTTTCCAAGTTCAGTGGAATTTCAAAGCCTCTGGTCAGAAACCCTATCAATACTCCTGCTGACTATGGTTGCAGCCCTTCCTGCACTGCTGAAGTTGCAATATGACAGAGAAATGAAGTATAGGCAATACACAGAGGGAGCAGCAGGAGGAACTCTCTCAGCAGAAGACCACTCAGAGAGAATTTCTCCTACCTCTGTCTTGGCTAATTGAGCACTGTCTAAGGTGGCTGTGATGCTTTTACCGGTCAACAAACCTTGCTGTATTTGAGTTGCAATAATGGTCCAGAGGGTGGCCATTTGGTGACTAGGGCAACCCTCTCTCCACCTGGCTGACTGGTCTCCTTTGCCCCTTGAGATCAGGGACAAAATGCTTGCATCAGATGCCATTCTGCAACCAACAAAATTATGGAGGAAACCACTGACATTCCACTGTCAGGACCCCTCGAAGAGCACCCTTCATGTTGGAATGTGTCTCCAAACCTGTACACAATTGTACACAACCCAACTGACAGGTCTGGAGTTTGAAGCAAGAGATCCCTGGGCAGATTATCTACAGCTTGCACTTGATTGCCGGAAAGCAATGTTCTTGATGTTCTTGGTGATGGCCGTTACAACAGTCAAAGCCATCCCAATAATTCACAACACCATCACCTTTCAGGGGCCCAAGAGTGCAGTTGTGCTTGGCCACTGCAGGGTCTCTGTGGCTCTTGTCTGTGGTGTGTCACCTTTTCCTGCAAATGAGATGAAGAATATCAATGAGAGCATTGCAATGCATTTGTCTGTGTATCATGGGTGAACAGCTGCAAGTATGTACAAGCTGTGAAATGCAGGCCTCTGTCAGTGATAAGGGAATGGGGGAGTGAGGTGGAGACTATGAATGTTATGCATGTGTCCTTATTGCCAGAGTTTGCTGAATGTTGGGTGATGGCAGAATAATGCATTGAGTAGCATTTGAGGTTGGTGGTGCCATTGGTAGGTGATGGCATTTGAAGATGCATTCATTGATTCTGACCATGCATGTAATGTCATTAAACTTTTTAAGACACAGCAATCTAGATCCTTGGGGCTAGACCCTTGAATTGACCTCCATGGCTGTGTACTCGGATTCCAGTATCTGTCTTGAGGGTGCCCTGTTCTTCTGTGAAAACTTCACCTCATTTCCACCACCTGGACTAAGGCCTCCAATGCTAAACCAGAAAACCTCCCTCTGATTTGTGGCTATATTTATCCCCTTTGTTCCTTATGGGAAGCTTTTAATGGAGAACTTCTTATCACATTCTGTTGCCAGCAAGAAACTCTTCTTTAAAAGGTGCAGGCAACCTATAACTTGTGATAATTATGCACTCACCTAGGCCTCCGAGGGTTGGGAATGTGGAGTGTTTCTCGCTGTGACAGCCGGTGGGAAAACACGCCAAATCTTCTGGCACCAATCTCAGTAATTGAGCATCCGGGTGTTTTACGCTGTATTCTGTAACAAGGCAAACCTGGATTGTGTCCGGGTGCCATATCACTGACTCACACTTGAAGAAAGAAAGCGAATCACCTGGAAATGAAGATGGATCTCCAGGAGCATTCTAAGGCTGGAAGGTGAACCTGCCACCACCAGCCCCCCCCCCACCCCCCACTCCAGGCCCCCCCCCCCCCCCCCACTCCAGGACACTTAATCTGGAAAGTCCACCTGCAGATGTTCCCCCGACTCACTGCTGTGGTGTTCCAGAGTCCAGGACTGCAGGTGGCCTCCATCCTGAACACTGGAGGCAGCCCCAGGCATTATTCAGATGAGTCCTGACATCTTCACGCACATTGTTCCTAATGTGTTTCATGCCGATGTGTTTTCCAAAGGGCATCATGGAGAATAAGGCATGGGGAGGCCGGGCCTGCATCTGCATCCCATTAGTGGAATGCAATGAGACTCATGCCAGTCTCCGGCAGGTTTTCCGACCCGCCATGGCAGGCACCAGCAGAAGATCCTGATGTAAATACATGCCGGTACCATATTCTCCCCCACTTCTGCCACCAAACATACCGGCGGGGTATTGGGAGGATTCTTCCTTATGCGACTGTTCCATTTATTTTCACAGATTCAAAATTCTAAAAGTCCCTCACTAATGGCAATGTGGCTGCATGTACGCACATGGATGGCAGCAGTTCAAGAGGGCGGATCAGCGTCGCCTTCCCGAGGGCAATTAGTGATGGGAAATAAATGCTGGCCTTTAAATGATCATGTTTTGTGAAAGAATGAAAAGAGTTTTTGCGCTGCAGCAACTGTTCATTCCATGCGCAAGAATATGACAGGGAAATGTCAGTGGATCAGGTATTGAAATAGCACTCTAATGCCAGCTAGTGACGGTTGTACACTCCGCGGGATCTTACACTGACATATGGCTGGAGTGAAGTTCTTGCTGAAGCTTCCATCTGAATGAAATAGGGCATCTATAAACAAGTTTGATCCTCACTAACTGGAAGTTCTGGTTGGCAATCTGGATGCTGCATAGTCTTAATTATTGCAACAAATTGTCATGTGGATTATTCTGATGAGCAAAATGTAAGGATTCTTGGTTTTAATTAGCAGCGGTCACCAGCCTTCAGGACAGCGGTAAAAGGCAGGACAAAGCCGGAGCCAATTATGTAATTTACATATGGTACAGCTCAAAATGGTTTTCGGTTGAGTTGGCCTGATTAATTAGCTTTCAAGTGGAAAATATGCATAGCCTTAAGGTTACTGTCTGAACACGATATGCTTGAATTTTTGGCACCGTGCTTTTAATGATTGAAATGTTTCTTCAGTTCCTTAGGAAGCAGGCACTACTTGAATTGGGAAGCAATATCTAAATGACAGCTGACAATGACAATAGTGCACCACAATAAGACCTTGATAATGATCTGGGTATCTGGAATACCTTAATAAATCATTCTCTTTAAGATTTTTGGAACTTAAAGCACTGTTCGCTTAAAGCACTGATTTGTGGCTTTCTGATTATTGCCCCCTTTTTTCTTGGGCCCAACTGAAATAAAGGTTCCTGTCAAATTTTCTAATGTCAGTCGAGTATCTCTTGGCCACTGCAAAGCACTAAATCGTAGAATCCCTACACTGCAGAGGAGGCCATTCGGTCCATTGAGTCTGTACCAACACTCTGACAGAGTATCTTACCCAGCTGCTCTCCCCCACCCTATCCCTGTAACCCCACACATTTACCATAGCTAATCCATCTCACCTACACACCTTGGGATGCTAAGGGACAATTTAGCATGGTCAATCCACCTAACCCGCACATCTTTGGACTGTAGGAGAAAACCGGAGCACGTGGAAGAAACCCACGCAGACCCAGGGAGAACATACAAACTCCACGCAGTCACCCAAGACTGGAATTGAACCTGGGTCCCTGGCACTAAGAGGCAGCAGTACTAATCACTGTGCCACCATATCGCCCTCAAGGTGAAGTGCATCATAGCTGCCAGTCTCTGATTGTAGCTCTGGTCCCAACCTGGCAGTTTTACTGTGAGAACTTTAACTGCGATGCCATTTGCATGCCCAGGAGTAAACATGAGCAGTGCACTCTCCCTGCCGTCTAAACATCTATAGTCCAACAGGCACCCCCTTGATCAATCAGGATTGATTCCACAATATATTTACATTCCACACAGCGTCAAACCTGATTGGTTTTAACCTTCACTTTAGCATCTGTGCAAAAGGGAATCCTACTGTATCAATGCAAAACGCTGTGTACGTATACTTCTAGAGAAAATAAAACTTTTTGTTTGCTCCATCAGAGTGATAGACATGTTTTAGAAGAAATTAGGTTAAAACCATTATTGACATAATATTTTTATGTTTGTTTAAGTTTGGAAAAAAACATCAAATCTTATTTCAATACTAATTGCACCACTGATTCACCAGAATAATGCCAGGAATGGCAAAAAAATGGTTAAGAGAAAAGACTCCCACCGGAACAAAAGACTGAGAAGATTTTTAAAATATAAAGCAGTTTTGTTGCAGTAATTTGGGAAATAAATAATTCCAGTGGTCGGATCGATGACCATTTACAAAGTAATATCTGAGTACTAACCGTTTAAAGAGAGGGTTTCGGAGAAATTCCAAACAGTATTGTTGGAGCACAAAACATTTTGCATGGTAGGGGCAAAGCTATTTCATGTTTTAAGTTAGAATTTGATAAGTAAGTGGAAGCCGCAGAGTAATGAAGAGAAATCAGCATAGCAAAGTTCCTGTGCAGACACAATACAAACATACGTTTTGGACCATTCGACCCCTTGGACCTGCTTCATCATTCAATAAGATCATGGCTGATCTGATTGTAACTTCAGCCCCACATTCCTGCCTACGGTGGATATCCTTCCGCCTCTTGCTAATCAAGAATCTGTCTTGGTCTGCCTTGAAAATATTCAAAGACTCTGTTTCCATCGCCTTTCAAAAAGAGAGTTCTAAACACTCGCGACCTCCTGAGGGAAGAAATTTCTCCTCATCTCATTAATAACTGAGTGAGCTCTTATTTTTAAACAGTGACTCCCTAGTCCTAGATTTTTCTACAAGAGGAAGCATCTGCTTCACATCCCCCTTGTCAAGACCCCTCAAGATCTTGAAGGTTGTGATCAAGTCGATGGACCACCCCAGATGACCACCTATAACATACATGGTTCTGAAATGATGCAATTTGTTTTTGCTGGCATCATCTTGTTTCATCTCGACTCGATCTCGACTCATCGATCAACAGTTCCGACGCGCCACAGCGAAAAACCGCACCGACCTCCTCAGAAGACAAACACGGGACACGGTGGGCAGAGTGCCCTTCGTCGTCCAGTACTTCCCCTGAGCGGAGAAGCTACGGCATCTCCTCCGGAGCCTTCAACATGTCATTGATGAAGACGAACATCTCGCCAAGGCCATCCCCACACCCCCACTTCTTGCCTTCAAACAACCACGCAACCTCAAACAGACCATTGTCCGCAGCAAACTACCCAGCCTTCAGGAGAACAGTGACCACGACACCACACAACCCTTTCACAGCAACCTCTGCAAGACGTGCCGGATCATCGACACGGATGCCATCATCTCACGTGAGAACACCATCTACCAGGTACACGGTACCTACTCTTGCAACTCGGCCAACGTTGTCTACCTGATACACTGCAGGAAAGGATGTCCCGAGGCATGGTACATCGGGGAAACCATGTAGACGCTACGACAACGGATGAATGAACACCACTCGACAATCACCAGGCAAAACTGTTCTCTTCCTGTGGGGGAGCACTTCAGCAGTCACGGGCATTCAGCCTTGGATCTTCAGGTAAGCGTTCCCCAAGGTGGCCTTCACGACACACGACAGCGCAGAGTCGCTGAGCAGAAACTGATAGCCAAGTTCCGCACACATGAGGACGGCCTAAACCGGGATGTTGGATTTATGTCACATTATCAGTAACCCCCACAGCTTGCCTCCTGGGCTTGTAGAATCTCACTAGCTGTTCTGTCTGAGACAATACACATCTCTTTAACCTGTGTTGAATGCTCCCTCCACCCACATTATCTGTACCTTTAAGACCTGGCTGGCTGTAGAGATTTGCATTCTAATTAGTATTCTGTAACTTGATTTCTGTGTCTGTGCACTGTTGGAGAACAGATATCCACTCCATCTGACGAAGGAGCTGTGCTCCGAAAGCTTATGGTATTTACTACCAAATAAACCTGTTGGACTTTAACCTGGTGTTGTGAGACTTCTTACTGTGCTTACCCCAGTCCAACGCCGGCATCTCCACATCATGATCATCTTGTTTGACCATGAATAAGCTAATTTCTAATGCCTTCACAATCAGTGGTTTATATCAGCAGCATCACCTTAATACATATTTGATGCATATTATGTCGCACAATGAGTAACAGAATAATTCTCAATTGCACATTTTATCTGACACACATCCCAAAGTTTCAGTTGAGCTTCGTCCACCTTTACATTTGTGGGGACCATGAATTGGATTAAGTTGGAATTTGAATTTGGTTTCTATAGCAAGCAAGGAGTGGATTTGGGTTTGCCCGGTCCGTTCTGAGCACTGGCTTTATAACTTTAAGGATGGAGGAAAATTTTTTTTTAAATCTTATTCAGAATTATTTTTCCTATGTTTTTAAATGAATCAGGTAAAGTATCTCTCAATCCTTTATTGAACATGGTCTACATAGGGCAGTGGTTTTGACAAAGCAATTTTGTCCATATAGATTGCAGGGTGCGAAGGATACTTGATGAAAAAAATATGGTTACCCAACTCAGCGGACCTTCATTTTTCAAACGATCACCACCTCCCTAACCATCTCTAGGCTCTGTTGTTTTGAGGTTGGAGAATTTTGAGGAAGTAGTTTTTAACATAATACAAAAGAACAGAGAGATTGCTATACAAATGAAAATATGAGGGGAAAGAAATTGCTTGATCGGTTCAAGATTCAACACAATCTTGCGGCGTTGATCTTTTTCTGAGTGGTGTTGCTCAATTATCTGATAATGATATAATGTCCGTTATCTATGAGCTCTCATTGTGACCAGCTAATGTTTTGCTTAGACAAGATCCTTATAGCAGCCATAATTAATAAGATTCTCTTCCAGCATTGAAAAAGCAGACTTTCCTGGCAAAATTTCAATGGTATTTGTTAGATCCTAGTTCAGTTCTGAATTGTACAAAAAATACTGTTGAAGTAATTCTGCAAACCACTATACTATTGTATAGTGATGAGGCTATACTGTTGCGACCTTAAAATAAAGACAAGGTAAACTAGGTCTATCATAAATAAAATAATTCAAATCAGTGTAGTGAAATACTATGGTTACAAATACAATATTGATTTGCTTTCAGTGAATACAGGGAAGCCAATTTGAGTCAACTGAACTGGAAAGAAAAAGTGTGAACAGATATACATTTGGGAGATGTTAAAGCAAACTGGATTCAAATCTGATCTTTGAGTTTAAAACCACTGCAGGCCTGTACTAGGTAGTTAGAAATGTTTTGTGTGTTTTGCATAACGTTACCCAATAGAATTTGCCAGTCGCATATTAACATTTGCTTTAATGTTGTATAAAATCTAAAGCCTAAAAGTTACATTGTGTATTATTGCAAATATGCTTGACATATTCATCTTAAATTACGTTATTGAATAATGTAACTAGGCATTAACCTACATAGTCTTATTTTATTATAAGGTTGGTATCCACTGTGATCCAATACTGCACTTGGAGACAAATTGAGCCATTGAATAATAGCAAATGTATGTACTAAACAAGGCTTCAAAGTTATGTTATTTTTAAGGGTTAAAATGTGCTTGTCAGGAGGTACTATCCTTCCAGTGATAATTTTCCTGACATTATGGAATGCCCCCCATAATTTCACCCATCAACCATGACTTGTATCTGTGTTGCTAAATGGCAAACCCTGTGTGTTTGTCATCTGGCTCTAGGACCAGTTGAACTGGGAGAAATTGTCTCCATTCCAGCCAAAGCACTTGGCAGAATTCTAAGCAGACTGCAAGCTCAACCCAGATTGTAGTGAATACTCCACATGCTACTTCGCTGCAAATAGAGTTCAGATAGTGGGTCAGCTATAATCTAATAGAATTGCGGAAACAGCTCAAGGGACTGAATAGCCTTCTCTTGTTCCTCTGACATAAAATGGCACATTTTGTAACAAGATTGCATAAGTGTGTCTAAGATGTAGGAATTTGTTTCAACCAAAGGAACAAAGCCCTGCTTCTTACAAATAGGAGGCCGGTCATGCGTGAATTATTAATCTTTTGATATTTGATGGAAATATCATAGTTTAAATTTTTAAAAAATAAAAGCTCCATAACATGGAAATTTCAAATTTGACTTGTAAACACTTGGTTACAAACTCTGATTTTTTTGGGGGGGTGTGTGGGGGGAGAATAGTATCTAAACACTTGTACTACTCAGTTTATCATTCAAAGCTGGCATTCATGTCATTGAACATCCAAGCCATATATGCCTAATTTTATTGAAAAGGTAACAACCAGATATATCATCAAATATCTTGTACTGTAATCAAATAAAATACCTTGTATCTGATTAAAATATCATTTTTTCCCCAGTAATATTTCCTTACAGTATGTAATAAAGCCATTTATTATAGAATCTTAATATGGCTATAGATTGTAAAAATTGAGGGAGAAAATATTGATTGGAATTTTCCAACCTGAAGCTATGTATTGCTTCTGCCGATGACCTTAGTCTCATCTCCGACTTTTGGTTGTGTTATCAAGGAGCTATGCCCTCCTCAGTAATATTATACCCTTCACTATGTCCAATGCAAAGCCATGACAATATTAGCTCAGCTATCGCTTGTGGTGTAATAATCTTTTTCACAATATAGGATTTCACTTAATAAAGTTTACCACAGAGATCATCCCTTGGTGTCAGGTTCAGGTTCCTCATTCTAGTTATCACACTCATCTCACAAAACTCATTCTGGGAAAGAGTAGCATCCTTTATTGTTTACTATGTCCTTTATTTTATGAAAACTAGTTTTATATCTAATAATATTTCTAATAGGGAAGGCCTAGTGATATTGTTGCTAGACTATTCATCCAGAAATTCAGTTAATGTTCTGGGGACCTGGGTTCAAATCCCGCCATGGCAGATGGTGGAATTTAAATTCAATAAAAAATATCTGGAATTAAGAATCTGCTGATGACCATGAAACCATTGTCGATTGTCGAAAAAAACCTATCTGGTTTATTAATGTGCTTTAGGGAAGGAAATCTGCCGTCCTTACCTGGTCTGGCCTGCATGTGATTCCAGAGCCACAGCAATGTGGTTGACTCTTAACTGCCTTCGGGAAACTGAGGATGGGCAATAAATGCTGGCCAGCCAGTGACACCAATGTTCCACAAATGAATAAAAAAAATTGTTAAACTCAGGTGCAAATTCATCAATTTCTGAAACCACTGTATTTGCAATGAATTAGGTTTCCATAAATGGAATGAGCCATTCACAAAACAATCTAAAATGGTTCATGTGAGATCTGCTTTCTTATTTTTCTACACTCTCACTAAGGCTCCATCATTAAGGCTTTTGGACTCAAAGTAGCTTGATGGACAAGTTGTCGCCATTTTGAACAATTGGTAGCAAGCTCCTCAAAGTCATTAAAGGACAAAATCTTCCATCCTCGTTCACAGCTGTGATTTTCTGGTGCCTCAAAGTGAATGGAATTTTGGCTGGAACGCCGATTTTCTGTTCTCACTCGCAAAAGGTCCCGCCACAGAGAATCCCACCCAATATCAATATTACCACATTTTTTAACGAGAACTTCAGAATTTCCGAGGAGATATTCAGATTGTCCTTGAAGCATTTTCTTTGCCCTCTCCTGGAATACTGGCCATTTGAAAGTTGAGAAAACAGGACCATGTGAGGGCGACACTTTTCAGTCGTCTGGACATGGTGCCCAGACCATCATGGTTGGCTTTGCAGGAGTTTAGTCTGAATGTTCATGGAGCTGGCTTCAAGAAGGACACTAGCATTAATAAGAAGACAGAACTGTAGCGGAGAAGGAATAGCGGATACCACTAATTCATGGGACATCCTGCCCCATGTGCCCAAGTATCTATGGGTTGAGAATCAGCCTGTTCAGTCGCATGAAAATCCACGGCAGAAACTCGTGACCCAGAGTAGAAGTTATCCTTGAATTGAGGGACAGCTAATGGTGAAGATGATATTCTCAAAACTTACCCTGTTTACCACACATAAATTCTTGCCCCTTGAACTTCAGAAAGTAAATAAACCTCTTATTTTGGTAACAGATTCAATGGAAATAATACAAGACATCTCATGGACAATATTCAACTGACAGTCATGCATTGCTCCCCTAAATAATGGTCAGGCAACAATCCCAAAGCCTGTGTTCAGGTGGGGAACTTGGCTACCTGCTAGATGCCCCAAACCAGCCTGATAAAACTTTCAGAGGATCCTGTGAATGGGCGACCTGTCAGCCCACCTTAAATCGAAGCAAAATTTCTTAAATATGTAAATCAGGGTCCTATGCTGACTGTTAGAGTAGATATGATTAGACTGCCAGAGGTGCTCTGGTGATGCATCAGCAATAAATCATGCTTAACAGCCTTCCACCTCACGCACAGAGAAGTTTGTTAATAGGTGGGGTTATTCCCTGCAATAATGACTGCAGAGTTGACTTGGTAAGGGCTTTTGAAGCCAGGCTAGGGAGAACAACAAACACGAGGCCTAGGCAGCCTCAGGAAGCATTGTAGAGCAGCCAAAGAACAAAGAACAATACAGACAGGAACAGGCCCTTTGGCCCTCCAAGCCTGCATCGATCATGTATTCCTAGCTAGACCATCCGTTTGTATCCCTCTATTTCCAGTCTGTTCATGTGGCTATCTAGATAAGTTTTAAATGATCCTAGCGTGTCTGCCTCAACCACTTTGCTTGGTAGTGCATTCCAGGCCCCCACCACCCTCTGTGTAAAATATGTCCCCCGCATATCTGTATTGATTGGAACCTTGCCCCCATTTCCTTGAACTTGTGACCCCTTGTGTTTGTCATTTCTGACCTGGGAAAAAACTTCCAACTGTTCACCCTGTCTATGCCCTTCATAATTGTATAAACCTCTATTAGGTCACCCCTCAATCTCCGCCTTTCCAGGGAGAACAACCCTAGTTTACTCAATCTCTCCTCATAGCTAATACCCTCCATACCAGGCAACATCCTGGTAAACCTTTTCTGCACTCTCTCCAAAGCCTCCACGTCCTTCTGGTAGTGTGGCGACCAGAACTGGACGCAGTATTCCAAATGTGGCCTAACCAACGTTCTATGTAACTAACATCATATGCCAACTTTTATACTCTATGCCCCATCCAATAAAGGCAAGCATGCCATATGCCTTCTTCACTGCATTTTCCACCTATGTTGCCACCTTTAAGGATCTGTGTACTTGCACACCCAGATCCCTCTCGGTGTGCAAGACATGGGAACTTTCAAGATGTTTGGATAAAAATGGTGGGACCTTGCATTTTCACTCAGTGAGAACCTCTGTTGTCCAGCTGAGTTCTGCCAAGACCACTTGGCTCTGGAGCTCATTATAGTTTTGGACCAAACATGGACAGGAGAACCTGATTCCAGGGTGCATTAGAGTGAGTGATTGCTCTTAACATCAAAGCAGCGTTTGACCAAGTGTGAAACTGATGTCAGTGGGAATCGGGAGAAAATCTTCCCCTGGCTGGAATCCTACCAAGTACAAAGGAAGATGCTTGTGGTATTGAAGGCCAATCATCTCAGCCCCAGGGGAGTGACCTAGGCCCAAATACCGGCAGCTGGTTCGATTGCCTGGTTTTGAATGGCAAGGTTGGTTCTGACTCTATGTGCTCTGTCATGATACACAAGATGCAGTCGGGTGTCCTGAGTGGGAAGTTTGTCTCCGTAATGGCTGTGCCATGCCCAATCCTACCAGCACTGTCATGGTCAGGCGCATCTATGACAGGTAGATTGATGGGACAAAATCAAGTAGGTTTTTTGCTTGTTAGTTCTAATCCGGCCATGCACAAGTCTAGCCTAACAGTTATGTCCTTCGAGGTTTGGGCAATAGGAATGTTGCCAAAGCACTCGGTGATGCATGTTGACATTGCCACCTAGAGTATATTTGAAGCAATTTTTAAAAGCGGCATCTTGGCCTTTTGGCTAAGATGCAAATGAGATCAAGCCTTGGAGGAGGTGAGTCTGCACCCACTCCAATCAGCTTGGCTCATGCAGATCAGGCCCAAGACAGGAGTGGAGGCCCTGTCTTGTCAGCTTGGATCGGAAATGTCTCAACTTGTTGAGACTCTGAATTGGACTTGATTTGATTGAATTGGAAAAGTATTAAAAAAATATCCTGTGCACTTGCGGGTGTGGTGTGGATGGGATGCTGCGCTTGGTTGAGGTCATTAGGTTATATTTAAGCTTCATTTGAAGCAATTTTTAAAAGCGGCATCTTGGCCTTTTGGCTAAGATGCAAATGAGATCAAGCCTTGGAGGAGGAGAGTCTGCACCCACTCCAGTCAGCTTGGCTCATGCAGATCAGGCCCAAGACAGGAGGTGAGAGCCCTGTCTTGTCAGCTTGGATCAGAAATGTCTCAACTTGTTGAGACTCTGAATTGGACTTGATTTGATTGAATTGGAAAAGTATTAAAAAAAATATCCTGTGCACTTGCTGCCCTCTGTGCTTCTTCCAAATATGTTCAACACATGAAGGATTACTAGTCTAGCCCTGAGAGAGGATGATAGGAAATGATCAGTGGGAGGTTCCTTATTATGTTTGATCTGATGCCATGAGATTACATGGGGTCTGTAATCAATTTTGAGCACTCCCATCTCTCAACTGTGTGACATGGTGTTATTTATTACCTTGGTGGCCTGTCTTTCCAATGGGACAGGACATACCCAGGGATGATGTTGCAGGAGTCATTGTTGCAGCAGGTTAGATGTTAGATTGTTAAGTCATAGGCCTCAATCTAGAAATTGATATAATAAAAAAACACTTGTGTCAGAAGATTGTAGATTCAAGCCCCATTCTAGAGACAGGATGAGACCATGAAGGCTAACTAATCGGTTCATTGCAGAGTGAGCGCCCGGCTCTGGGCGCAGAGTGAGCGCCGGGCTCTGGGCGCGGAGTGAGCTCTGGGCGCGGAGTGAGCGCCAGGCTCTGGGCGCGGAGTGAGCTCTGGGCGCGGAGTGAGCGCCAGGCTCTGGGCGCAGTGTGGATTTAACAGTGAGTTATCCATGGTGTCATCTTTCTGATGTGATGTTTAACTGAAGCTCAACATCTTTTCAAGTAGTCACAAGAAATCCCAGAGCATAATTTCAAATTAGCCGGGGAGTTCTCCACCTAATGTTTATTCCCGAATCCACATCACTAAAACAGATTAATTACCTATTCAGTTTAATAATGAGACACCTCACTATGGGCGGCATGGTGGCACAGTGGTTATCATTACTGCCTCACAGCGCCAAGGACCCGGTTCGATTCCCGGCTTGGGTTACTGTCTGTGTGGAGTTTGCATGTTCTCCCCGTGTCTGTGTGGGTTTTGCCTGGGTGCTCTGGTTTCCTCCCACAGTCTGAAAAACGTGTTATGTGCATTGGTTAAATTCTCCCTCAGTGTACCTGAACAGGCGCCGGAGTGTGGTGACTAGGGGATTTTCATAGTAGCTTCATTGCAGTGTTAATGTAAGCCTATTTGTGACACTAATAAATAAACTTTAAACTTTAGTGTGACATTTCTCTCCATGGATTCTTTGGCTGTGAAGTACCTGGGGATGTCAGAGTCCAAGAGCATTACTATGCAAATGCAAGTTTGTTTGTTTGTTCTTCGTGCTGCTTCTAGAACTTACAAGGCTAATAAATGAGGATAAATTATTGACTTTTGAGTTGTCGTTCTGAGAAGAGGACTTGAGAGAGCTTGACTTTTATGGATGGGGAGACTCTGAATCCATGCATGTTTGTCTCATCTGTCGGGTGCAACAGGTATATAGTTTAAAACTTAAAAGTGTCAACAAAAGGAGAAACTGTGGGCAGTTTTTGATCATGGAAGTGTGAACATGTTTTGTAAGATAATTTCAAGAAGCGATTGGATGAATGCTTCCCAGGAAAGGGAATATCGGGCTAATCCTTTCCTAATCTGTTAAAGAAACTGATGAGTTTTTGTTGACGAATAGGCTGGATAGAACAATATCCTGTCCAAGACATTGTGTGTGCTGCATCCCTTTAGTAGCTGCTGCCTTTCCAGATTTTTATTCTCCTGGACCAGACTCTCTCAGCCAGCTCATCAGTTGCAAACATCTTATTCAAGCTAGGGAAAAGATTTTCCCACCACAATCTTCGGCATTCCTCATTCCTGAAGCTGCTGCCATGGCCTATCCACATTAACAATCCAATTTTGCCATTGTTGCAAAGTTAGATTTATTTTCCTACTGCACTACAGGGGTCCATTCCCAGTATAATATTAACGATGTCAGTTTAAAAAATTGTTTTGTAAGTATACCTGTTAGAACATACAAAGGAATCGTGTTATCTCGGTGCTTGATGCACCCAATGATGTTTGTACTGCTGAGAAAGTCATGCCTTTCTATTCTCTCTCTGAGAGAATCTCTCATTGAATCCCTCATTGAATACACTGAAAGAACATGACAACATTGGCATAGGAGGAGCTCACTAAGAAACCTTGAGATTGCATTTCTTTATCTTCTTAGCCTGCACCTCCTCTGAGGGATTAGGTTTTACTTGTCATTGCCAGAAATGGGAGTTGAATACATGGGGTCTCTGAATTACATCAGACCCTGACTTTTGCATTTCAATGCGGGCATTTTGGTCAAAATGTGGCTGTAAAGCAGTGCGCAGTGTGAAGTGGATTTGCGGAATAGGATGCTGCTCTGGTTTTTAACCCATGCTTGCCGAGCACAGGGAATGATACACAGGCCTGATGTATTTCAGATCCTCATGCATTCAACTCCCATTGCTGGCAATGACCAGGGAAATCTGATCCTCGGGGCCGGGGGGTGGGGATAGTGTGGTGTTTAAAATCAGCCCTTTATTTTGCCTGTATTGGAACATGGGTTGTTTTATATACAAAAAAAAACATTGTTGGAAATACTTAGCAGGTCCAACAGCACCTGTGGGAAGAGAAAGAGTTAGCATTTCAGATTCAGGTAAAGTTCTATAAAGTGGCTGATCTCAAATGATTTAATTGTTTCTCGAGTAAAATCATAAAAGGTAATGCTGAGATGAATAACAGTTCAATTTTTAGCTTTGGTAATCATTCACAAAAGAAAGCAGGAATGTTATAACATTGTGTTCTTGTTCAACTCATTTTAAGTTCAGGAAGAGTCATTTTTATCTGTCTATTGCAATAAAGTACTGCACTGTAATCTCAATTTTTCAAGAATCGTAACTATATGTATATGGTGGGAATGATTGACTGCAACTTGTCTTTGAGCACATTTTCCACAATCACCTCTTGTCATGTTATTGCAGATAAACAATTTTCACCTGCAACATGACTGTTGATTTATTTTCCAGCTTTAAAAGACAAATGATTGTAACGTAATATTACATCGATCAAAGCTTTCCCTCCCTTGAGTAATGAGATTTTCTCTCACGTCCTGTACAAAATTGGAACTTTTTTTTAATGATCACAATGAAATATCCATCATGAGCCTTGTGAGAAATGGTATAATAGTGCTGACACTAAAGGAAATGGAGAGCTTCCTCTTTTCTAATACTCAGATAGGAACAATATTGTTAAGGACTAAGACCTCACACAGTATATTTTTATTATATATATTATTTTTTATTCATTAGTGAGACATTGGCACCACTGGCTGGCCAGCGTTTATTGCCCTTCCCTAGTTGTATTTGGTGGTGAACTGCCTTCTTGAATCGTTGCAGTCCAAGTGCTATGGGTTGACCCACAATGCTGTTAGGGAGGGAATTCCAGATACCCCCATTGTCAATTATTGATTTTAAAAAACTGAACAAAGACCATTAAAATGGTTGAACCTAGTCTGTCTGTGCCCCCTGAACATAAAGAAGCCACTCGCCAGTTTCAGGAACACCCACACCTCGTTATCTCGGAGCATCCACTAATGACCTCTGTGAACTGCACAGTCAAACTTCAGAAACAGCTATACAAAAGCAAATTTGCATTTAACAACCCAGGTTGGCCAGAACGAAACTGATTGTTTGCAAAGACATAAAGCCCCACAACCTTTCTTTCAATTTGTAGCGGCTGAGACATTTAGCAATCTTCGAAACCTAGCCGCACTTCAAACAATGGATACACATCCTTTCTTGGTGACTGTGGTGGAGAGGTGGGGTCATGTGACATAGGCCACTGGCTTGTTGAACAAGTTAATATTGCCTTGCTGAGCAGAGTAGCGCAGTCTGCTTCTGCTGGAAATTCTGTATCATTGCCTACAAGACCAATTCATGCTTTGTGTGCCTATTTCATCTTGTGAAGTTCACACCATCAGAAAAATGAATTCTACAACATCAATTTTTAGCCTGTTGATCTCCATGAAGGAATACCTTATTAGATTTTGATTGTGTTCTGGAACCTACATGAACCAATATTTACTTTACCTGTGGTCACCGTACTGTAAATCATTCTTTCCTCTATTGCCCACTTTACTCTGAGTGTAGAGGCAACATTGTGACCCTCCTCCTTCATTTTGTGTGCATAAATAAACTAACCCTCTGAGTTCATCCTATCTTGAGTTTGCTATAGGATTATTAACAGAAAATTGGATCACACAAAAACTAAGAAGTTGGAAAATAGTTCAATCCACCATGGTAGTTGGGGGGAATTTAAATTCAATTAATTAAATAACAATCTAGAATCCGTAACTAGTATCAGTAATAGTCACCGTGAAACTACTAGATTGTTGTAAAATTCTGATTGAATAATGTCCTAGCAATTCAGAAATGACCTGCGATGCTATTTAGTTATATTCAAGAAGGTGGCTGTCTCCAACCTTGACAAGAAAAATTGGGGATGGGCCAGCATCAATCCACGTAAAGTGGTGTACACCAGAAATTGTCCCTAATTGGTGCCAAATTAGCAGCCTTAGTCAGACAAACCATGAGATGCTCCAGGCCATTAATGTGCCTAAACGTTATTCAGAATAATTTCAATAACATTTGTGAAATATATCATTTAAAGGCATATTCTTCAATGTAAAATTGCAACATTGGACCACAATTCAGTTTTATTAAACATGCAGTGACTTGCACTCAAGGCAATGTATCTTGTTTTTAAACTGAAATAATTATCTGTTAACTTCCTTTGATCGTGTATCAATAACATTTTGTAACTACATTCAAAACTTTCATGTATTGCATCAGTCTGGTTTAAAAACAGATGTTGTCACTATGAATACCAATTGGAAGTATGTAACTGCGCATGCTGATCCCAGTAAGCTAATGCTGTTTCCTATGGCACTGAAATCTGCAAGTCTGATAGGCCCTAGGTTGGGTCTACAAAGAATGAGTCAGCCTCAACCAAGCTAGTGTTGGAGATCATGCATTTTGTCTCGGGCAGATGTTGGATCTCGTGCCTGCTGCTGATAACTATGCAGCACATCTTGAGTTGTTGCTTGTTTGTGGACATGTATAGATAGAGGTTCCATATGCCTTGCTCTCACTCATCTACATTAAACTTTTCATTCATCCTATTACTAGATAATAAGGACGGTATCTGGTGCAGGTTCTTTCCATAGTATTATGTCTGTAAGCGTAGTACATAGCCATTTCTGATTGTTTGATTCCATTGTCGATGTGCTTGCTGATCGGTAGTTGTTGAATGGACATTCTATTAAACATGACCATGCCAGTAAAATTAGTTTCTTAATTGGAAACCTAACTTAATACTTAAACATTCTATTAGTTTGCTAGTTGACAAGTTTGTTTAGCTAACTGCCAACTCAAGGATAAAATAAATGCCGAAAGGTGATAATTCAATAATTGTGCATTGACGTGTGTGATGATGTGTAAATTGTAGAGGGCAATGGCCTCAGCATCACAGTTTCAACTGAAGGTATCCGGAATCATCTCTGGAGTAATGGAATGACCTTCGGCTTTGCTGCTTCTGATTTGCTGCTCTACTTTAAAAAAAAATGCAGGAAAATATGGAATAAATTGTTAGCAATCATCTCCGTCTGCTCAACCACCGAATTGACAGAGTATGTTGTATTTGATGGCATTTACTGAGTGTAAATTAGTTTTTGCTGACTGATCATTATTTCATGGATTACTATATGAGAAAGATGCATTCATCAGGGTGTTTCAACCACCAACCAAAACTGCATTTAAAAAGAGCATTTTAAGAAGCATTGCTGTGGAGCCAGCAGGAGTTCTCCTCTAAATCCAAAGTATCCCATTCACTACCCCACCCCTGCAGGACTCGAATGGCATACTGTCAGTGGACACATGGCAGGCACTAGCACCTCCAATTAACATTTATTGTAGTTCAAGGTCCAAAATCAGGCTGGGCTTGGGGCTTCCAGGTTTGTTGTGTGTTACGCATACATTTTTACCTTCCCACCTGAAAACGGGTGCCAACGTATTCCTCCACCATCTGCTCCCCATGTCTGTACCAGTATACGCCTAAAGAACTGAATTTAAAAACTTCCAGATCTTCCAGACCCACCAAAGCCTACGGCATTTTTTTATGGCTTGCCTGCCCTGCTGCAGGGAACCTACATAGGAGGTCACCTTCAGTGGGACTGGAAGATCATGCCGGTGGGAAGGGCTGAAAAATCCTGGTCATAGTGTATGAAGGCAAGGTTTATATTATTGTAGTAGGGACCTCCGCCAGCAGATGGTGATGGTGGGGGAGAGTCCTGAAGCGGGGAACTGGTCGGCTGCTGTGAGCCCTTCCGTGCAGAGAGCAGTGCCCTTGGTAGGGACTGAGGGGATGGAGCTAGATACAATGAGGTGAGGGAGAGAACAGTAAGGTGGAGAATTCCAAGACTTTTGCTGCAGGGGCAAGGCCTCAAATAAGACACCTCAAAGCTTCTGACAGTGGATAGAGAACTGGGAAGTGGAAGCTGAGTGGGCATAGAGCTTCTGGAGACCCAGTCGAACCACCTCGACAATTCCCCCTACCCCCTCCCTCCGCCACTGAGTCCGAGAAGCCCAAGGAGAGGAAGATTCCCCTGTGTCTGGGAAATGAAATAATCTGGTTCAGTGAACGTTGAAGGTTAACAATAGTAGTTGAACCAACTGAACACTGCTGATTAAAGATCAGGAATTGAGCTCTCAGTGGTATTCTGGAGGGTTTGGAGTGTTGGTTACGAATATCCATTGTAAATAGTTTGTGTTTCCCACCAGCGGGAGGTGGCACGTTTTTTGCTAGCGGCAGAAATCGCTGGTCCTGCCGCTGACGATAGGAATTCCATAAGAACATAAGAAATAGGAGCAGGAGTAGGCCATCTAGCCCCTCAAGCCTGCTCCGCCATTCAATAAGATCATGGCTGATCTGATAGTGGGTTCAGTTCCACTTACCCGCCTGCTCCCCATAACCCTTAATTCCCTTAATGGTTAAAAATCTATCTATCTGTGACTTAAACACATTTAACGAAGTAGCCTCTACTGCTTCATTGGGCAGAGAATTCCAAAGATTCACTACCCTCTGGGAGAAGTTCCTCCTCAACTCTGTCCTAAATTGACTCCCCCGTATTTTGAGGCTATGCCCCCTACTTCTTGTTTCCATTGTAAGTGGAAATAACCTCGCTGCTTCTCCGCTGTCTAGCCCCTTCATTATCTTATATGTCTCCAATAAGATCTCCCCATAACCTTCTAAACTCCAATGTTTAGAATTCCCATTGATGTCACCCCCACGCCGATGGGAAACTCGTGGGCGGGGGTGCGCTGCCGGCAGGATTGGCGAATCCCGCTGACATGAACAGCTGGAGAATTCTGGCCAAGCTTTCCAAGGAATGATTGATGCCGGTGGGGTAACAAATCCCTGTTTTATAACCTTTGTGTGCAGTCCTGTGCGCTTGAATCACTGATTACATTACAAAGGTAGACATTAGGGTTAATATATCACTTGCTGAAGTGTGTTTCTTTTTGCTGCCAACATAATGGAACTGCAAGGGAGTTTTCGGAGCAAACTGTTGCAGGTTTGCCAAGTAATGAGCCTTTCCAAAATGCCATTTAACGGCAATCGTGCGTCCTGTGGGATTCTGTCTTTTTTGTTCCATGTACTTAGTTACATTTTGCATTGCAATTGTCGCTGGTGCTTACTAGAAGCTTGCATTTCAGAGGAAATAAACCTCAAAGCAGTGAACACTCTGCTAACAGCAGCAGATAACTGTTGCCAATTAGCTCCCAAAATTATTTTATATCACATTAATTTAAATGATCAGAACAAATTTTAAATCCAGTGAGCCAACGTCTTTGTTGGCGGGTGTATTCAGATTGATCTAATTAGTTTCCAGTTAGGCACTTCATTAAATATGCACACTTTTAAAAACATTTCCCCAGGACACACTTTCTAAATATTTACATCAATTGCATTTGCTTTGAATCCAAAATATGAGTTTGAGGCAAATAAAATCTTTCAAATATTTGTCACAATTAGCATCTGGAACAAGGCTTATTTAATTGTCTCACCATTTGTTGATTAAACGGATGTGTGTGGGCATTCTGATGATTTTATTAAAAGCAATTCTCATCTCTGGACCCTTTCAACACTCCTTAACAAATTGGATTACGAAAACAACATAGACTCAGCATAAAATTCTTATGATGATATATAAACATTCTCAGATAAATAGAGCAGTCTCTTTCACTATTTGTTGTCAGAAAGCTAGTTTAAAAGAAATTAATTGAAGTAACCAGGGAAACTGCAGCAGAGTAAAATAATCTCTTGTACTCTTTTGCGAAAACACAGGAAAATTGAAGCTCTGTCCAAACTTAACTTTCTTCACCGTCTGATTATTGACCTTTTACTGTGCTTCCAAGATGGTTGATCTTTCCGCAATTACAAAGAGAATGGGCTTGCCTTGAATTTCAGGCCAACTTCAGTTACATTCCAACTCTTTAAATAATGCATTTACCACTCCAATAGCAACAGCATCAATAAGCCAATGCAAGTGGGAAGGAGGAGCTGTGCTTGCATTGTTGCCGCGTATTGCTGCAGAATTGGGAGATTGGATTGACACCTGCATTCACACTGAAACACCCATCCCAAGTTTTATAGTGGCGTTGATTGCCAGTGAGGTTTTTCCTGATTGAGAAGAGCTGCTTGACTTTGTGAATGATATTTGAGCAGAGGAGGTAAACGTTTGATAACATTGACTGTTTGAGATTTGGGAGAGTGGAGATTCGTAGTTCCCAACTACTTCAATGGCCATATATTTCTGGTCGATAGCCAAAGCGCCTATTCATTTTTGTTCCTGTGCATTCAAATAATGCAATAACTTCTACACATCATCTTTGTCAAAGAGCCCTCATTATGGGAGAAGACACACAAGGAAGAACAGCCTGAAGAATAGCAGCAGCCTGAAGATGAGGCAGGGGAGAATCCATGGCTGCCTGCAAGAGGCATTTGTTTTATTCACAAAGAAGAGGCTTTAATTTAACCTTCACTTCAGCCTATTACATTAACTGTACATGACTATATGTCTTCACCCTTCCCCCGCAAATCTATTGTCACCTATGTGCTTTGTGTCTGACAAATCATTGTAATGTCAAAAGCACAACTTTGATCTCTTAATAACATTTATACATTTTTAATGTCACCGTCACTATAATTGTCAGTGGTACCACCAAGCACTATCATGTATTGGTGTGAGGAATAGTAAATGTGTGTTGTTCCAAGGATAACTAGCATATGTTATCAAGCTGCTGTGTGTCACTATGAGACTTGCAGGATTGAGATCAATGTGTTGAAGTCCAAACTTCTTGCACTGCTGCTTAGGAGCCATGACAATGTATCATTCAGATGGAACTTGTAGGAGTTGCACTGCTATCCAAGGCACATTATTATGTTGGCTCCTTCCTGCTATCCATTAGTAAAGGGCACTGGAACTGCACAATCACCAAACTACAGTGAAGGATTGGCATTAAATCACAAATCAACATCCAATCCCATTCAGAGGTGGGTCTGGTGCATCTCAGTGTGTGCCACATTCCAAACAATTCAGCTGATAAAGTTACTTATAACTGCTGGGCAGAAATGCAATCTTTGTTGTGACCAATAAATTCTTCATCAAATTGCAAAGCTTTGATTAAAAACATTTTGCACATAGGTTTGTAAAGTTAATCCACACATGAAATACATCATCCTGTATTGTGTGGGTGTTAGTTTTAATTTTCCGCTGAAGGAATTGGATGTGGCTAAAACAATGTCACCATACAACACTTGTGATTAGTCGGTAATTTCTATTGGACAATACTGCACTACACTTGCTAGAATTTGCGTTCCTATGGAAAGCCCAACAGTAATGGTGTAAAGATGCCATTTCCATCCTTGTGTGAGCTGAGTTTGAAAAATATGGAATTAAATGTCAGCGGTTTTGAACCTCTATATTTCAAAATTAATCTCATACAATTAATGGGAATGGTGACATAATTGCACTGCTGCACCCAATTTGAGCTGTTAGATACAGGTACTTGTTGAGACACACACAACTTCAAAAATAGTAAACACCTTTGGCACTTCATTAACATTACTCGCACATCATGTAGAATGAAAACTGAAAAGCTGTGCATTCCCAAAAACAAGTATTGGCTCTTCATTCAATGTGCTTTACCTATTCATTAGGTGAATGGAGCTGTGTAAAATATTCAAGTTTCCAGCTTAACAGCTGTGTTCAAAAGATACGTACAACTTTCTGTATTCATTGTGCCAGGTTACCTCATTCAAAATCCTTGATCAAATCAGGCCTGGACAAAGCTTCCTTGACATTTTCATATTATTTCCTGAAGCTGAAATACCACCAATAAAAAGATGTATCACGTACCAACTGACTCAAGAACAGCTTCTTCCCTGCTGCTGTCAGACTTTTGAATGGACTTACCTTGCATTAAGTTGATCTTTCTTTACACTCTAGCTATGACTGTAACACTACGTTCTGCACTCTCTCGTTTCGTTCTCTATGAACGGTATGTTTTGTCTGTACTGCGTGCAAGAAACAATACTTTTCACTGTATGCTAATACATGTGACAACAAATCAAATCAAATGTGTACTACCCACAAAATTTGGACAAGGGCTGAACATGATTTTCCATTCATAATTGAAATTAGAATTTCTTACTACAATAGGGGAATCCCCCTATGGTGGTAGTAAGTTGAAAAATGACACTAAAAACTTGCCAAAGCACCAGTGGTCAATACGCCTGTGCCAATGGCAGACTGAATAGGAATACTCTGAACTGCTTAACATGGTAAAACCTTCAGGACAAAAAGGCTGAGAGTCTATGGAATCCACTTAGTCACAAAAGTGAATGAAGCAGAGTGGTCTTCTGACAGTGCTGATTATCACAGGAAGGTCCAGTGCCCACCTAATTGAATTATATGTGTCTATTTGCTGCACAGCCATAGTATGATGCGGGTTTGTTGTTGCATGCTGGATAGTGCAGCTGATCAAATCATTTTAAATGCTGCGCTGGATACAACAAAATTAATCAAGCAGTTTGATAGAATGTTGTAACAATTGGTAGCTGAAACACAAGCAAAATAAAGTGCCACAGATGAATTTAACTAGAGGGGCCAGTACAAACAGAATAAGAACCTATAAGTATTATAAAACAGTGCAAATTGAAAATGTTCAACAGAATGGAGTACTTCAATCAAAAAGCATTGAGACAATGTATGAACCCATGTTCAGCAATGTATTATTCACCTCTGAAAATCCCTTTAGCATTGTTGATTTGTTTCTGTCTGGACAAGGAGATTTGCCTTATCCAAAAAGGCAGCAGTTGCTACTGTCAAGGCTCGTAAGACAAATACAGATGAAGAAGTCCATTTATTCCATCTCCGTTCATTCACCCAGAAGGAAAAATGGAAAATCCCTTCATTGCCTCCAATGGGTTCCTAAATCACCTCAAAAGATTTTCATTCCCATCGCTTTTCTCGTTCCAATCGTTCATCGCTTTCTGCAAAGAAATTCTCCTGAATAAATGTCCTAACTTTGTCCTTTCACTGATCTGAATCTATTATGTTTTGTCCTGTTATTGTGTTTTAGCTCGGAATGGTGCTTCAGATTTGCCTTTGCAAGATCATTGAATACCTATACACTTCGCTGTGTCTGCGTGGGTTTCCTCCGGGTGCTCCGGTTTCCTCCCACACTGCAAAAATGTGCAGGTTAGGTTGACTGGTCATGCTACGTTTTGCCTTAGTGTCAGGGGGGAGTTAGCAAGATAGATACGTGGGGTTACAAGGATAGGGCCTGGGTGGGATTGCTGTTGGTGCAGGCTCAATCTATCATCTTTAACATGTTTACCGTTCTCTACAACTGTAGCAAAAATAGGCTCTGCTCATGCTTCATTGATATTGAACATTTTGTAAACTCCAAGCTTTCCACGTGGTGTGTAACTGATTGAGGCTTCTTTGAATTAAAATTTTCTTGCTCAGCCCTCCTCTTCCTCATAATCATCTTCATTCATGGCTAAAGAGCTTGGTTTTTATAGTTGCTTCGCATCTTTAAAATCAGGGAAGAATCTAATGCCCTGTACACAAGTTGAATGAATTTAATGCTGCAAGATTTTTCTGCACCTGGCACTCAAGGTAAGCCATTTGTCTTCCAGTGAGGTGCATAATACCTGTACTGTATATTTGCATCCAGGATCATGTTTCAGCCTTGTGTTTTCATAACAATGGATACTGTGGTAACTTGAGACAACCGAACCACAAATAAGGCCCCCCTCCTTCCCCACTCACTAAATTTAAATCCCCTATCAGGAGCCAAATACAATGAGAGTAATGTCTTAACTATACAAAAGTCTGTTAGGAGCTTTGCAGTTGGTTGTGATTGATACAATAGCACTGGTGAAGCTTGTATTGGTGGATCTAGAATTGTAGGCATAAAAGAAGGGTGAGAATCTGTAATTGAATGTTCCTCTTCCACACCCACAGCAGAGTCAACTGGCAAACTTTGAACTTCAACAACCATTTCCTGGTGAATATCTACAGCAGCGTTACTTCTGCCCTCTTGTCAGTAATGGTTGCTGACTTTGAAACTTTTTCTGATCCTAGGTCATGCGATAAACGAGTATAATCTTGGTGTCTGCAAACAACTCTTCCATTTCACAGTCTTGTGACCCAAAATACTGGATCCTTCTGGTTTAAAATTATTCCTAGTAACCACCTCTGGTTACTACCAAAGTTCCTGATGTAGACCTGATCATCTGGTTTGAACTGCCTCTCTCTGTGTCTGCAAGGTGAAAGCAGTGGAGTATTTTAGGTGTGAAGGGCCACACTGTGCCAATCATTGCAAGTTTGTGAATATTGTTTGTTGCCAATGCAGCAAGAAAGGGCACTTAGTGAATTATTGCAGAGTTGCAAAGAAGAAGGGGGGGGGGGGAGCTGAGCAAGAAAACTTTAATTCAAAGAAGCCTTTGAATCATTGAATCTCTACTAGTGCTGAATATCTCTAGCATTACTAGCAGCCATTTCCATGCCCTGAGAAATTTTGAGAGCCTTCTTAAAACTCAGTGTGGCTTTGCCCAACAACCAATACTGAATGCTGTCCTCACTAATGCTGCAGACTAGTCTATCTCTGAGAATATCTTCTAAAACTGCTCTGAAATCACTTGTGTTCTGAAAGCTGGTGAAATTATGTTGCAAAGGTAGCTATTGGTTGACTTGCTTTCTGAAAATGGCGATGAAATATTAATATTTAAAAAAGCACTGAGGGCTTCGAATTCTGCAAATTAAATCGGCAAAATCTCCCTTTGTTTCCATGGTATGGCCAGATTCCTCATCAACACTGTGGAGAAGCAAGCGCTGCCGCCAAAAAGAAATGCTGCACCCTCTCCACATATTCAGCCCAGTCCTTGCTTCTCTGATCAAACTCTCTGACTGCCCCGGACATAGCCATTGCTGCTCACTTGAAATTCTGTCGAATAAATTTGTAATGTACACTAGCTACTCACCATGCAACTTTGTGTTGCCAGGCAGAACGTTGAAAGACTTCACTTTCTCTTCACTTGGTGTTTTTTCCTTGTCACCAAAGTGATGTGGTAACTTGAGACTACACTAAAGGTAGTCGAATGCATTGTTTAAAGAATGATCTTGATATAAATAGATAACAAAGATTGACAATAGCAGTAACTCAGCAGAATAGTAAACACTATGAAAACAGGAGCACAAGTAACACAGGTCTTGTGTGCAGAACACTTTCCTGCAGACTTAAAAGCCCTCCAAAACCTGCATATAATCAGAACCCTCACTTAATCTATTCACTTGACAGGTTATTCCACCATTTGGGACTTGAATCTTTCTCTTGTCCTGTTGGCCAATGCTAAATGAAGCACTGAATGTAGGGTCTGGCTAATGGACCGTATAATAGCAACTCAGCACCGTTTTAATTACATGCTGAATCAATTAGACAAATGACCCTATTTTGAATTTGTAGCCATCCAATTGTTGGCTGATCATTGCCGTTGTTTTTTATGAATCTGGATTAAAGTACGGTGCCTGTTAAGATTATATGAATCTCACATTTTCTTTACTGCATTTATGAAATTGCAGCATCAGTAATCACAGCACCATTTTGGCATTGCAGCCTTCTATGGGAGCTAATGAGCTTGTCCTTTTCTCCTGACACCCTATAGTGATGTTCTCTGCATTGAGTGCCACGGGCTTGTAATTTGCGGACACCTGCCACGTTTTATAGTTTTCTCTTTTTGAAAGAGAGTTTGTTGTAAGGAATTAACGTGGCAAACCGAGGCACTATGGTTAGCACATTGTTAATTAAGTATGAATAAACATATATGGCTTATATGATATCAATGTGCCACTGATATCATGATTAAGTCTGCAGCTATTCAGTTGTGAGGAACATGCTTTAATAGCATCCAATATTTAAATGTTTAAGTCTGTACCTCTTTGTTCTTCTGTATTAATATTAAGAGTTTATTAAAAATTTATGATGCAGCACAACTTATTTAGTGAGCCTCAGACTATGGTTTTCTCAGTTCAGTGCCTCATTTACCTATTTAAATCAGATTCAACCCTCCACAACGGACCTTGAAATTATCACATCGGGATGTTCATTGTTCAGCAACATATATTTGACAGCTTCCCCAGTCACAGTAATGGATTATGATAAGCAAAATGAAAATGGTACCAAGTGGCAACACATCTAAGACAGTCGCAGACTGCACTGGAAGTGTTTAGTCTTTGAGGAATTCTTACTTCAAAGACATGCCGATCAAAGCTAAGAGAAATTCCCACATGATACGGTGAAAGAGATGTTTAAAAAAAACTTCTGTAGACAATAATGTTAAGTGCTCAGCATTTTGGCATCAGTTTATGGTAGCACAGAGAGAATTTATGTATGATGACAAAATTTTATAATCTTCACCTATTCACTCAAATAATCACCTTACTACAGTAATTTAGATTCTGGACTGTCATTTCAGTCGATATTTTCATCTTTGGATTTGAAAGGTCATCCAAAGAAAATAATTTTTAAAAAAGATATTATGATATATAAGGCTATGTTTAAAATTAACTTATTGACAAAACTGTACTTTGCTACACTTTGCTATAACACAATACACCACACAGGCTATTAAAACAATGTATTTGGTTTTTTTATTGTTGCGTATTGCAAGGAAGGGAGGCACTTTCTCGTTGTAAGGTGGGGAGGCACTGATAGTGTGGCAGTGAAGGTAGTTATTGTGTTAGGTGAGAAGGCATTGATAATGTGGCTGTAAAGGTTCTTTCTCACTGAATGAATTAATTAATTTTAGGTGATTCATCAACCAGAATGATTGTTGCAAAATATTTCTTGATAGAAATGTTTTACATTTTATCATTTAAACATCATTGAGTAAAGCCAAATGGTCCTTCAGAGATGCTCCTACTTCCTTACCTCGCTCGGAATTTGTCCCAGTTCTGATGAATACAGCGATTAAAATGGTCACAGTTCTAAAGGAAATCCTGGCCATTTGTTGCTTTACTTGGATGTTATGATAAAATGAAAATGCAGTAAAAAGTGTAATTTGGCCTTGTTTTTTATTTGCCGCAAAATTAGCAAAATAGTGCTTAAGGCCAACAGACATAATGGCATGGTGATATTAATTACTAGTGATGGACAAAATGGTTCTTTGCATTATGTGTTCAATTTATTGAAAGTTTGTAAGTGAATGTTAAAGTAACTATCTTCTATGAAACCTTCCTAAGATTAACTGCTGCCTTCTCGAACATTTAAAACCAACAACCTCACCATCTATCAATCGATATCTAGCCCTGACAGAGATCTGGTCTATGGGTGCTAAATCCTTAATCCCATTCCAACCCTAACATTCATAAATTCCTTTGGTGTTGACTTCCTTGTCAAGATCACCTTCCTGTTTTCCTCTGCACTGAGATATCCTAGGCGTTATGTTCCCCTTTGCTTCAAGATTTAATTCAACATGCAGCCCAGTAAATGTTTACAAATAATGTTTATTTGAGGGACATTAGGGTTGGCTAATAAGTAATGCATTTTAAATAATGGGATTCTAGTCTTGTTTTTAGTTCTGAATAGCTATTTGTGAATGCCATGTTGTTGTAGCTGGTGCAGGCAAGCCAGTGTGGATTGGTGCCAGTTCCCAGCCTAGATAAATAGGGAAGGTTTGCAGCAGCATGAAGGGAATCGGTATCTATCTACCCAGCTGTAAAAAAAATAGTCGGCCAAATCCAAATGATGGTTGATATGAAAGGAGATGGAGAAGGGTGATCAAGGTGACCCCCTGTAGCAATGGGAAAAAGAGGAAGAAGAAGTGTGCTATGTCTACCTTTCAGAATTGAGGTTGATGATTACACTAGCTCTTTGATATTTTACTATCAACTTTGGGACATATAAAGCCACTCTGTGTCACTTCTAAGTTCATGAAGTACCTGGAAAAAGTACTGTTTTCTCCAGTTTCGTTGAGGTTGAGATGACGATCTACTTTCATTATGCAATGGTCAGTTTATTTAAAATCCTCCGACAACAAAGATTTGCATATCAAAGGCTGCAATCATTAAGCAACCCTTTCTGGTTCCATCTGCTGTCTGCCTCTGGTGAGACCCGTAAAACGAAATAAAGCAATGTTATGGAGATCACAGTTACTGTACACTTAACTCCCTCTAGTATTACTCTGAAGAAATTTCAATTTTCACATCAGGTACATTACTGAAGATGTGCATATAAATGAAAGTACAGTTCAACCATCAAAAGGATAGTTGGTCGGGTTTTGGAAATGAAACCACAGTAGCTGTCAGAAACGAGCATGGCATTGAAATTTCAGACAGGAAAGCCATGATGTTTTGTTTCAGCTGGATAACCAATTCCATTTACACAACACATCTGCAATGGTCTGTGTAGGGAAAAAAAATAATGTAACAGATGACAAAATGAAGAGCCATTAAAAAGCAGTAATAACCCTGGAGCTTTGACATCTTTAAAGGGGGAAAAACGACAAGTATAATGCTGTCTCCACGCCAATTAGGAGTTATGTTGTGCTTTTAAAAAGTATGCCAGTTGAATCTTGACTAGTTTAGTTTAGTTTCAAGCAAAGCTCAACCGATACTGTTTTAAGAAACAGAGCCTGGCCCGGCTAACACCCAAGGTATCAGTACTCCACGTTATGATAAATGTACTTCATGCAATATTTTTGTTAGCTTGACAGCTCTGCCTGACATGTAAACTCAACAGCCTTGACCCCAAATACACACACTCCCTTGCCAGCAGTCAGTTCAACACCCTAATACTCCAGCGTCTAGCCCATCTTCAGACCCGACATCCTAAGGCTTGATATGAATAATACATACAGAGAATACCAAAGGACACGCATGCCAATTACTACTTTCCTTCAATTCTGGCATCAGCTACTCAGCATTTTATCACTTGCACAGTGTCAAAACTGGCTGCCCTGTCTGCTCACTGGTTTTGCCCCACACAATTTAAATTGTGGTGGATTCCAGGTTCAAGAGGCTATGTTCCCTGGATTTGGGATCAAGCTGACCTTTTGATGGCCGGGAAGAGTCTGGGACTGCATCTGCCCCTCAAAGTCTGAACTGAGGTTGAAAAACTCCTGCCATGCAAAATTTAGATGGACCAACAAGGGAACGAAGGGTTCACTACCCTGCCCTGAAAGTCAATGCATGCGAGAAATAAAGCTAGGGAGGAAAAATCAAATACCGATGAAATTAGCTGGCAAACTGCAAAACCTACTTGTGGTAAGATGGAGATAAATCTGAACCTACAGCTTTGAGCTTGCCCCTCACTCTTACAACAGCCCCACCGCAGCAGTGTTGAGTTTTCAGTTCATTAACCTTCTGGGTAGTAAGGTTCACCATTGCATCCAGGACACTAAGGAGTAGAGAAAGAAAATAAGTCAAGGTTTCTGCTGCTTAGAAATGACAATGAAAGAACATGTGTGAAAATCGATATAAACTGAAAGTAGAAATAAGTCCAATACAGTAGAATGAGAATAGAAAGGAGAGACAAGTAAAGCAAAGATAACCTTCCCCCCCCCACTGCCCCCGACCCCCGAAATAGAAATAAGCAGTTGCTGGGAATCTAAAAGCGAGAAATTTCTAGAAAAGCTCAGCCATTCAGTCAGAATGCGGTGCGAGAACATGCACAATTACTCTTTGAGGTGTAGACCTCAGTTCTGAATTTTGTGTTTTATTCCACATTTATTTTTTCAAAATGGCCGCTTTTATCTCCTGGAGTGGGAGATTCGTGCTGGGGTAAAAGCAAAATACTGCGGATGCTGGAATCTGGAATCTGACGAAGGGTTGTCCTGACACGGAACATTGGCTCTATTCTCTCTCCACAGGTGCTGTCAGACCTGCTGAGATTTTCCAGCATTTTCTGATTCATGCGGGGGGCAGGGGGGTTTGGTTTCACAGATATTGGATCTTTCTGGTACCTCACCAAAACAGTCATTCCACGCACTTGGGTCGAAGTCATGCTATTAGCAGGCCATTCCAAATTCAGGTGATATCAGCCACACAATCAGATAAGATCAATCCAGGCCAGACATTGAACCTCAGACCATCTCATGTTCAACACAGCACTGTGGAAAGTAATAATAACAATAATGATCGTTATTCTTGAGGACGATGCTGTGACTTTTTTTAAAGAACAGTTTTACGTTTACAATCATTCTAAAGGGCATGTATATTGGTATAAGATTGGCAAACACATCACAAAAGGGTATTCCAAGGCTCCTATAGTCATTTATCCAGTATACTGAGGAACTAAACCATACAGGTTGGAAATTGAAACCTTGTCTTATCCTAAATCAACTAATCTTACATAGAGTTTGGTAGTAACAGGGAAATAACAACCAGAATCTCATTTCGAGTCATTCTTCAGCCATCCTTGCTGGCGTTATGCATGTGTAACATTGGGTGCTGGCAGCATCAAGAGGAGTTATCCCTCCTCATTCAATTGACTAGTTCACAGAAACTCATTTCCAATCTTACAGATGAGGAATACCCAGCTGGAGAAGAGTGAAGAGAAGAAAAATGACAAGAAAAAAAAACTTGTCAGAAGATTAAGAGATCTTTTAACAACACAGACTGTTAACAGATCTTTAGGAAAAATGTCAGGAATAAATTAGATTCCTTGGAGTAGCTGATTATTTAATTGGTAAAGTAGTTGTTGCAGATTCCATAAATTAATTCCTCATGTCCCCATTCATATCTTTTTTTAATTGTGTAGGATCAGTAATAATACTTCTGTCGTGTATCTAATTTTAGGAAAATATTGTGATTAAATAGTTTCTGAAACGTATAAGGCAATTATTCCACTTCAAAATATGAATTGTATGCACTTTTTAAAATGTTTTTATTTCCCTCCCCTTTGAGGTTTTCCAGAAGGATTAGGGGCCTTCTGTGATGGTTCAACTAGTTACGTTGGTGTGTAGCTGACATGTAATAATTGGGAAAATATCAGTTCATTTCCTGGTGGTGTGTGCTGTATTGGTGAGCTCATTGGGCAGTGATAAGGGTGTGACAATTGGAACAAGGTCCCTAAGTTGTGGAGTGTTTGGGGGCAGGGGAGGATGATGAGAATGACTCAAAATTTCTGCTTTTATTGCTATTAAATAACAACAACTTGCATTTATATACCCATTTTAACATATAAAATGTCCCTGCTGTTTCCCAGAGCCAAAGGGAGAACCAATCCAAAGGAGAGATTGCAACTAGCTTGTTTAAAAAGATGCATTTTAAAGCGGGGTCTTAAAGGAAGCAAAGGAGATGGAGAAGAGAGCTGTTTAAGGAGGGAACTGCATTAGCTGAAGGCACCACCGCTGTTGTTGAGATAGGGAGGCCAAAGTTACAGTAACAGGGGTATTGGGGCAGGGCTATTGTAGGTTTGGAGGAGGTGATAAAAATAGGAAGGGCCTAGACAACAAATAGATGTGAACACCAAGCTGAAAAATTTGAATCTGAGGCATTGATAAAGCCAGAGCAGTGGCTTTATCAATGGCTTTATCAGCCAGAACATTTCCCCTGCTGTCGTAAAGGGCACGACAGCAGGGGAAAATCAAGACTATTGATTCTGGCGGTGGCAATGGCTTGAAGAAAAATTTCAGCAGCAGCTGCGCTTCGGTTGGACTGAGTAATGTTTGAAGTTTTGTCAAGAAAAGAATGTGGGTACTGAAGTTCAGTTCAGGGTCAAACGGGATGCTAAGGTTGCAAACAGTCTAATTCAGGATGAGGCAGCAGTCAGGAAGGAAAGGAGAATTATTTATGAGGATACAAGGTTTGTGGCATATGCCAAAGCTGAAAATGTGTTTGGCTGAAGGAAATTCCACTCTTCTGCATTTGGATATTAAGCCAAGTGTGACTACGCAGAGCCAATAAAAGGATCAAAGGAGATGGAAGAGGAGTAGAGCTGATTGGTGTTAGTGTACAAGTGAAAGGTGATCCAATCACTTCAGTGCCAGGCAATGATCATATCCTTAAAGAGAGAATCTAACCATTGCTCCTTAACATTCAATGGCATTATCATCACTGAATCCCATACTGTCAACATCCTGGGGGTTACCATTGACCTGAAACTAAACTAGACCAGCCATATAAATACTGAGGCTACAAGGGAAGGACAAAGACTAGGAAATTCTGCAGCAAACAACTCACCTCCTGACTTCCAAAGCCTGTCCACCATCGACAAGGCACAAGTCAGGAGTTTAATGGAATACTCTCCCCTTGCTTGAATGGATGCAGCTCCAACATGCCAAGAAGCTTCACACCATCCAAGATGATTGACATCCCATCTACAAACGTTCACTCCCTCCTACACTCAGTAGCAGCCGGGTGTACCATCTATAAGATGCACTGCAGGAACTCACCAAGGCTCATTGGACAGAACTTTCCAAACCCACGACCACTACCATTAAGAAGAACAAGAGCAGCAGTTGCTTGGGAACACAACCATCTGGAAGTTCCCTTGCAAGCCACTCACCATCCTGACTTGGAAATATATTGCCATTCTTTCACAGTCACTGGATCAAAATCCTGGAATTCCCTCCCTACATCCCATCCCTCGAATGAATTTTAAAAGATTGATATTTTCAAGGGGCAAAATGTAAGTGAGTATGAGGAGAGGGACAAGGATGGATCTCTGAGGGCCTCCTGATTTGATGGTGTTGAGAGCTGATGAGAGGAAATTTAGAGATCTGTAATGGGGACATTCATCCTTAATCCATAGGGGATCAAGGGCAACAAGGGCAAATACTTTTCCCACTATGTATAGCAGGGGATGCCTTAGCATCCCTTGTTCTTATACAGGGTCACAATCGTTGCATGATGCATAACCTGTGGCACTGCCCCTTCACCCCAGCAGAGACCGAGAAATGTATACAGATGCTGCAGGAGTATGTTCAGGTGATATAGCATCATCAGCTGGCGCTTTGCCATGGATAACACTTCCACTTTGTACTGCAGTTGAAATCTGTAATTCAGCACTCCAGGAGTTCCAGCATGACTCCACATTACATATTGGTGTTCCAAAATATCAATGCACTGAATCTACTCTGAGCGAAAAACATTTCTACCTTTGGTGTGGACAAGCTCACATGAGGGTCAGATGCAGAATATAGCTTTCTTGTACCTTGGAACAAGTTATTAGCTTGTGGGAAGTTTATATTCTGGACTGCTCTCTATGAAAAGCAGTTGGAACAAGTTGCTCAAACTAAACTCATCATCTGAGGCGAGATTCTAAACCCAGGGTCCAGAGGTGAAAGGACATTGTACTAACCTATTGCACCACCTAGTGTCTACTTTGCCTAGTTCTTTTTCTATCTATTTTGTAATTGGATTTCATATTGTTATTTGCATATCATATAATTATGGATTCCATCCATCTTGACTCATCCATCCAGATAAATCAAAACATCAGCAGCAACCACCCCCTCCCTGATGTATATTGCTTCTATGATTCAGTGTCTTTTTTAACCCCGATCTCTTTCTCTGGACCTTTATTCAACATGTTGATCATTATATAAAGAAGAATTTATTTATCAATCCTGAAGGTACTCTACTTTAGCCTGCACCTCTGTCTGTAACCTTGGGTTTTATAAAAATTGGCTACTCTCATGTGTATCTAATTCTAGTAGGTCTAGTCTTTTATCATAACTCCTAACTCTCTGACTTTGGTACTTGAATATCTTTCTTGTTTCTCGGTGAGCAGAACTGGATGTAGCTTTCAAAGCTTGACTCACTGAAGTACTCGTGTTTGATCATTTCCTCTTATTACCAGTATTCTATTGCTTTGGCTATGTTAGCCTCTTGAGCCTGTTCCACCATTCAGTGAAGTTATGTCTAAATCAGATTTAAAACTTACAATTTAAAACTTGCTAGATCTAGCATCCAGCCAATTGCAGAAGCAAGTTCCAAACTGAAACCACTCTTAGGGTGTTGAAGAGTTTCTCATTTCATCCCTGAACGGTCTGACCCTGACATTTACAAAATGCCCCTAATCTTAGAATTACCATCCAGTGAAAAATGTAACCGCATCTAACCACATATTTACCACATCTGTTCCCCAAACTCAGTCTGTTAAGACTCTGAGATCTCTCTTGGCTCCGACCTTGGGTCTTTCAAACACTATTTGCACAATCTTCAAATTGTCTTTCTTTTCCCCTATGTGCATCAGTTTGCATTTGTTTACGTTAAATTTAATCTGCCTTTGTTTTGCTAGTTTTGTTATCTTGTCCAACTTAGGCCACAATTTCTGAGTGACCTTCCCACAGCCCTGTCTCGTGTGTTCTTTTTAGCAAATTTGATCACTTTACCGTGAATTTCTGATCCAGTTTACATAGATTCCAAATGGTGGAGGTCTCAGTCCTGGAGGACCCCACTCGTACTTCCAGCAACTCTAACATAACTCCTCTAATAAGTATTCATTGACTGGAAATTTCCATGGGACTTCTCCCTCTTCAACACTATGGGCAGGATTTTCTGGCCGCGCTCAGCCCAAGACTGGAAAATCAGAGCTTGGGGAGATTCCCGCCAGCAAAGAGATGTTAGTGGCTGAGGGGATTTCAAGAAGAGTTCTTGTTGGTGCAAATCAGATTTGGCCTGTCTCACAGATTCTCCTGCCATAATGTGATTTGCAACGGGGTGCGTGGGGCCGGAAAAAGATCATAGGACCTTTGCATGGTCCGTGTCCTGATAGCTACAATTCCCATTGCGGGCCGGGCAGGAAAACTCTGCCCAAGAACTTTGCTGAAGGCAACTGTAGAAACTCTGTTAACTGTGCAGCTGGAAACCCCATTTTCAGCTGTTATGAGGTTATAGTTTCAGACTCTGAGCAGCTCCTGAAAATTCACTACCATCACTCCCTAACCTTCAAGCAATTCCTTATCCACTTCCAAGGTTTACTCTGATCTCCACAGCTTTAGATTAATTGATATCTTTGTACGTGGAAGTTTTGTACCACGTTTTTTGAAACTCAAAATGCACCATGTCACAGGGCTTATAACAACCAAATTGGGTTATCGTTTCTTCAAAGAAAGTGGCGAGTTTGTCAGACAAGGGGCGGGATTTCCCAAAACATGGCTGAGTGTCATCTCCGGTGGGAAAAGCGGTGAGAATTCCGACGGGTGGTTCGGCGCAATCCAGATTGCAATTTGCCCATACATAGGCCGAAAACCTCAGACCTCATCTGTGGCTGGGATTCTTCGGTGCTGCTGCAATGAATGGAGTTTTGGCTGAGTGCCAGTTTCTCCATTCCCGCTGGCAGCGGGGCAGCTATGGACAAGACCAGAGATTCCTGCCCTTAGTCATTTTTCAGAGCTTGGGGAGATTCCCGCCAGCAAAGAGATGTTAGTGACTGAGGGGATTTCAAGAAGAGTTCTTGTTGATGCAAATCACATTTAGACTGTCTCATGGATTCTCCTGCCATGACGTGATTTGCACCACGGCCCCCGGGCCGGAAAGTCACCCCCAGGATCTTCCACTGGTATTTACTACATTATCATTGTACAAATGCCACTTAAAATTACTCCTGACAAATGATCTGTGCAATTTTCCATAGAAACAGAAATGAGGTTGATGACTCAATAAGCGACAGTTGGTTTTGCAACCATTTCAAATATTGGCACTATGACTACTACTGGCCATTTTATCCTTCTATAGAATCATTGAATCCTACAGTGCAGGAGGAGGCCATTCGGCCCATCAAGTTTGCACCGACCACAATCCCACCCAGGCCCTATCCCCATAACCCTATGCATTTACCCTAATTAGTCCCCCCTGACACTAAGGGCTAATTTAGCATAGCCAATCCATCTAACCCACACATCTTTGGTCTGTGGGTGGAATACGGAGCACCCAGAGGAAACCCACACAGGCACGGGGAGAATGCGCAAACTCCACGCAGACAGACACCCATGCCGGAAATCGAACCCGGGCTCCCAGAGCTGCGAGGCAGCAGCGCTAACTACCGTGCCACCATGGCGGGAGGATTGACCTTGCATAGGGGAAGCCCAATAATCAACGGACTTAAATCTCAGGTGGAAATGGGAGGGGCACTGTTGGTTGCTTTTAAGTTACCGCTGCAACGTAAATATTAATCATTTAAAAATAGATGCCACTTGACCTTCCTTATATTGGCATTGGAGTTTAAACATTCATGTATAGGCATTACAAAATCCACTAGCAATGCTCTGCATTGGCAATTATAGCAATAAATAAGATGTCTACATGTTGAAGGCTAAGTGAATCCTATTTTACACTTGTCAATTTTTAAACAAACTTGCCTAAGGTTAGAATTATGTAGCCATTATTGATTAGCCAGAATCAATGAATGTTTTACTATGAAAAGCTATGCCGTTAACAATAAAATAATGTACTGCTGGGTTATACAATGCAACTTGTATTGAGTGCCCACAGTATACTCATCCCTGCTGCAACCAAAATTATGAGTGCTTTGAGCTGAGGCTTTTGATGATTAAGTGGAGAATATCCGTATCTATGGTGTCGTCTCTGAATGCCTTGATGTGGAAGATGAAAGGTTAAACTGAGTGAACCAAACATCCTCGCGCTGCTACCCCGACATACCAATCACATCTTTGTAGTGCAAGTCAGCTTCTTTGAAGAAATCTCAGTTTGGTTTTTCAGTTGGCCAGTAATTATACTAATTATTTCTGACACTTTAATAAAAGGGGATGTGGACAACCACTCTTGTGCTGTCTGAGCAATCTTTCCAAGGTCAAGTCTGAATGAAGGCCTTTTGAAATTTCACATTTTTCAGGAGGTTTCTTTAGGTGAATGGGGCCAGTGACACTGGTAAATTGTCTATAGCCGTATCAACCATGGCTCAGTTGGTAGCAGTCTCGTCTCGTCTCTTGTCTGCAAACATTGATTTGAGTCCCAGTCCAAAATTGGGGTAGAACAACAATCTAGACTGACACCTCAGTGCAGTTAGGAGGGAATGCTGCACTGTTAGAAGTGCTGTCTTTTGGATAAGATGGTAAACGCCAGATCTGTCTGCCTGCTCAGCTAGGCATAGAAGGACCTTGGACACTACTTTGAAGCAGAGCAGGGGAATTATCCCTGGAGTCTTGGTCAATATTTGTCCTTCAATCAATATCACAAAAAAAAGATTATCTGGTCATTATCACGTTGCTGTTTGTGGGAGTTTGCTATGTACGAATTGACTGCCACATTTCCTATAGTATAAGAGTGACCACACGCCAAAAATATTTCAATAGCTGTAAAACACTTTGGGATGTTCGTTGGTCATGAAGGGTGCTATATAAATGCAAGTTCCTTTCTTAATAGTGGAGATATGGGGTGGAATTTTCCTGTCCCGCCCGCCACAGGCATCGTAGCGGGCGGGGGCGGACCATGCAAGGTCCGATGACCTCGGACAGGATTTTCCTGTCTTGGGGCGAGTGCGACTGGAAAATCCCACCCATAATATCTCAATTCAACTGAAAACTGGCTATGACCAACTGATATTCCTTTAAGTTGCCGTGCATGAATTTTAATTATTATTGACGAGTCAAATAACTTATTGGCCTGTTTGGCTAGGTGCTGCAGCGGTGTGGTGGCATGCGACTAGTTAATGTGGACCTGTCTTTTCCCACACTCCAAGGAGGGACACTTGACCTGGCAAAACAATCCCACCCAAAAACTAACGTGATTTGAATTCCGGCACAGACTCGGTCCTGCGGTTGCCGGTTTTGAGACACTACCTGTACAACCAGAGGAAAGCCCCCTCCCAACCCTGGACTACCAACTAATCTCAGGCAATGGCATCTGTTACTTTACCATCAATCTCTGAGACAAAGAGCTCTTTAGAGTGCAGCTTTAAAGGTTATTTAAAATGTATTGACCTGCTAAAGGTTCCTGTGAAATTATAAGTTACAAAAGTATTTTAGGGTATGATGCGAAACAAAACTTTTCATCTGTCACAACATCCTGGCATGACCTTTGCATTGTCAATATTTATTTGATGTTATCTGACATTTCACACTTAGTACATAGATGTGGAAACATAACATATTAGGTTGCAACTTACCAGGCTGAATGATGCCCACCGACTGGCCTCTTCAGAATCTCCATTCAGGTCTGCCAACTTCTTAAACTGCTGCAAACACCCAGCAGGTCAGGAAGTAACTGTAGAGAGAGAAAGATATGGTTAACACCAAGCATTGCTTCTTTTACCTTGGTGGATGAAAAAACTCTTGGCCCTTCTTGTCATCTTCATGTCCATAAGATATATCCTATCCTGGCCTCATGTCAAGTTCTTTTGAATACTCGCAGTTTGAGTGACTCCTCCAGGATGTGTTGTTCTTGTGTATCAGTCCCTGTAACAACCTTCCATGGCAATTATCTCATCTACTATGAGAATTATTTCTTGCTTGCTTTCTCCTAGCTAACTAGACTTTTCTATTTTTGTTCTGGCTAAATATATTATTTCTGATCAACTAGGACACTGCTTTTATCATGCTGGAATAATTTCCACCCGCGGACATGTTTACTGATCCTGGTGGAGCAAAAGGTGGAGCAGAATTGCCCCAGTGATAACTGCACCTAATTATCACCGCAGAACTACTGGTTGGGACTAAACTAAACTAAATTATTTGATGAAAGATTGCGTGCCTTTGAGATTGACCTGATGGAGATGGGATCAATCTTTCACAAATTGCAGATTCAAATAAAAGCCCAATGGAAAAGAATGAAAATGCCTGCTAGTGCTTATAGCCATGAAGATTCTTCAGTGTTCTAGTCCCCAGGCTTTGATGTAGTTTTATGTTTTTCTTCACCCTTCCTCTTCATCCGTTAGCATTTTGGGCTACGGCACCACATGTGTTGCTCAATCCTCTACCTTGTTCTCCCTCACCAGAGGTTATTCTTCATTTGTGAGCCATTACAAACTGGCAGCAATTATCCTCACCTAACATTGCTCACAAGATAAACTCATTGGATACTGTAACCTAAGTTTACTTTCTTAATCACCTTGACTTCAGGGTGTTCAATAAAATATAAATAAAATGCACTCCCAGGGATACTCATTCGTGACTTTGATGCTAGTGTTTTGAAAGCCAGGTTAAGGAGTCCATATATCAACCTGTAAACTTGAATAGCAGGGGCAAGTGGCATTTATTTCTGTGCAGAGATTGATTCCACGAATGGCTACTGTGGCATTTATTGAGGAGTCAGGTTTGATTATCAAAAGTGTACTAGAATAAGTTAAATGGAGTGCTATAGCATTCTGCTACAATACCACCTCAAAAAAAAGATTGTGTCAAAATGATCCTCACTCTGAACTGCCTGGAGCCTGTTCCACCCTATGTAAATAGAAGCAGGTAAGCTTGTCAAAGGTCCATGCCCTATTTCCTTCAATCACTGCCTCAAGCACAAGACCAAAGAAGGCTGCCACTATATATAGGTGGCAGTGTGATGTGTACATAATACTGAGGCCAACTTGCCTGCACTTTGATTCGTGCTGTTTATTGCCCTGTTGATACTCTACGCATTTCCCCTACAGTGAATACTGGTGAATGCTATTTATTTTTGAATGGAAGCAATAGATTTCACAAAAGGAATTTCTCGCTTTGCATTCTAAAGAGAGGATGAGGAAATGGAAGAGACTCATTTGGAGTGAAGTATTGTAGAAGCTCTTTGTTTCCAATGTGTTGTTACTCATTTATTTAGAGTTTGAAGACTTAGAACACTACGTGCTTCGATTAGCAGTGTTATGGGTTTCTCCCTCGAGGCTGTTGAAGGAGTTATGCCAGCGGCTGATTGAAGATCTACAGCCCACTTGAATGAGGATAGTAATAATTGAAGCAACCACTGCTGTGAATTTTATTTTAATCACTGGAACTTTCCAAGTAAGGTCATGTCAATCACCACATCGTCACAGGGCAGTTCATTATAGGTGGTCAGCATTGGCTCAGTGGCATCACTTTCCCCTTTTGTGAGTTCAAGCTGCACCCCAAGATTGAACATAAGTTGACCTTTTAGTGCAGGGCTGAGAGAAAGCAGCATTATTAGTGTTACCTTTCAAATAAGACATTAAACAAAGGTCTTATCTACATATTCAACTGGATGTAACCAATCCACTTTTCAAAGATGAGCAAAGAAATTATCCTGGTGTCTGGACCAATATTTATTCTTTAACCAACACCAGCAGTACGCATTCCTGGTTATTCATCACATTGTTGTCTGTGGCACCTTACTATGCTCACACCAACATTGACTACACTCAAAATGTAATCATAGAATCCCTACAGTGCAGAAGGAGGCCATTGGCCCATCAAGTCTGCACCGACTCTCTGACAGAGTATCTTATCCTCAGCCCTATCCCCATAACCCCACACATTTACCATGCCCAGTCCATCTAACTTGCACATTTTTGGAATGTGGGAGGAAACCGAAGCACCTGGAGAAAACTCACATAGACACTGAGAAACTGTGCAAACTCCACACAGATGGCCACCCAAGGCTGGAATCGAACCAGAGTCCCTACTGCTGTGAGGCAGTAGTACTAACCACTGTGCCACAATGTTGCCCATAATTTATTGGCTGTGAGGGGCATTGGGACACCCACAAGGTGTTATATAAATAAAATCCTCTCATTTTCATCAGCCATCAAAAGTTCTGTTTGATTAACATGCAACTGGTGTGGAGCACCATTCACCTGACTGGATAGATGAAGATGCATTTTCATCACATGGCAGTATACCATGTCAGTTCTTGTGGGTTGATTGGAGATCAGAAATATCCCCTGCATCCATACTTGGGATTCCAGTTATCTATCCACTGATGGGGTGAGAAAACAAAGATAATGAGGTCCCATGGGACAACAGAACTTTGGAAGTGTAGACCAGTGACATTCACAAATCTCCATTTAAGCACCTGGATAAAACTGGCAGAACCAGAAAGTGAAATACTGCAAAAATAACCAGAATCAGTGTAGTTATGTCTGACATAATCCAGTTAGGAAGAAAAGAATCCTGTTTCCTGAAGCTGAAAAATAATGGAGAAAGTCACATTAGGAGAAGATTTCCCAAGAAGCACAAGAGTGGCAATTAAGCCATCAGCTTCTTATTAGAAAATGGGGAATATAGATTGAGACATCAAAATTAAAAAAAATTTCTCTGAATGTTCATTCCTTCCGTCCAACTCCATCAAAATATACCTACATCTGAGTTTTCTATGCTTTGCCTTCATAATACAGCTCTTTGAATGAGGCATTAACCTCAGACTCTATTTAGTGTCTGAATTGGACAGAAAAGATCCCATTTCCCGAAGAGGAGTAGATGGTTCCACTAGTTCTTGACCATTCATTACTCCACAATCAATATTTGCAAGAACGTCTGATCTATCTGGTCATTTATCCTCTTGCCCTTTAAGGGACCTTGCTCTATATAGATTGTCATTGTGCAAATCCATTAAGTTGCAGGCTTCCACAGCAATCAATTCTGAAGTCTACATGCTCAAATATTTTTTCTTTTCAAATTAAAATTCATCAGTAACGCCTAATAATTCCTTACATTATAATAACAGCGACACTTCCTTGCCTTCACGTTTTCTCTTTGTGCCAACTACTTTACTTGTTGTAGCTCCTAACCTATTTCTCTGTGGTACTCTGAGTGATGAGAGTTGAGAGACAGATGGTTGGGAAACGTGACCTTTGATGCCAAAGGTTAGTGGATGAATGGCATAATGGTTCTAATTTTGCTTATGGCTGGTGGTGTGAAGCAAGGAGTATTGATTCATGGACACCCCCTTCCCCTATCATATATATTTTTAAATTTTCATTTTTGTTGAAGTGAAAATGTGAAGACAAATGATATGGCTAAATTGAAGCTGCCCATTTTATACTACCAGTTGTAAATTTTTCAGGTCAAAGTCAATATTTCACATATGGTGCCGGATTCCACGCGCAGAGTGAAGCCCATGAAATTTTACCCTGCTGCTCAACTGTGCAGAGCACGTAGCAGTGATAATGAACCGTGCTCATGCCTGATTGTAGAACAAGGTATTTGTATAGCCAAATAATGACACAATTCGCTCATTGTAATTGCATCCAGCACATTTTTGAATTTAACATAGCCTCTTTTAGAAAAAATAATTTGTGGATATCCCTCATATGGGAGTTGCACTTGTTCCTTGCCAAATTTAGTGTAACTATCTACTGACCATGAATCCAGATATATCACAGTCGTCTATATAATAAGAGATTTGTCTGTGCTTAATCTTGTTATATAGTGGCAAAAAATCAAGCTCTTGTGTTGTTTACCAAACAATAAAGAAACTGCTGGGGCTTAATGTACTTGTATTAGAAAACAAAGGGAAATATTTTCGGATTACATTTTTGAACTGCAGTTTTTACTTCTCATGTCCTTGTGTTTGGTTTCACCTTCAAAGTCTATATGATTTGTACTTATGCAGTCAACCTAATGAAATCCTATGTAAGTCGAAAATGATTCCTGAAACCGAGACAATTCATGAAGGACATTACATATTATCCCTAAATCAAGGGTAAATTAATGAAATGTCAGCCTTTTTCACAGCCTGTTGTATGCAGCTGTGCCTTTACTTCAGCTGTGTATCTCCAAGGGCAGCAAAGAAATGCGTTTAAAGTAATTCAAAGTTATACCACAGTACACATTGCCATTCATGAACCTACAAACCACCCAATTCTTAATGTACATTCCATTTTATTTACAGTAGATTGTGATATATTAGTTGACCTTTTGAAGCCTTGAAAAATCCTTCCAAAATTGGGTCAAATTCAGTGTCAGGTATAAAACGTGAACCGCTGCTGTTGGGTGGAGGTGGTTGACATTTTGAAATGTGGAAGAACAACAGCCAATCATTCAAATTAACTCTGTATGACACGTTTTATTGAATAAATTAATTCTACAAAAATGCATTTAACCACAATCAAAACATTTTTGAAAAATTGTCATTGTCGTCAGCATCCGACAGAAAGAGTTCATCAAATTCATTTTAGGTCACTTTGGCTAAGGCATCATCATAAGGATCCCACTCTAGCTCAGATTTGGTGCTTTGGTTTCAGAATGATCACTCAAGAACAAACCACCATCCACTCTATCCACTAAATTGGATATTCCATATTTTTCTACAATCCGATAGTTGATGCATTAATAACATCCCACTATTTGATGAGGGAACATTACAAAAATTAAACAGAGCAGCATGCTATTCCAATCTTTGTGAAGAGTTTTTTTTCTCCATCATCCATCGCACCAGCGTGAACATGACCCTCAAATTGCTTGTTGAGGCAGGCATCCAGAAGTTATGCTATAGACATTAGACCTCTAATAGAACTGCAATTTGGGTGTTATTTCTTCACATGCTTACATCTCACTGGTTATAAGGAATCTAAACATGTGCCGTACTAACAAACTGTGTTCTTCACGTAGGCCATCGGAATGCCTATTCCACGCAATTTCATTCCACCTTCATCCATCCATCTATTGTTATGAACTTGCACAACAGCCCCTGCAGAGAACTTGATTTTTTGGCATGGTTTTACTTTTGAAAATTACCATAAGCTTTAATTGTGATCTGTTGGCATGAGGGGTTAGTATTATAGAACGTAGAACATAGAACAATACAGCACAGAACAGGCCCTTCGGCCCACGATGTTGTGCCGAGCTTTATCTGAAACCAGCCCAGCTTTGCATCCTATCTACGTCTCTTTGCAGCCTACAACAGCCCTCCACCTCATCCACTACTCCACCAACCATGATGAATCTTGTCTTCTCATGTTGAGTTTTACAGTAGAATGATTTTCAAACGTTCATCATTCCATAGTTTGGCTGCTGGGCATATTGAAACTCATGGATGTTTCATCCATGTTACCAATGTGACATAATGGGGACTTATGTTTTGCCAGTTGTCTGATAATGTTGTGTGGGAACTGGCAATTTTAGTAATCTTTGAGCGATCTTAGTCTTTTGCCGAGATATACCATAGATAATTTTGTTCCACAAAGTGGCTACACCCAATTAGTTTTTGCTCTGAAATCATTGCTGGACTCGGGGTTTGATTTGGTCCACTTATGTCCATATATATATACATTTCATTTCTGGTGTCAATTGTAATGATTTTCGAGGACCTGTTCTGCTACATGCTTCTCATGATCAGGCCAGTGGCTGGTCGCAAATTCCATGGTGCATTTGGTCTTCGACATCTGCTTCAGGGCAGATTTCTCTTTCTTGACTTCTCATGCCAGTTTTTCAAAACGCCAAATTTCCTCTGTTATTTTACTGAGTTAGCAAATGTTAGCTTCTTTAGCTTGAAATCAACTTAAGGCTTCATTCTTTTTGCCAGAGGACTCATTTCTGTTTGGCATTTGCCACACATGGTTTGCTTTGTGTAGTTATGTCTTAAATTCCTACGCATTATCTTGGCAACGCAGCCTGTATCGTTTGCTTGATCCCATGTGTTAAATTATAAGTTGGGTAAAACGGGCATCTCTGAAATGAAAAATTGCCAACTCATAATGTAGTACAGTATTCCTTAGCAAAAAATAGGTGTCGACCTATATGCAGAGTATAGGCCTAAACATGATTTTTGGCAGCAAAAGAATTGATTCACCTTAAACACCACAATTTACTGTAATTATAAATTAGACTATTAAGCACATTCTCATCATTTATTTTCATTGAATGGTCAATATCTGTATTGGCTGAGCGCAGTTTATCAACAAGTATCTGAAAATAGTTGAAACTATTCAATACATCAGTAACTGTTAAATCAACCCTACAATCGAGACAATACTAGATTTATGGTTTCTGGATGTTGAGCTCCAAGATGCGCTGTCCAATTTTTTTGGCCGAAGATTGTACCAGTACTATCACTGGTCAATGAACTTAAATTGCTCTTCAAATATCTGACTTGGTATCAATGGCTATTGAGATATTCAAAAAGCTCAATGTGATGGTTTCTGTTTCAACTTGGGGATGTTCAGTAGGTGTGAGAACATCTAATGAAGGTCATTTGTTTTGTCAGTGTGCCAAGGTAGATATGGCACTTGTGTAGGAAAAACATTGATCAATTTTAATTGATATCTTATGGCTGAAAATCCACATCCTTTCCACTGCACTCCCATTATAACGCAGATTAGAGTGCACCAGGATTGCAAGTCAGGAACCTAGTTAATCAGGGATTTTGCAGGGTCTTTTAAGAACCAAAGATTAAGCCCGTTTCTTACCAAACCAATAGCACAGGAGACTATCATGCTGAGAGCAGGAATTTCCAATGACAGAAGTTCAGGTGCATCTGACTTCTTGGGAATCCACAGTCAATGCACCCATTGAAAGGTGACATTCCATCCACTTTCTGGCTAGAAGTAGGATTTGCCTCTATTTTATCTTCCTAAGCTTCTTTACAAACAAGTCCAGACTTCTTCCTGGTGGGGATGTGCCTCCATTCCTCACCAGGTAAGCTGTGCTTGAGGTGCAGTTGGGTCAATTGGGATGCACTTGAACTGGCACAGCAATCTCCTGTTCACTTGTAATTGTGTGCCCACCCCTTCCCCCCAAGGTAAACTTCTCAGCTTCAGTCATAGAGTCATAGAGGATTACAGCATGGTAACAGGCCCTTCGGCCCAACTTGTCCCTGCCGCCCCTTTTTTAACCCCTAAGCTCGTCCCAGTTGCCCATGTTTGGCCCAAATCCCTCTATACCCATCTTACCCATGTAACAGTCTAAACGCTTTTTAAAAGACAAAATTGTACCCTTTTGTATCTCTCACCTTAAACCTTTGCCCTCTAGCTTTAGACTCCCCTACCTTTGGAAAAAGAAATTGACTATCTAGCTGATCTATGCCCCTCATTATTTTATAGACCTCTATAATATCACCCATAAGCCTCCTACACTCCAGAGAAAGTGGTCCCACTCTGTCCAGCCTCTCCTTATATATCAAACCGTCAAGTCCCGGTAGCATCCTAGTAAATCTTTTCTGCACTCTTTCTAGTTTAATAATATCCTTTCTATAATAGGGTGACCAGAACTGTACACAGTATTCCAAGAGTGGCCTTACCAATGTCTTGTACAACCTCAACAAGACATCCCAACTCCTGCATTCAATGTACTGACCAATGAAACCAAGCATGCCGAATGCCTTCTTCACCACTCTGTCCACCTGTGACTCCACTTTCAGAGAGCAATGAACCTGTACCCTAGATCTCTTTGTTCTATAATTCCCCCCAATGCCCCACCATTAACTGAAAGTTCTGCCCTTGTTCGATCGACCAAAATGGATCACCTTGCATTTATCTAAATTAAACTCCATCTGTCATTCGTTAGCCCACTGGCCCAATTGATCAAGATCCCATTGCAATCCTGGATAACCTTCTTCACTGTCCACTGTGTCACCAATCTTGGTGTCATCTGCAAACTTACTAACAATGCCTACTAAATTCTACTCCAAATCATTAATATAAATGACAAATAACATTGGACCCAGCACCGATCCCTGAGGCACACCACTGGTCACAGGCCTCCAGTTTGAAAAACAACCCTCTACAACCACCCTCTGGCTTCTGTCATCAAGCCAATTTTGTATCCATTTGGCTACCTCACACTGGATCCCGTGAGATTTAACTTTATGCAACAACCTACCATGTGGTATCTTGTCAAAGGCCTTGCTAAAGACCATGTAGACAACATCAACTGCACTGCCCTCATCTAGCTTCTTGGTTACCCCTTCAAAAAACTCAATCAAATTTGTGAGACATGATTTTCCACTCCCAAAGCCATGCTGACTGTCCCTAATCAGTCCTTGCGTCTCTAAGTGCCTGTAGATCCTGTCTCTCAAAATACCTTCTAACAACTTACCCACTACAGATGTGAGGCTCACCGGCCTGTAGTTCCCAGTCTTTTCCTTGCAGCCCTTCTTAAACAAAGGCACAACATTTGCCACCCTGCAATCTTCAGGCACCTCACCTGTGACTATCGATGATTCAAATATCTCAGCTAGGGGACTCGCAATTTCCTCCCTAGCCTCCCACAATGTCATGGGATACACTTCATCAGATCCCAGGGATTTATCTACCTTGATGCGCTTTAAGACTTCCAGCACCTCCTTCTCTGTAATATGTACACTTCTCAAAACATCACTATTTATTTCCCCAAGTTCTGTAACATCCATGCTTTTCTCAACAGTAAATACTGATGAGAAATATTCATTTAGGATCTCACCCGTCTCTTGTGGATCTGCACATAGATGACCTTGTTGATCCTTAAGAGGTCCTACTCTCTCCCTGGTTACTCTTTTTCCCTTTATGGATTTGTAGAAGATCTTTGGATTCTCCTTTGCCTTATCTGCCAAAACAATCTCATGTCCCCTTTTTGCCCTCCTGATTTTTCTCTTAACCCTACTCCTACACCCCCGATACTCTTCAAGGGATCCACTTGGTCCCATCTGTCTATGCATGTCATGTGCCGCCGCCTTCAGAGGTTTCAGGCACAGCACTTATGCCAACATCCCCACCACTCCCACATCTGTGGATCATTGTCCCTGTCCCCTGTTGTGAGCTGCTTTAATCTGTGCACATCTCTCCTGTGTGGTCATTGAGTTTTGTTGCACTATAATTCATTTCACAGATTTAATCCCTTTATTTCTGCAGTTAAATTAGAGTCCAAATATTGGGAATGGTTCTTTCCTGGTTGGTGATCATTACAGGAAATCTTTTATAATTGAATCCAGTTCAGATGTATGAATTCTGGCCATCACTACTTCCATCACTTCGCTTTTGCTCTCCTGAAGAATCGTGTTTGTTGCTTTATGTTTTGTATTCCAATGTCATCTTTCTCAAAGATCATTATTGAGCATTTCTAGTTTTTCCGCAGTAGATCATGTGAATTTCTTATCACTCATTTGACACAGAAGCTTGGCTTTTCTGGTGTGCTCGAAGTCTAAATCTGAACAATTTGAAGCAACATTTAGATGAGACTCAAATGGATGTGTGAAACAAAAGCAATAAAAGGCGGATGAAGTTTGGTTCAGAGAAAAGTAGGACATTTGATGAAACGGAATGAAAAGAAGTACATGGCAAGATTCTCAGTGGGGCAGAATCACAGAGCTTTTAAAAATGGGAATTCAGATAAAAGATAGCTAATAGACAACAAGAATTTTGGGTTTTATACAATGGAATATTGAATATAAAGGAAGGTTATTCTGAATTTGTACATTGTTGATTGGGCCACAGCAAAAAATCTGAGCAACACATTATATGGAGGATATTGGAGCCTGGAGTTAATAACAAAGTTTAATTAAAAGAATGAAGTTAGACAATATTCCACATATGGAGTCATAAGAACATTAATGTTATAACTTAAGCTGCCACCAATAGTACAGGGAATTGGGTAAGTATTTAAAGAAGACAATAAGTGTTTGGGAAAAGGGAAAAGATAGAATAGATAGCCACAGTTGAAGAGCTGACAGTGGCAAAGGCGGAGTTGGCAGAATCATTTCCATTTGGACTATAATTTTTATGATGTGCTACAAAAGGAACATGACTTTTTTTGCAATCATTTTGCAGTTTGCGTTTCTGCCTTCATTTTATGCAAATTAGCAGTTCAGTTCTTTGGGGCTGAATGTTCCAGTGTATTCTGGACCCCACTGTCCGGTCCATTTGGGGCTTTGCAACCTTCTTAGAATCTTAGAAACCCTACAGCACAGAAAGAGGCCATTCGGCCCATCAAGTCTGCACAGACCACAATCCCACCCAGACCCTACCCCCATATCCCAAGATATTTTACCCACTAATCCCTCTAACCTACGCATCCCAGGACACTAAGGACAATTTTAGCATGGCCAATCAACCTAACCCACACATCTTTGGACTGTGGGAGGAAACCGGAGCACCCGGAGGAAACCCACGCAGACACGAGGAGAATGTGCAAACTCCACACAGACAGTGACCCAAGCCGGGAATCGAACGCAGGTCCCTGGAGCTGTGAAGTAGCAGTGCTACCCACTGTGCTACCGTGCCGCCTGATGTTGTCAGCATGCTCACTGATGCACCAGCTGGGAAGTAGTCTCTTGATTTTCCAAATCCATGTTTGCCATCCCAGTAATGATGGCAAATGAGTTCCTGAGGTTCGGGGCCCATTCAGAGGATCCGCAAGGCTAGGTGGCTGGCCTGCCTACTAGGAGATGCTGCTAAGGCAGAGAGGAGATCTTGAAGCTGCCTCAATTTGGATGCATTCTTGATTGTCTGCAGCTACGTCAGCAAATAAGAGACCCAAAGCTGGTAGGGTCATAAGGGTGGAGGGAAACCCCTTTGTAGAATTGGTTTTGGATGAGATTGTGGCTTTTCTACGGGGTTCTGTCATTGGGGCATGAAACATCTTGCGACCATGCCCCCCACCTCCAGCATTCTTCTGGGAGGTCACCTCAATTCAACTGATGGACTCAGTCTGCTGGCAGGAAGCTATTGGTATTGTACCAAGATGGCCCCTAAGCTACCCTAATAAGCTGCCTGCATCTGTGGAATGTGCAAGTGACCATGTTTTTTCCGGTTTGTCCCCTGGGTAATATCCCTACCCTAACACAGCTCACCCTTCCTGACCCTCTGCCTGCACGGGACTGGGCAAATTCAGTCCGTAATAATGAAGCAGTAAAATGCATAGAGATCATTATCTTTTTTTTGAATCTGAATTTAAGCAAAGTTTTCTGCTTTTGTTTTCCAGCTATTTTGTTTAGTTTGAATAAAAATGCTACATATGCATGTTGTGTTACCATGCAATGGCAGCCAGAGTACCATATTCATGGCGAGTTTCTAACCTGACTGAAGCTGTTATTTTTAAACATTTTCAAATAGTAAAATTGCATTGAGATGCACAGTTAAGCACCTGTTGTCTGCAAATTAGACACTTCGACCAGTTTGTACTAAAACTCATTTACCCAGGTACGCTTACTCGTGAGACTGACAAAGAATAGGAATTGATTCACCGTTAACCTAATTTCATTAACAAATCCTTATACAAACTCCATACAAAAACAACTCTCAGTTCCCACAGTAACTTAATGCTTTATGCTATCTGTCTGAGATTTCTAATACTATCCAGGTCGATGAACTTGAGCCAGCTGCCAGGTCCAATTCACTGAGCTCTGTTGTCTCTCGCCCTCAGGGTCTTCTTCACAAAGGTTGGTCTCATATGACCTCTTACATTGTCACTGGGTCTCCGCCTAGCCTTTGCTTAGGTTGAGTCTTCACCAGGGTCAAGTTGAGTCTTCACTGGAGGTGACCTTCAGGTATCTCTTCTTATCCCCCCTCTTTGCACCCTTCTGGAACGTTCTCTGACACCCAACTAATAAGATTACCAGGCAGGGGTCAAAGCACCCAATGGGATTGCCGATTCCATATGTAGAAGATGCCAGGCCTCCCTTGGTGTTCATCTTCAGGTGCACAGGGTGCACATAGCCCTTTTCCATATAAGATAACGGTGGGAATCTGAGGCCAGAGAGATTGGCTGAAACTGGGGAATACACAAATTCTGTCCTTATTCGGTCAGGGCTGAGCACCTCCAGTTCCAGCCTCCAGGGCAAGTCCAGGCTTGCCCATGCTTGACTCTGGCCTGTGCTTGTATTTAAACTTGGCCTGTCCGAATTCCCATCAGGCCCGTCTGCAGAGGCTGTTGACTGCTGTATAATTTAGATTGTCCAGTTCTGTGTCAGGCTTCGTTGCTTAGGCTGTTGGCTACTTGGCCACACATCTGAGCATTTTTCATCTTGTGAATCATTGCTTTGGAGACTATTATTGTGTTCTCAAGAATCCAAATTGCTGCTGGCATAATCCACTGTGCAGTGACTTTTCAGAAGGTCTTTCTCTGCATTCATATTACGTTCATGTCAGTGGTGGATTTTGGGTTATTTAATATTTGTTTGCACTGCCTCGTCACCTTATTGAATTGGATCTGATAATGGGACAGATTGTATAACTTTAAAGAATCTGGTGGCAGTGGAGATGAACTGGATGGCTAATGCCATTCAATGAGAAATATGAAAAGCCACATTAGCCATAGTGAAAATGAGGTGCATGCATGCAAAACAATTGGACAGATCTAAACAATCCTCCAAGCAACAGATTAGGTTAAAGCTTGGCAGTCCTGCCATATCCAGCACCAACTGGTAGTAAACAGTTAAGCAACTGAAGGGAAGAGAGGATTCCATGAATATGCCCTTCCTCAATGATGGTGGAGTTCAGTACGTGAGTGTAAAAGACAAGACTAAACCTGCTCCTGTGATTTCCACTATCACTGATGCCAGACTTCAACCAATTCAATTCACACCACATGATATCAAGAAACAGCTGAGTGCTTTGGGCATGGCAAAGATTTTGGGTACCAACAACATCTGGTAATAATACTGATTTCTGGAAGCTACAAACCAAGACCAAATATATATTTTAAAATTTTATATAATATTATAAGTTTTCAGCTGTGTAAATATATACTGTTGATAATGTCAATATTTCAAGTTCTTAATTCTACTATCCATATGGAAATTTTGTTAACTATGTTGATATATTTTCCCAGTATTGAAATGTAAGTTTTGAAATATTTTATTGAAAATTTTGGGACAGACGGAATGTTATTCATAATGTAATAATTGCCTCCCCCTATAATCTGCAATCAATGTTCACCTTTTTTTGTAGATATATAAATCAATAAGTGGAATCATCCACTAAGTTTATTTCTGAAGATCTATCAGTGAATTGGACAAAATGATTTCTTACAAGAATTTCAGGGTGCTACATTTAATATATTATTTATTCCCTCAGATAATCATGCTTCTTCATCGTCCTTTTGTTCAGTCTTCAGAAAGGAACTAGCTTGCAGGGCTGAAAGGAAGTGTTGTATTCTTAATTTCATAAAATGTCATCTTTGCTCCATATCCCTTAATAGTTTTGGTTAACATAAAGCTATCAACTTCAGATTTAAAATTAACAATTGATCTGGAATCAGAAAAGCACACCAAACTTTTACCATCCTTTGTGTGTAGAAATGTTTCTTAATTTCACTCCTGAAAAGTCTGGCACTAATTTTTAAACAATCCCCCCTGGTCCTCGACACCCCAACAGCAAAAATAGTTTCTGCACTATCGATTAACATGTTGATTTTGGATTTGATGAAATCTTGTCTGGTGCGTTTCCATTGGGGTCATTTTGGAGGTTTGGTTCGTTCATGTTATTAGTCTCCACACAGAGCATCACACCTGTAATTTTCAGGTTTAAAGAATCAAGAGAATTTTGGAAGATTGCAATTCGGGTATCAGAATTTTTTTTATTATTCTTTCATGAAATGTTTGTTATCAATCACAAATTGATCAAATCCCTCGCTTGACTGACGTGACTTAGTAGGCGATTTTAGAGAGCATTTAAGAGTCAGCCACATTGCTGTGGGGCTGCAGTCACATGTAGGCCAGACCAGGAGATTTACTGCCCTAAAGGACATTAGTGAATTGGATGGGTGTTTACAACAATCAACAATGGTCTCATGGTCACTATTGCTGAGACTAGCTTTTAGTTCCAGATTATGTTAATTGAATTTAAATTCCACCAGCTGCCATTTGTGGGATTTGAACCCACGTCTACAGAGGATTCGCCTGGGCCTTTGGATTACAAGTCCAGCGACATTATCAGGATGCAACCCTCTCCCCATCAATCTTCCACAGCAATGTTCTCACCTACTTCCTTTGAATGTTAGGGATGGAAATCATCTGGTCCTGAGGATTTGTCACTTTTTAAATGCTGTTATTTTGGTGCGTTATTTTCCGTGAGTCCTTAACCCTAATTGAATATTAGTCTTTTTGGGACATTTGGCATGCTGATCTTCTCCTGTATGGTAATTAATGATTCAAAATAATTATTCAGCCTGCCTGCCATTTTCTTATTTTCATTGACCATATCACCAATATCAGTTTGTAAGGGGCTCCTGACTGCCCTCCTTTCCCAAAGGTCATTGTGATTATGCATCTTTTGGAAAACATCCTCTTAGTGACACAATAGATCATGTTGAAAGTTTGTTTATAATTCCCACAACTACCATGAAATTTTTTTTTTTAAAGTCAGATGGTTTCAGATTTTTAGGCTTGCAGTGAAGACTATGATGGACAGTAATGTAATACAAAGGATTAACTGTATTTTACTCGAATATATGATTAATTGAACAATACGTCATCTGTTTTTAACATGAATAAAATGATATGAAATCATTTCCTTCTGGAACAAGCTAACTGTGTGATACAATGGATTTGCAAATCAAATACACAAGTTTCGACAAGCATGTGAGTCGAACTCGAGCAATGATGGGTTTTTTTGAACAAAGACAAACACTAATAACATATTAATTTTATGTAATTTATGATTAGCATAAATGTATTTCATTAATATGCACAGCAAAAAAAAATACACAGTTCTAAATGAACAAGCAGTGGCCACACCTAGGCCAGGATTCTCCCAAAAAATCCTAAATCCCCAATTTGTAGGAAAATGGGAGTAAATCACATTGGTTTTTTTCAACATGATTTGCCGAATGAATCTCTGACACTCTCTGCATTGCAGCATGATTCACTCTGAAAATCAGGGGATGGTGCCTATTGCTGGACTTTGGACACCCCTGGGCCAGCCCCAGCAGGGGGGAGGGCGGAGGCAGTGGTGGAAGAGATGCTCGCAGGCCTGGAGACTTCAGTCCCAGGCCAGCTAATGATATTGAAATCTCAATTTCCATATTGAAATCAGCGGAGAGCTGATTGCTTGGGAGATGCGCGGAGGTTGTGGCCCACAAAATGGCCTCTGCTGATGTCGCCTAGCCCACTGCACTGCTCAAGCAGTGAGAATTGCACCCCTAATTGACCATAAGCAAATACATCTTCTGTCCATTCCTACAATCCCCCTTTCTCAAGCTATAATAAACTTATCAAATTTTTCAGGCAGGAGATTTGCTTTACAACAAATATCATCTTATTTATTACTGGGCTTTTTGTTGGCTGTTTATTGATTTGTTGTTTAATGAAATGCACTGTAATGTCACAATGTTAGAAGGCACAGCTATACAGCCGTAAAGCTTGACAGATATCAGTCAAAAATATTTTGTTTGGATCGATGGTATTACCCCCGGGTTAATTCAGGGAAAATACCGAACGAGATTGGTGAATGACACCAGGCGTGTGTCTAATTTGCATTATTCCGATATTTCCAAAGGGAGTTAAATCAAGAGTAAGTGCAATCCTAGTGAGATGGGTATAACATCACATTGCTACCTTTTTATTTGGGGGCGCTGCTTTTGGAAAGGCAGATTGTTGGGGGAACCCAATGATAGGAAGTGAGCCTATGCCTTCTGCCTAGCCTGCTCAATGAGGAGGATCTGACATTGGCCTGGATGCAACTTGGGATCAGTTGGGAGGTGGAATTCTTCTTTTCATTGGGTCGCTAGGGCAGAAATAGGTAAGGTATCGGAAAGTCTGACAGGAAACAACTGTTTCCATTGCTACTGGCCTCTCAGGCTTGCAGTAACAGTTTTACTTTCTTCTGCTACTAATTCGTGTTCCTGCACCAGTGGTGTAACAGGTCTGAACCCAGAAATATAAAAGGGTGCAAGCCAGAGAGCCTGCATTTTGAAAGGCGACCAGAAAATTGCAGCAAAAAGTGAGGGAGAATGGATTAACTCCAAAATAATAATGCTTGACCTTAGTGCCCTCCTCTGTTTTCAAATTGCCAATGTGAATTGGTGTGAAGAGTGGATTTCTTCCTCGATGTAAATGTGTTTTACTTAAATCTCTTTGTCTGGCTACTATTTATTGCAAGCAGAAGTTTTCCCAGGTAAAACATCCTTTTAATTCAACCTTTAAAGTTAGTTACTTGCATGAAGAGGGAAGTTTTGCATTGATCAAAATCAGTAATATTCTTAACAGTGAATGGGAAGCACTTTCTACACTTACACTGTCCCTGCAGTTTTATGAGGTAGTGCATGCTGGATGTTTGCATGGCTGGAGTTGATGATGATGGCTCAGTTATTTGGAGGCTGCACAGGTGACCAACACCAGCCTAAGTAACACTTTAAAAGTTGTGTAAATAAAACCCACATTATTTTTGGCATCTTCCTTACTGCCTAATGAACTGAAATAGTGTCGCAGCACTTAGAAATCATAGAATCCCTACAGTGCAGAAGGAGGCCATTTGGCCCATCAAACCAGAACCAACAACAATCCCACCAAGGCCCTATCCGTGTAACCCCAGATATTTACCCTGCCCGTCCCCTTGACACTAAGGGACAATTTAGCATGGCCAGATGGCCTGGTCTGCAGGAGTTGGTTTCTTCAGTATGACCCTTGAATTGCTGATTAGAACATTTCATTTTTCTATGTTTTCGTTGTTTCCTGATTTTTGGTGTCACCTTTGTTTCATTTTAGCATTACTCGGACTGCGAACTCTATTTCAAGCAAAGGTCTTGATTCACGATGCCATTTTGCTACTAAAGAGTTTTTCTAATGCCTCCCAAGATTTAGACAAATCAGAACAGTTCTTGAGAACATGAGAAAGGCATCTAACTCTGCTTTGCATTATATCGACACTCATTCTTATTTTGAGATCTTCATTTATTGGTCTAGATGCTGCTTCCAGAGTACGTGAGAGGAAACTTACCTTTGGGGCCTTTTATGAAGGAGACTGTCGCATATTTATGCAATTATCTGGGGGTTGATTTGCAAGACTACTCATCCCATGGGGACCTTTATGCCATTCAATCCTTCTAGGCTGTCTTCAGTGACATATGTAAAATCAATCAGCCACTCGACCGCAGATGCATCAAAAATGCACCAGTAATACAGTTTGCAAAGGGCTGCCATGTCATCACATTCCCTGTGGAAAGAAAGTATCAGTTTGACAGGACACTTTTTTCCGAGGTGCAGGATTTGTCAAGAGTGCACAGTTGATAACCGGTACAATGTACTGTATACCCGTTGACCCTGACAACCATCTCCTGATAGGCAAGGTGCATTGCTGTCTACTAGAGAAGGTGTGGCCTCAATAACCTATCCATCTCATGTGGCTTCATGTCCACACAGAATCATAGAATCCCTGTAGTGCAGAAGCAAGCCATTTGGCCCATCGAGCCTGCACCGACAACAATCCCACCCAGGCCCTATCCCTATTACCACTCATATTTACCTTGCTAATCCCCCTGACATTAAGGCCAATCAACCTAACCTGCACATCTCTGGAGTGTGGAAGGAAACCAGAGCACCCCAGAGGGTGTTCACGCAGACATGGGGAGAACGTGAAAACTCCACACACACAGTCACCGGAGGCTGGAATTGAACCCGGGTCCCTGGCGCTGTGAGACAGCACCGGCTAACCACTGTGCCAATGTGCTGCCTATAACTTCAGTTTTAATTGTTATTGGATGTTTTTTAAAAATCTTTTCTGTCGCTTTTATCTTTTTCTTTGCCCTTTCTTTCTTTAAACCTCTTTATTTTGCTTCCTCCAGGCAAAGAGGCATTACTTAAATATTCTAACTTATATTTCCTGCTTTAGATTCTACATGGCTCTTTACGGATTCTTCAATCTGGCTGAAGAGACTGGCCATTGATTGCACTGTTCACACAGATCCAAAGTCCCCTTTAGAGAGCATTGTGAAAAAGTCGATGGGTAGCTGTAAGCCTAATGAACAATGAATGCTCTTTGTTCACTCTTGATTGCAAAATCTGGAGCAGTAATACATAATATAGCAATAATATATCTTCCAGATTTGATTACAATTCAATCTGAAGAATTTTATTTCTACTTTTTTTCATTCTTTTATATTTCTTACCTAAAATACCTGATTTTGTGTGTCTTCGTCAAACATGCAATTGATTTGTAAAGGTACGTAAGAATCTTTTTATAGTTACTTGAGAGGCTGTAACCGGATATATACAGATCAATGAAAATAATTGAAATTGAAACAATTGTAATCTGATGCTTACCAATTTAATGCCAAGGTTTCAACAATAAGGTCAGGCAAAATATTTTCGATACTGACACCTATTCATGCTTTCCTTTCCAAATTTCACCCCACATCAATGAAATGAATGAATGTGAATCAATTCTAATTGATTTTACAAGTCTGTGGTATTCAATTGTAGCGTTTTCTCTTTCCAGCTGTCATCTGGCTTATAATGATTCAATTCTAACGGGGAACAGAAAATCTAGTAGTGACATTAATATAGATACAGACAACTGTTCTAAATTTAGATATATATTTGCAGCAGACTGTAGAAAAGTGATTGGAATTTGTCGCAAGCAAGGGAAGCAAAATTGAATTGATTTGGTACTAGTCCTATGTGTGTCTCTGGATCCTGAGCTGCTTTTATTTTAACATTAACTCAGTATATAGAAAGTTAGATTGGTTTCTTGTGATGAAATTGTGCAGTGTTATTTGGTATTTGATTTTCAAAAATCACTCTAAGTTACCCAGACAAGGTCACTGATTTGTAGAAACAAGGGCAAAACACCCTTAAGTGGCAGTGTCATGAAAGTCTTACAGAAATGAAACATATTCAAATTAAGAAAAGGAATTGTGCTTAGCTTAAGACGATCTCTTTTAAATGAGGTACTTTGGAGGCAAGATGTTCTAATGTCATAAATTACAAGGAAACATATGAAACACCGCTGGTCCCAAACACCTTGCCTGGAGGGGATTCTGAATTTGCTCACCCTTCAGCATTTAGCCAGTGCTGGTGGAACCATTTTCAGACCAGGGTCCTGATTCTGTAATGGGCTGGTTTAGCTAAGGCTCTCAGCGTTACCATCCCACCCTCCGGTTCCCTAATGAACATGGGATGGAGGGTGGTATGTCATGAACTGGGGGTGGGGTGGCATGGCACATTATCAAAGGAAGGATTTCTCATTAAAGAGACCATGATATGTGTTAAAATGGCTAAATGAACATGGATTTTTGAGATTGCAGCGAGGGGGGGAGGAGACCTGGCAAAGCTGATCCTTGGGTCAGCCTGGATCATTTACACTGAGGACCTGCAGTAAAGTGAATGAGAAGGAGAGGACAGTCACTTTAGCCAAGCAAGCATGGATGATTGCGGTTGAGGAAGTCATCAGCAGAAGTGTTCTCTCCTGCCAGGAGGCAGTTCACCAAGAGAGTGGGAAAGGTGAGTGGCATACCACTTTCAGGTGCCAAGCCCCAAACTTCCTAGTATTCTCCTATACAGCACTCCTCAGGACAACACTTGCAGCAACACTCATTACCCTCTCCAGGCACCTCAAATCCCAATCTGAGCAGCAAGCGCTCACCCTTACCTTAATGGCATTTCACAGCTTGGTCACCTTACTGGTACAACCTGGCAAGAGGTCCTTTCTGGAGGGGAAGCTGCTGGTAGTGTTGGGGTGAATCTCTAATACCAAGCCACTGGTATTAGCCACTGTCACTGCATGCTCACCTGCTCCTTCCTGGCCTGCCAGTTTCAGTGAAGAAGCTCTTCCCATTGTGCACTCACCTTGGCGACTCTGATGAGTTGCTGACAGGTCAGGAAATGGATGCCCTGGCTAGGAAATCCCAAATTTTTAACTACCTTAATTACCTGCCCAACCGATCAAAGAAGGTTCACCATCTTCTATCCCACCCTGCAGTAACCCGGAAAATGACTGGAAGCCAACGGAATCCGAATCCAAGGTCAATTTGAGGGGATTAAACTCTTTGTGCACACAAACCTGCATTGAATTGGCTGGGACAATTCTGTCCACACAAGTTTATTAGGAAGCTATGCGATATGAGGAAAAAAATGAGATGAAGATAGCCTTTAAACTTTGAAACATTTACCATTCAAAAAGAGTTTACAGGGTAACCTGATTAACTTGTACAAAATGAATTGCTTTTGATAAAGGCAAAAATCAAATTTGGCCATACTGAATAAAATGACAGTTTTTAAAAAAAATGTTTGCTGCAAAATTAAATTTAAAAATGCTTGTGATTTTGTCATGTATAATAAGCCATGCTGTATAAAATAGTTTATTTTCACATTTGTTCAGAGAAACATGCAATTTCAATATGTATATTTTCCCTTCATGTGATTAACCTGCATGGTTCATGTCTTTCCAATGCTTCCCTTCCCAGTTGTCCATGCCCACATGCCGCAAACCCTGGATGTAATCGAGACTTAGGCTAAGGCAGCAAGTGATATTTACACCACACAAGTGCCAGGCATTGACCATGTCCAACATGAGAGAGTTAATTTCCTCCCTTTGTGGGGGCGGGTGTCACCATTTATCAGAAGCTAAACTGGACAAGCCTCACAAATACTGTGGCTACAAGAGCAGATCAGGGGCTATGAATTCTGTGGAGAATGAAACGCCTTCCAACTCCTCAGAGCCTGTCCACCATCCACAAGGCAAAAATCAGGAGTGTAATGACAGATGCAACTCCAGAAATACTAAAGGAGCTTGATGCTATCCAGGGCAAAGCAGCTTGATCAGCACACATTCTGTAGTGTTCCATATAAAAGACAGACTACAGCAACTCGCTGAGGCTTATTCGACAGAACATCATAAACTATCAGAAGGACAAATGCATCAGGAGAATGGGCAGCCACAATCTCCATATTCCCCGTCAAGCCACATTGTTGAACAAAAAAACAAACATACTGATAGGACTTTTAACAAATTCTCATGAAATATTTCACTTTTCAGTGCTGCATTCAATTATGTCATGAATTTATTTTGTTCATTCGTGAGATGTGGGCTTTATTGCCCTTGAACTGAGTGCCTTGCATTTCAGAGAGCAGTTAAGACTCGACTGCATTACTATGGGTTTGGAGCCACAGGTAGGCCAGACTGGGTAAGGATGGCAGAAGGACATTAGTGAACCAGATGGGTTTTTACGACAGTCAATTTATGATCATCATTAGACATTTAATTGTAGATTTTTTTAACGAATTCAATTTTCACCATCTGTCATGGTGGGATTTGAACCCTCTCCCCAGAACATTACCCTGGATCCCTGGTTACTAGTCCAGCAACAATAGGCTGATCTTTTCGTGGGCTCAGCTCCACTTACCCACCCGCTCACCATAACCCTTAATTCCTTTACTGTTCAAAAATTTATCTATCCTTGCCTTCAAAACATTCAATGAGGTAGCCTCAACTGCTTCACTGGGCAGGGAATTCCACAGAACATTACCCTGGATCCCTGGTTACTAGTCCAGCAACAATGTAGGGATATGGGGGTAGGGCCTGGGTGGGATTGTGGTCGGTGCAGACTCGATGGGCCGAATGGCCTCTTTCTGTACTGTAGGGTTTCTATGATTTCTATGAATACCACTATACCATCACATTCTCGAAATTGTTGTTGTAACTTTATAATACCTGTGATAAATACACTGCAGATTAGTTACAGTGCTGTTGGAGCATTTACAGTTAATTGCTTTGTTTTGCTAGTTTTGCTGCAAAGTTGTATTTTATCTCGATATGCCACTGATCTAGGATATATACCTTTCGTATTATCTTCCCTTGCAACTAAATATCATGCAGTATCAGTTTAGTTATTGGAACCATTTGTTTCTTATGGATTTGATTTCCAAATTTAATAATCTAATTTACAACCAATTTTGGTGACCTGTTTTATCCGTTTTGAACTGATTAAGTAGTAGGATTATGTAATTGGCTCAGTTTTTCCAACTTTTTTTAGAACCGGCAAATGGTATAAAGGGACCTGACAAAAAGTTTGGTACCCTGATATCTGCACATTGATGGAGGTCACAAAAAATCCGAAAAGATGCATTTTATTTTCCCCTTAATGAATGTACCTCACCATTTTCCATATAGAACATAAGAACATAAGAACTAGCAGCAGGAGTAGGCCATCTGGCGCCTCGAGCCTGCTCCGCCATTCAATAAGTTCATGGCTGATCTTTTCGTGGACTCAGCTCCACGTACCCGCCGCTCACCATAACTCTTAACTCCTTTACTGTTCAAAAATTTATCTATCTTTGCCTTCAAAACATTCAATGAGGTAGCCTCAACTGCTTCACTGGGCAGGGAATTCCACAGATTCACAACCCTTTGTGTGAAGAAGGTCTTCCTCAACTCAGTCCTAAATCTGCTTCTCCTCATTTTGAGGCTATGCCCCCTAGTTCTAGTTTCACCCGCCAGTGGAAACAACTTCCCTGCTTCTATCTTATCTTTTCCCTTCATAATCTTATATGTTTCTATACGATCTCCCCTCATTCTTCTGAATTCCAATGAGTATACTCCCAGTCTACTCAGTCTCTCCTCATAAGCCAACCCTCTCAACTCCGGAATCAATCTAGTGAATCTCCTCTGCACCCCCTCCAGTGCCAGTATATCCTTTCTCAAGTAAGGAGACCAAAATTGTACACAGTACTCCAGGTGTGGCCTCACCTGCACCTTATACAGCTGCAACATAATCTCACTGTTTTTAAACTCCATCGCTCTAGCAATGAAGGACAAAATTCCATTTGTCTTCTTAATTACCTGCTGCACCTGCAAACCAACTCCTTGGGATTCCTGCACAAGGACACCCAGGTCCCTCTGCACAGCAGCATGCTGCAATTTTTTACCATTTAAATAATAGTCCATTTTGCTGTTATTCCTACCAAAATGGATGACATCACATTTACCAACATCTGCCGGACCCTTGCCATCTGCCAGACCCTTGCCCACTCATTTAGATTATCTATATCCCTTTGCAGACTTTCAGCGTCCTCTGCACACTTTGCTCTTCCACCCATCTTACTGTCATCTGCAAATTTTGACACACTACACTTGGCCCCCAACTCCAAATCATCCATGCAAATCGTAAACAATCGCGGTCCAAACAGTGATCCCTGAGGCACACCACTAGTCAGTGATCGCCAACCAGAAAAACACCCATTTACCCCCACTCTTTGCTTTCTGTTAGTTAACCGATCCTCTATCCATGTTAATACATTACCCATAACACTGTGCACCTTTATCTTATGTAGCAGTCTTTGGTGCGGCACCTTGTCAAATGCCTTCTGGCATTATCCTTTTTATATTGAGACAAAATTTGCTGCCAAAATAAAGGTGAGACTAATGGTGTTTACTCTCATTTATATATCAATGGTACGGTATGTTCAAACGAGAGGAGCAAGTGCAAAATGAATATTGAGAAGTTTCTGTCTGAATTGCACTGTTTTGCTATTTGTTTTTGTGAAAATGGCATTTCAATATCTATCTCACCAGTGAAATACTTTGAATGATGTGAAGTTGCTATATTTGTGTTGTGGATATAAACTAAACCCTCCAAAGATATTAAGGATTAGTATTTAATAGCTTAAGTATGCTTTTAATGATGTGATAATTGGTAATTACTGCAAACCAACCTCCATAACACTCAAAATTAATCAACATTAACTGTTACAAATCCCTTGGGTTTTGATGTTTTCAGGGTGATTTTAAAAACATTGCATTTGATTTTTTTTTCTGTTGTCCCTTTTTTGTAAATCTCTCTGTTCCTCCATTTGTTTTGTTCTTCCTCTTTTTCTATCTTTCTGTGCTTGATTTGACCTCAAATTTAATCAGTTAATGTTTCTTCGTCCGTCTGCTAATTATTTACCAATTCTTGAATCTAACCCTGTTAGTTTCCCTGTTCACTCGAATCCCAGATGCCTTGTTCCCCTGGCTGAGATTTTAACATCTGTTTGTTTCAGCAACTTTTTGGGAAAACTGTTTTAAACTGAAGGCTGCTTTGTCCTGGACGGTGTCAGACTTCTTGAGTGTTGTTGAAGCTGCACTCGTTCAGGAAAGTGGAGAGTATTCCATTACACTCCTGATTTCCTTGTAGATGATGGACAGGGAGTCAGGAGGTGAGTTAATCGCTGCAGGATTACTAGCCTTTGATCTGCTCTTGTAGCCACAGTATTTATATCATTAATCCTGTTTAGTTTCTGGTTAATGTTAATCCCACAGCATGTTGATAATGGGAGATTCAGTTATGGTAATGCCATTGAATGTCAAGGGATGATGGTTAGATTCTCTGTTTGGAGATAGTCATTGCCTGGCACATCTGTGGCACGAATGTTACTTGCCACTTGTTAGCCCAAGCCCAGGTCTTGTTGGACTGCTTCTGTGTCTGTGGAGTCATGAATGTTGCTGAACACTGTGCGATCATAGAATCTCTACGGTGCAGAAGGAGCCCGTTCAGCCCATCGAGTCTGTACCGACTGCAATCCCAACCAGGCCCTATTCCCGTAACCCCACGCATTTACCCTGTTAGTCCCCTTGACCCTAAGGTCAATTTAGCTTGGCCAATCAGCATAACCCGCACACTGTGGGAGGAAATCGGAGCACCCGGAGGAAACCCACGCAAACATGGGGAGAATATGCAAACTCCACACAGACAGTGACCCAAGCCTGGAATCGAACCTGGGTCCCTGGCGCTGTGAGGCAGCAGTGCTAACCACTGTGCTACCGAGCCACCCTACCATCAATGAACATCCCCACTTCTGACCTTATGCTGGAGGGAAAATCATTGATGAAGCAGCTGAAGTGATTAGGTTTCAATTCTCGCACTGAGGTGATTGACGTCTGCTTTTTGTGTACAGGACATACCTGGGCAATTTTCCACATTGCAGGATAGATGCCATTGTTGGAACAAATTGGCTCGGAGTGTGGCAAGTTCTGTATCATAAGTACTATTGCTGGAACATTGTCAGGGTCCATAGCCTTTGTAGAATCCAATGCCTTCAACCTCTTCTTGATATCATGTGAAATAAATTGATTTGGCTGAAGACTGGCATCTGTGATGCTGTACGAGGCTGAGATGAATCATTCACTCACCACTTCTGGCTGAAGCTTGTTGCAAATTTACACTGATGTTCTGGACTCCCCCATCATTAAGGATGGGGATTTTGTGCAATCTACGCCTCCTGCTAGTTGATTAATTGTCCATTACTATTCATGAGTGGACACGGCAGGATTGCAAAGCTTAGAGTAGATCCGTTTTTTATGGGATTGCCAAGCTCTGTCTATCGCATGCTGTTTCTGCTGCTTGGCATGCAAGTAGTCCTGAGTTGTAGCTTCAACAGGTTGATACTTAATTTTTGAGCGTTCCTGGCATTTCCTCCTGCACTCTTCAGTGAAATGGGGTTGATCCCCTGGCTTGGCAGTAATGGTAGAGTGGGAGCTATGCTTGGCCATGAGGTTACAGATTGTGGCTGAATACAATTCTGCTGCTGCTGATTGCCCACAGTTTTGATTTGCAGGATCTGTTCAAAATCTATCCCATTTAGCCTTACAGCAGCATCACACAACACAATCCTCAATCTGAAGGTGGCATTTCATCTGCACAAAGACTGTGCAGTGGTTACTCCTACCGATTCTGTCATGAACAAATGCATCTGCGACATGTGGATTGGTGAGGACTAGGTCATCTGTACTTTTCCCTCTTGTTGGTGACCTCACCACCTGGTGCAGACCAGCAGCAATGCCCTTCAGTACCCAGCCAGCTTGGTCAGGTGTGATGCTGTTGAGCTACTCTAAGTCCTCCACCCATTGTACCTCCTGTGCCATTGCCACATTCAGTGATTCCTCCAACTGCTCTTCAACATGGAGGGAGACGGTATGTAGTAATCAGCAGGAAGTTACTTACCTCCATTTGATTTGATGTCATGAGCCTTCATGGGGTGTGAAGTCAATGTTGGTTCCCAGGGCAAGTTTCCCCAACTGCATACCACTGCGCCACCATCTCTTGTGTGTCTGTCCTGCCGATGGGACAGGACATAAAACATAGCCAGGAATGGTGATGGTGGCGTCTGGGACATTATCTGTAAGGTCTGATTCCCCGGGTATAACTGTGTCAGGCTGTTGCTTGACTAGTCTGTGAGACAGCTCTCCTAATTTTGGCACAACCCCCCTGATATTAGTAAGGCGGACTTTGCAAGGTCGACAGGGCCAGGGTCTGTTGTTGCCATTTCTGACACCTAGGTCGATGCCGGGTGGTCCATCCGGTTTCATTCCTTTTTTGACTTTCTAATGGTTTGGTACAATTGAGTGGCTTGGCAGACAATTTTAGAGGGCATTTAAGAGTCAACCTCATTGCTATGGATCTGGAGTCACCTATTGGTCCAGACCAGGTAAAGATAGAAGATTTCTTTCCTTTTAAGGCCATTGGTGAATAAAATGTTTTTTTACAACAATTGACAATGGTTTCAAGGTCACTGTTGCTGAGCTTTTAATTCCATATTTGCACATGCAGACACGCACACACACGCGCAGACACAGGTGACTTGAGTGATCGAGTGGGGCACTTGTTTGGTAGAGGAGTGATCAATGATGCAGTAGCAAGTAGGCAGGATAACATCCAAAGAAATATCAACAAACAGAAAATCACGAACAATGAAGTGCAACGGGCTGGATTTTGCTTTGATCTCATGAGTCTTTCGTACTGGAAGTTCCCGTCAGTTAATTACTGAAAAATGTAATGCCCTTGACAGAGCATCCAAGATCTATGTGAATAAGGCAGGAAACAATGGGAACCCATAATGATGTGGAGATGCCGGCGTTGGACTGAGGTAAGCACAGTAAGAAGTCTCATAACACCAGGTCAAAGTCCAACAGGTTTATTTGGTAGCACAAGCCACTAGCTTTCGGAGCGCTGCCCCTTCGTCAGGTGAGTGGAAGTTCTATTCACAAACAGGGCATATAAAGACACAAACTCAATTTACAAAATAATGGTTGGAATGCGAGCCTTTACAGGTAATCAAGTCTTAAAGGTACAGACAATGTGAGTGGAGAGAGGGTTAAGCACAGGTTAAAGAGATGTGTATTGTCTCCAGCCAGGACAGTCAGTGAGATTTTGCAAGCCCAGGCAAGTCGTGGGGGTTACAGGTAGTGTGACATGAACCCAAGATCCCGGTTGAGGCCGTCCTCATGTGTGCGGAACTTGCCTATCAGTTTCTGCTCAGTGATTCTGCGTTGTCGTGTGTCGTGAAGGCCGCCTTGGAGAACGCTTACCCGATGATCAGAGGCTGAATGCCCGCGACAATACACATCTCTTCCAACCATTATCTTGTAAATTGAGTTTGTGTCTTTATATGCCCTGTTTGTGAACACGACTCCCACTCACCTGATGAAGGAGCAGCGCTCCGAAAGCTTGTGGCTTGTGCTACCAAATAAACCTGCTGGACTTTAACCTGTTGTTGTGAGACTTCTTACTGTGCTTACCCCAGTCCAACGCCGGCATCTCCACATCATGACTTCAATATGTCCCAGTGAGTGGTGGTTTGCTGCACTCCACATAAGTTGGTGCTGCAAAGGTGGGGAAGACCAGGCTTCTAAAGATACATTGACGTGTGAGGCATCCTCAGATGAGGATGAAGAAGAGGAAGTTGATGATCAGCTGCCACATGCTGTCAGGCCCGAGAGACTGTACGGAGGATGCCAGGAGATAGGCATGAGGGAAACTCTGGAGGAATCTATATCATGTGCTTCTCCTGACCCTTACCATTGTAGATCCACATTCCAAGGACATTAATACCACTCACTCCTACTGGAAGTACACTCCTGCCTTGCCCACTGGAAACTGGTCCTTCTGCAATGTGCAACTGATGAAAACATATTGATAAAAGCAAAATACTGCGGATGCTGGAATCTGAAAAAAACCCCAGAAAATGCTGGAAAACCGCAGCAGGTCTGATAGCATCTGTGGAGTGAGAATAGAGCCAACGTTTCGAGTCTGGCTGACCCTTCATCAGAACTGGTCACACCGAGCATGCTCACTACAGTCAGCCCTTCAGTCAACCCATCACAAGAAGTATGAAAGAACAGGGAGTTAAGCAGTTTCACAGCTGAAGTTGTGGCAAAAATTGGTCTGAGTTAGAAGGTCAGCATTGAAAAAAACAACGTTTACTGCTCTTTACACTTTCAGTTGCCCACAGCAATTTGTGGACCGTTAAATAGTAACTTGTATACATCAGAAATCTGAAACAGCACAGCTTCCTGTATGTGAGATCTGGGACCTTGTAAACAGGGCAAACAATTGTCTGACTCATCAACCAGTCAGAGTCCTTGCAGAGGCTTGCAGTCACCAGAGCAGGAAGTAAAAGTTAGAATATTTAATTCAATGAAAATTATATATTCAAAATGAAAGAGGGAAAGAAAAATGGGGGCAATTAAATAAATAGTGTTTGATTAATTAATGAATAATTAAAACTTGAAGGAATGAAACTCTACAGGAAAAGAAAGTAAATCCTCAGTGACAAACTTAAAAAAAAACACTACCCTTGACTGGACAAGACCTAACTTTATTTGGTGTTTTTAATTGAGTGCTGAGTGGGTAATTACCGCATCTTCACGACCTTTATGTATTTTATTGCCTCTCTTAATTACTCTTCAATGTAACAATACCTATGGAAAGTGTGACAAATTGGACAGAAACTTCCTGATTTCTACATTTTAATGTGCATTTGCAGATGCCAGATGTTGCTGTCTGAATTACTGAATAATAAGTAAGTCTGGTAGCCTCACTGTTACTCTACCCCGATATGTTAAAGTGGCAGATGTGCTGTGAGATTCGATTTGAATGCAGTGAGAAACAAGGCAGGAAAGTTGAAAGGAGCAGAATCCTTTGGAGTTTTGATGGAGGAAAGACAGAAATATTTTGACATTGAGACTGGCAGCCAAAAGATTGGCTGGTGAGTTATAATTTTTTTTTTCTCTGAATCAGTAGCTTTAAATAGGCCTGGAATTGCATAAGTATCGTATTAAATTTGTAGATTAACTAGTTAAGCTATTTGATCTAACTACAAGGAATCATTGAATAAATACTTTAATTAAATACATAAAATAAGGCTGGTCTAACAAATGACAGAGCAGGTTGCATGTTGAAGCGCTATCAATTAGGCAAAAGACTACTTGTGTGCCAATACAGCGGTAGGCTTTTATTCATTACAGAACGAGGAGCATACCCTAACAGATAACCGACCCGAACTGAACAGCCACCTTTATACTAGGTGACAAGGGGAGGAGCCGGCAGGGGAGTGTGTCCAGGCATGACAAACACAACAACGGTGGTCCAGACAGGACAAAGGCACAACTGTAGTCCGCCACACATGTCTGTAACGCACAATGTAGGATTTGTGAATGGCAAGAGTCCTGAGCAAGCACACCTATAGGAGATGTTTCAATCTTCAACCTCTCCAGCTCAGAGTGTTGGAGAGACTCTGACATAGAAAACATAGAAACCCTACAGTGCAGAAGGAGGCCATTCAGCCCATCGAGTCTGCACTGACAACAATCCCACCCAGGCCCTACCCCCAAAACCCCACACATTTACACTGCTACTCCCTCTAATCTAAGCATCCCGGGACACTAAGGGACAATTTAGCATGGCCAATCAACCTAACTCGCATGTCTTTGGACTGTGGGAAGAAACGCATGCATAGGGAGAATGTGCCAACTCCACACAGACAGTGACTCGAGCCAGGAATCGAATCCAGGTCCTTGGAGCCATGAGGCAGCAGTGCTAACCACTGTGCCACCGTGCCGCCTGGGATGGGAATGAATTTCTGGGCTGATTTTTTCCAGAATATGGAGACACCCCAGGAGGAAACAACACAGGTTCAGGAAAGGGAGGCTGTGACTCAAAGGGAACCAGGTAGCAAAGATTAAGGAGAGGTTGAGAAGGAGATCATGTGGACACTGGTCCTGTCTAACAGATCAGATGTATTTACTACCTCAGGGGACAAAAGTGAAAGACCGCAGGAAGGGCAGCTACAATCCATGCCAAGGATTCAAGTGGTTATTGGATAGGCACATGGAGCACACTAGAATGATAGGGAGTGGGATAGCTTGATCTTGGTTTCGGAAAAGGTTCGGCACAGCATCGTGGGCCGAAGGGCCTGTACTGTGCTGTACTGTTCTATGATCTATGAAGCGTGGATTGGAAAACTGCCCAGGAAGGGAAATAGAGCAGAACAGAAATGTGGTAATAATAGGGAACACCATAATTAGGGAGATAGATAGCATCCTCTACAACCAAGAATGAGAATTCTCAAGGGTGTGCTGCCTATCTTGTGCAAAGGTAAGGTATACCTTATGGTGACTGGAGAGTAAATTGGAAAGAGAGGTGGGATAATTCCAGTTGCAACGGTCCACGATGGAACAAACGATACAGGTAGGAATAGGGAGGAGGTTCCATTGAAAGGTGTATCTGGAATTAGGTTCTGAATTAAAAAGGGTAATAATCTGGGGAATCTCTCTTGGAAGTTCCCAAGTGAGAGTTTGCCTGCTAATTGTCCGGGAGCACTAACTTTCCCTGGACAATGGCACTCCACTGGGAATTATTGAGAATCATCCGACAAAACGGTTTCAATCTTTAACTCTGGATGGTTCTGCCAGCACACCTCTAACTTCAGCATAACTATTTAAAAAACCAAGACCGAGAGTCGCATAGGACATTCTCCACGCTCCCGAAGCCTCCGGGTTTCTCCTATCCTACTAAGCACCTCCCCTGCGGTATTCCTTACCTCTGCACACATGGGATACTCTACCCTCCTAAACTGTCCCTCGACCCTAGAATAACCCAACACCTACTTCCCCGACCTGACACCCCAAACCACACTGCCCCCTCCACCCCCCCCCCCCCCCCCCCCTCCACCCATGTCCAAACTCCCACATCCTTCATCTCTTCTGTTTACCTGAAACACTTAGCTCCTCCCTGGCCTGTTATTCTCAATGGAATCTCAATGGGCAGCACGGTGGTACAGTGGTTAGCACTACTGCCTCACAGCACCATGGACCCAGGTTCGATGTCTGGGCGGAGTTTGCGCTTTCTCCCCGTGTCTGCGTTGGTTTCTTCTGGTTTCTTGTTTCCACTCTATACAAATTGTAGTCAAAGCATCGGCAGCGATGGTTTCTCTTCACACCCCCAAGCCATTGTTCCAAGGGTTTAGAAACTAGTGGTGAGAATGTGGAACTCGCTGTCACTGGGAGTGGTTAAAGTGGAAAAATATAGATGCATTTAAAGGGAATCTACACAAACATATGCTGGAGAAGGGAATAAGGAGTTACAGTTGTAATTTAGATGAGAAATAGGCTCATTTGAAGCATAAGCACTGACATGGTTGAGTTGGATATCTTGCTTCTGTTCTCCAAATCTTGTGTCATTCTGCGATTGGTAGCAACAACAATCAAGTTTAAATTAAACTCAACAGCCACACATTGATTATTGGCCATTCAAAGGGCTAGTTTCCAAAAGAGTTAGTTTAAAGCAGATGTACAAATTACCATATGAGAAGTTCAGGAAATATTAGTTTTTTTTTTCAACAAAGCCTGTTAAGTCAACCCAGAGTGATAAAATGTTTTCTGGGAAAGATGAGGGTAATTTGGCACAATTCAGAAAGCAGCTGAAAACAATAGATGACTACTGAAGATTTAATTCTGTTGCAGCTGCTATAAATGGTAGCAATGCCCACAATGTGAGGGAGAGGAACATTTAATAACACCTGCTGCTTCACCATCTCTCTTCCGTCTGCCCAAGGCCCCAAACACTCCTTCCAGGTGAAGCAGCAATTTACTTGTATTTCATTCAATCGAGTTTGTTTTTCTCATTGTTGACTGTGACCTCTCTACACTAGGGAGACCAAACACGTATTGGGTCATTGTTTTGCACAACTCCTCAGCTCAGTCTGCAAGCATGTCCTTGAGCTTCCGATTACTTTGCCATTTTGATTCCCCATCTTGCTCTCCCGTTCACATTTCTGTACTCGGTCTGCTGCAGTGAAGCTCAAGAAACAGTACCTCATCTTCTGATTAGGCACTTTACAGCATTCTGGATTCAACATTACGCTCAACATTTTCAAACCATGAACTCTGCCGTCTATTTTGATTCCTTTTTTTCCCCCATGTTTCAGTTTGAACCTTGTTTTTTTTTTACACAGTGCTGTTCATTATTCTGGCATTGACACTCTGGACAAATGCTTTGCCTCATTATTAAACTATTACTCTCTACCTTTTGTTCCATGACATCTCTGAAATGCGTGTGCAATATGTGATGAATATTTAGGCCAGGAGATAAGACTTGGTGGGAATTTGATGGGAATGAAGTCAAAGGAGCAGAAGGTGGGTCTTATTTACAAGGTGAACTTGGGAAGAGTGTGAGGGGAAATGGAAAACAACTGGAGTGACTGGCATGATTGCATAGCTACGGCAATGGAAATCTAGGAAGGGGTTTGGCTTGGTGGGCAATGGGAGGAGGAGGAAGTAAGAGCCATGGTTAAAGATGTGGTCTTTATCTCATTGATAATGCAGCATGGTAACATAGTGGTTAGCACTGCTGTCTCACTGCGACAGGGACCCAGGTTCGATTTCGGCCTCGGGTCATAGAATCCATAGAATCCCTACAGTGCAGAAGAAGGCCATTCGGCCCATCGAATCTGCACTGACCACAGTCCCACCCAGGCCCTATTCACATAACCCCACATATTTATCCTGCTAATCCTGACACTAGGGTCAATTTAGCATGGCCAACCAACCTAACCCACACATCTTTGGACTGTGGGAGAAAACCGGAGCACCTGGAGGAAACCCACACAGACATGGGGAGAACGTGCAAACTCCACACAGACAGTGACCCGAGGCCGGAATTGAACCTGGGTCCCTGGCACTGTGAAGCAGCAGTGCTAACCACTGTGCCACCCTTGTCTGTGTGGAGTTTGCATGTTCTCCCCGTGTCTGCGTGGGTTTCCTCCGGGTGCTCCAGTTTCCTCCCACACTCTAAAGATGTGCAGATTAGGTGGATTAGTCTTCTAAATTGCACATTAGTGTCAGGGGGTGTAGCAGGGTAAATACATGCTGGAATGGGATATGGCCTGGATGGGATTGTTGTTAGTGCAGACCCGATGGGCCAAATGGCCTCCTCCTTCACTGTAGGTATTCTATGATTCTATCATAAAAAAATCAAATGCTCCTTGTATTTGTTGGAGATGGAAGGCACAGGGGAAAGGCTTAATATAAGTTTTTTTTGCTGTCCGACATGATCCTAGTTCAGTGGGAACTTTTTTAGTGGAGTTCTTTAGTTTCGAAAGGCACCATGTGTTAGCACAGGCTTGGTGGGCCAAAGGGCCTATTCCTGTGTTGTATTGTTTTTTGTTCTTTGACTGTACTGCCCCATCGTATTTGAATAGCTATGCTGGTGCCAGATACAATTAGCTCCACATTTCTTACACTTGATGAAGTGAAGATGAGAAGTCATACTGGGAGGAATGACTGCCACTGAAAAGAGTAAAGATTTTGCTTGGATAAGGATATTAGAGGTAGAAATGAAGGAGTGGTTGAGCAAATTGACAATCACAGAAGTATTGTGACAAATGGAAGACAGTTGGGAGTTTGGAAGTCCAGTTGTGAATGACTTTGGGGAAAGACTCTCTCCAGCATCTTTAAGCTCCTCTGTTCCCTGCCAATGTCTAATAAACTTAAGGTTAATGAACGCAAGTAACTCAATCTAAAGTTATAAAGGAGCTGTATTAATTTACAAACTGTTTGCCATGTAATGAGAATTCCCTGCTGCAGAGGATCATAGTGCATTTATTAGATTCTTCTATCAGTAGCTTTTCAAATAAAATTGTCACTAATTGTCAAGTGTTTTAATGAGATTTATAAAGAACAAACATCTGATTTCAAAATTAATGAGAGCCAGTAGGCTGTGACTATCATTTTTTTCCTCACTCAATCTTTCTCTTAGTCAGCATAAATGGACAAAATACTATTGTTGTGTCATAACAGCACGATTGCAAGTACCAGGTGAGCAAGAGATAAACCCTGAGTTACAGAGCATGTTGTAAAATGGATCATTTAAATTTGATGGAGAAATAAAATTAGCAATTTTCAACTGCTTCCAAGCAGGCAAAGAGATAACAATGTGTTTACACAAGTAAGGTGGGCAGCAGGGAAAATTCATGAAGGATTTCATGTCCCAGAAATGAAGTGGACACAGCAGAGGCAAAGGTGATGGAGAGTTGAAAACACAATTTCAGAGGCAGCAAGTGAGTAATTCCTAATAGTCTGCTGGCCTTTGTTGTTTTTGTTGGTTTCCCATGATATCGGTCATGGCTAACTGCTGAAACTGAACTCCAACACCATCTGATTTAAAGTTAACATCACAAATTGTTGGGGAAGTTTCTGGAGATTATCATGTGCTTGTGCCTGCTTCTGTCCTGAAAATAGGCCAGATTGTCAAATCAAAAATAACTGAGGGGAAATGTCTGCCTTTGTTAAATACCATTGACTGGTTGAAATGTGATGCAGAACTTTAAATTGAGATGAATGATTATGAAATACAGCAATGTGGTACTTTATGCTCGCCTCCTCTGTCACTTTAATAGTGTTCCACCCTTTCGACACAATATACTTAAGGTAGTAAATTTGGGATACTTGTATCAGATTTATTAGTTCACCAGAAAGCACTGCGAATCTGGAGGTGAAAGAAAACTTAAATGTTTGAGTGATCAGTTTGATTCGATGATCTTGACCTCAACAATACAAATGTGCAGGACCTGAGGTTATAGATTATGGGGAAACAATGTGACACTACTGTGCCCTTAAGAAATGTATTTTAATCATGTTTCTCTGCAGTTTTTTAAAGCAGGCCTGGCCTTTTTCTTATTGACGTGACATTTGTACCAGTATATTTTATTGTTGCTGAAGCAATATAATGGGCCTTTTGTTTATATTTAATTTGGACTAATGCAGTGTCCTGGAGTTTTGTGACTTTGTTGAATTGTTGGATGAAGAATGATTGACAGCTCAGGTGGTACCTTGGGACCGTTTTTTGCCACAGGAGAAATCCAAAGGGATTTACTTTCATTTTGGCAGAGGCTGTTTGAACTGCAGGCTGAAAGCAGTGTTTTTTGTCTTTCTCCTTGATGTTGAAAATTTTACTGTGAGGTGGCTGACTAGCTAGAAGCCAAGAAGTTTCTCTATCTTTCGAAGTGTGCTGCAAGTTCCAAGGGATGAAAGCCTCAACGTTTCAATTCCATATCCAAAGGACTAATTCACAGCAGGTGTTGCAAAGCTGCAAAATCCAGCATCACATGGGCATACTTGCTTTCTGTGCTAAGGCTAGAATGGGGTATATGCTTGTGTGGTTTGTTTGATTTGGAACAGTATACATAGCTGTTAAGGTTTATACAATATCATGGTGAGTTCTTTTCATAAGTGGTAAAAGTTATGTTAATTTTCTTATTATATGTTAACTGTGTTCTTAAATAAACTCTGTTTGATAAAAGCTCCCTAGTGGGTCACTTGAATCATACCTGGAATGAAACATCTTATACTTACCTGTGCCAAATTCAAAGTGTAAAACTTGTGGCCTGGGCTGACTTCATAAAACACCTTGGAGTTTCTGAGTTGGATTATAACAATAAGTAACCTTTTCTCTTTTATAATTACATTAAGTCTTCATTTTAAGCTGTGTTTATGATCCTGGAAATCACTACTTTAACTGAAACAGCTTGATGCGAATCATGGGTTCGCACAGGAATCAGTGATAAAGCTGAAGTTATGTTCCATCAGACATTTCTCACCTGGAAAAATAAAATGATGTACAAGTTGAAATACTATACCATACATGTGCGGCACTGTGCATTCCTAGCTGAAGTAAGTTGCAAAGTAAAATAAGTCTCTAAATATAAAAAAACTGTATAAATTCAAATTGGATAACAATCACTAGCCTCAAGATGTTTTAAAACATCCAATTTCACTGCTAGGTATGGCTTTTCTTGCTTTCTTTGCAGGAGCAGACACATTACCAGCACGTAGTGGGTGTTCTGACTCATGTTTAAAGTAATTTCAAAGTCTCTTAAAAGTCTCATTCACAGCAGGCACTCCTGAAACTGCAAAATTTAAATCAAGTCTTAATTCAACTTTTTACTTGAAAAAACTCTGGCTTTAGATGCCTCTGGGTTTTTTTTATTTGATATTGCCTCAAATGCAGTGCAAATGGCCCCCTGATTGGGTCACAGGACCCACTGTTACATGAAGGAAGCTGAAGCGTGGTGATAACAGGCATGACGCAAGGAAGACAATGACACAAAATGACCCTAAAGTGGAAATTGAGGGTAATGTATCTAAAACAAGAACTACTTAAAAGCAAAACAACTTTAAGAGGGGCAACTTAAACAAAGAAAGATGAAAAAGGAATATGTAACTGTGTGAATGGCAGTGAGTATTAAAGCCAAGATCACCGTGATGAAGTAAGAAAAGTGAAGAATAATATATGGTGGCCTATGACCTGGAAACAGTATCGTAAGGAACATTTATAATGAAAACAGAAAATGCTGGATAAATCCAAGGTCTGGCACCATCAATGGAGAGGGAAACAGAGCTCAAGTCCATATGACTCTTCCACAGGAGGAAAGTTTGTAATTTGTTTAAAATGCAGAAGGAATCTGTAATTGTTTCGAAGAAGTTTTGAGAGGGACTTTTGAGAGTTTGCATCAGTTACAAATGGATCAATTGCAATTTTCTTGAATTATAAAAAAATTACTGTTCCATGAGACCTTGCAATCTGTGACCTGGAAGTGGTACCAACAAAAAGGAAGTTAAGATACAGGTGTCATGTGGTCAGAGACAAAAAGGCTGCAATAGAGGAAGAACAGAGAATGCATATTTAAAAGAAGCTGAGTGTGATACAGTTAAAAGGGACAGAAAGCTGAAGACAGGACTGAGAGCAGTGATTTTGAATTGGACAATTCCTCTGTTACAATTTATTTTTTCCAGAATTAACCAGGCCTTTTAACAAGGTTTATTACAGGAGTCAGCTGAAGGAGTCACTGGGCAAGCTGTTACTGTTGTGGACCTTTTTTTTGCTTTATCCTTTCACAGGATGTGGGCATCACAGGCTAGGCCAGCATTTGTTTCCCAGTCCCTATTTGCACTTACGATTCTGGTTGTGCGCTACTTTTTTTGAACTGCTGTGGTCCTTGTGTAGGTATACCCACAGTGCTGTTAAGGAGGGAGTTCCAGAATTATGATCCTGTGAATGAGGTTCTACAGGAGTGTTTTTCAGGTGACAACTGTTTCTGGGGACATTGGATGGAATGCTGGTCAATGTGACTGATGCGCTATCAATAAGGCGAAAGACTACCGATATGCCAATATAAGTGTAGGCTTTTATTCACAACAGAATCAGGAGCAGATCCCAACAAGTAACCGACCTGGACTGAACAAGGGGGAGGAGACAGCCACCTTTATACTAGGTGCTGAGGGGAGGAACCAAACTGGAAGGGGATGTGTCCAGGTATGACAAACACACACAACGGTGGTCCATATAGGACAAAGGCACAACTGAGGTCCACCACATTCACCCCTTCCTTTTAAAAAAACAACACGGGGGTGAAGCGGAAACAATATCACAAGTCCAGACGAACCGTTGGCTTGATCCGTCGTCGCGATCGTCGTAGTGCAGGTCGCAGAGTCGTCGGAGCAGGGAGTGATGTCGGCCCAGGCTCCGTACAGTGAGCGTCGAGAGAAGGCACTGTGTGGTGTGAAGCGGACCGATCCGTCGTCCCGTCCAGTCGTCGGGTACTGCGTGGCGACGGCTCCGGCGACTCAAGCGAGCTGTACATAGGGGCGAGAGGAACGAGCAGTGGCCCTGGTGGCGTACGGGGAACAGTGGGAACCGGAGCTGGGGGGTGGGGGGCTGCAATAGGCTCTGGGCACACTACATTGGGGACAGGGACTGAGGGAGGAAGAGGCGTAGCAGTCTCCAAATGGACGACACCAGGGACCGTGGGGCGGAAGGACGTGGTGACCTCCGGGGCACCCGCGGGTGCCAAGTCACGGACAGAAACCGTGTCCTCCCGCCCATCAGGGTACGCTACATAAGCATATTGGGGATTAGCACAAGGGGACGCATACGGGCTGGGTCGGGGCCAAGGACACCATTTTCTATCACGTACCCAAGGATGGCGAGGCGGCGTGTCCGGAAAACACACTTCGCCTCATTGTATGTGAGGTTCAGGAGAGTGGCCGTACGAAGGAATTTTTGTAGGTTGGCATCATGGTCCTGCAGGTCATGGCCGCAGATGGTGACGTTATCCAGATACGGGAAAGTGGCCCGTAGTCCGTGCTGGTCCACCATTTGATCCATGGCCCGTTGGAAGACTGAGACCCCATTGGTGACACCAAAGGGGACTCGGAGGAACTGGTAGAGGCGGCCATCCGCCTCAAAGGCAGTGTATGGGCGATCCTCCGAGCGGATAGGGAGCTGGTGGTAAGCCGATTTCAAATCGATCGTTGAAAAAACCCTATAGTGCGCGATGTGGTTGACTATGTCCGCGATACGGGGAAGAGGATATGCATCTAGTTGGGTATACCTGTTTATGGTCTGGCTGTAGTCAATCACCATGCGGTGTTTCTCCCCCGATTTAACTACGACCACTTGCGCCCTCCAGGGGCTGGTGCTGGCCTGGATAATCCCTTCCTGGAGCAAACGTTGTACCTCGGACCGAATGAAGGCCCGGTCATCCGCACTATAGCGCCTACTCTTGGTGGCTATAGGCCTACAATCCGGGGTGAGGTTATCAAATAACGGGGGGGGGGGTGATCTCGAGGGTCGAGAGACTGCAGGTGGTGCGCGAGGGGCGCTGCCGTGACGGCGCCTTGCAGACGGAGAGCGGGGGATAAGGGCCATCGTACTGCAGGATGACGCTCCTATGATGGCTGAGGAAATCTAACCCCAGCAGTACAGCTGCGCAGAGTCGCGGCAGCACGAGGAGCCGAAAACGCTCGTAGACTGTGCCCTGTACCGTCAGCGTCACCAAGCAGCACCCGAGGACCTCCACTGAGTGAGAATTCGAGGCCATGGAGATGGTCTGGCTCCAGGGTCGCACGGGAAGGGCATATTGACGCACTGTGCGAGGGTGTATAAAACTTTCCGTGCTCCCACAGTCAAACAGGCAGTTTTCTGCATAACCATTTACCTTGATCTTCATTATGGACTTGGAGAGTTGATGTGGCTGCGACTGGTCCGGGCAAATCGATGCCACTGTTGAATTAAATAAGAATCCATCTTCGTCGCCGTCTGATGACGTCACGGATGAAGCTTCCTGCTCAGCTTGCCTTGATGTCAGTCTCAAAGATGGCGACTCCCGCACTTCCGGTGACCGCATCAAAGATGGCGATTCCCGCACTTCCGGTGACCACATCAAAGATGGCGATTCGCGCGCAGCCGCCGCCTGCATTAAAGATGGCTGCGCCCTCGGAGCACACATGGCTCCACGAGTCTTCAGAAGCGGCTTTGCTCAGCAGACTTTAACAAAGTGGCCTAGCTTACCGCATCCGGAGCAAATCGCGTCCTTTGCCGGGCAGTGACGCCGAGGGTGCTTAGGGAGGCCACAAAAGTAACATTTGGGCCCTGCTGGAGCAGCCGTCGCAGTGGAGCCGTCGGTGGAACGGGATCCAAGGTAAGACCCGAGATTATGGGAGGCTGCTTCTAACGTTTCAGCCATCGTGGCCGTTTTCCGGAGGTCTAGGTCATCTTGTTCCAGCAGACGCTGCTGGATGTATGTAGACTCAACGTAGGCGTCGCGGATCAGATCCTCCGTGTTCTGAGCTGCTGAAACAGCCTTACAGTCGCATGCTCGGGCGAGGACTCGCAGGGCGCGCAGAAATTGGGCGCACGATTCTCCTGGCTGCTGTTTGCGGGTAGTTAGGAGGTGTCTGGCGTAAACCACGTTAGGGCTCTTTTGGAACTGCCCTTTTAGGAGTTCGATAGCGTCCGCGTAAGTAGCAGCGTCCCGGAAGATTCCATAGACAGTTTCGCTTACCCGGGCGCGGAGCACGTGGAGTTTAGCAGCGTGGGTGTCGATGGCCGTAGCGGTGTCGACGAATGCTTCGAAGCAGTCCAACCAATGATCAAATTTATCAGAGGCTCCAACCTCTTGAGGGTCTAATGCTAACTTGTCGGGTTTTAGAAACTGCTCCATACTAGTAACTGTTGTGAATAAAATTGATGCGCTATCAATAAGGCGAAAGACTACCGATATGCCAATATAAGTGTAGGCTTTTATTCACAACAGAATCAGGAGCAGATCCCAACAAGTAACCGACCTGGACTGAACAAGGGGGAGGAGACAGCCACCTTTATACTAGGTGCTGAGGGGAGGAACCAAATTGGAAGGGGATGTGTCCAGGTATGACAAACACACACAACGGTGGTCCATATAGGACAAAGGCACAACTGAGGTCCACCACAGTGACTTGAAGGCCAATAGATTGAGTGAAAAAGAGAGAGATTTTGCAGACCAGAGGCCAAGTTAGAAAACTTTGGAACTGCAAGTAGTGCCACATGGCTTAGCCAGTGAGGCCCACATCCCAAGAATGAATTTTTCAAAATGTCTGCAAAGAATGATGAGGGTGCTGGTACTTTTGTGTTTTTGTTGTGTTGACTATTTAAAGGCAATTTGTTTACCAATGTATCATTTGCCTGTTAATTTGAGTGTAATTTGCACTGGTTTCTGTTTTGTGTTTAAGTAAAAGCTATAAAAATTTAAATCACGTTGGTAATTTCTTTATTTTGGGGGGTTGTTATGTCAATATGTATATTTTGATTTACAGTTCTTTCACGGGGATTGTGACGAGGCAAAAATAATTATTCAAAAATACAGAATTGATGGATTAAATAGAAACACGACAAAAATAACCCACGTAAATATTTGAAGCAATAGCCAAGAAATGACAATGTTGATTGATAGCGGCAAAATTAATTAAATAGCATCTTTCATTACAGGGCAGACAGAATGTTAAATAGTAGCTGGGGCATTTTATGGAATATGTTAGATTGAAAGATCATGGAAGATAAGAAATAGGATGACTTTGGACGTTCCAGTCACACTGGTTCTGGAATCTATGATATATGCATCAGTCAGTTATGCATGCATTATGCAAAATTCAAATAATTAAATGTCACCTGCACCAGGTGAAATTATCCCTGAAATTCTCAATGAAATGGATGAGGAAAAAGATGAGGCACAATTTCAAGACATCATAACATAATCACTGTGCCTGAAACTGGAGACAAACCCATGCAGATTCACTTTTTAAAAAAAAGTAACTAGTATATAATTTCTTAATTTGGGTCTTATATTGGAGTAGTGAAACTGACTAGGCTATTTAACAGTGCATTATCATTGTTCATCTGAGAAATATAGCAGTCATAAGGAAAATAAGTATCCGTCCACAAACAGTAAATCAGTTGTTATAAATTTGATGGAGCTTGTTCAGACTTGAAGTAAATTGGTGGACAGGCAATGATCATTCCCAACAAGAGAGAATTTAACTACCTCCCCTTGATATTAAATGGCATTACTGTTGCTGTATTCCCCACCATCAACAAAGTTGGGGTTACCTGAGCGTAATTGAAGATAATGGATAGAAGCTCATAGATTGAAGGTGAAAGGATATGGCCCAACACAACAAAGATGGATGAATCAAATTAACATTTCCTGTGTTCAAACATCAAATAAAACATTACAAATAGATAATCCAAATGGTAGAATCTTCCAGCACAGAAGACAACCATTGTTCCTGTGCCAATTTAGTCACATAATTTAACTTTTTCCCAATAACCCTACATATTAGACCTCTTCAAGTACATGTGCAATTGCTTTTTGAAAGTTCCTATGGAATCTGATTCTATCATCTTCTCATTGTGTCCCACATCTCAGTAACCCTCTCTTTACAACTATTTTATGGGCAGCACAGTGGTTAGCACTGCTGCCTCACAGCGCTGGGTTTGTTTCCCGGCTTGGGTGATTGTCTGTGTGGAGTTTGCACGTCCTCCGTGTCTGTGTGGCCTTCCTCCGGGTGCTCTGGTTTCCTCCCACAGTCCGAAAGATGTGCTGGTTAGGTGCATTGACCATGCCAAATTCTTCCTCAGCCAAACAGGCACCTGAGTGTGTCGACCGAGGGGATTTTCACAATAGCTTCATTGCAGTGTGAATGTAAACCTACTTGTGACACTAATAAATAAACCTAAATTTTAAATCTATGACTTCTGGTTATCAACCGACTTGCCAGAGGAAACCATTTTTTCCTCCTTGTTCTATCAAAACCTCTCATCATTTTGAATACCTCGATTGCACCTTCCCCGAACGCCCTCTGTGGAAAACATTCCCAATTTAATTTAAGCTCAATAATTGTGAATTTCCTGGGAGGACACAGTAAGATACAGGAAGAAGCAGAACTGCTGCATGTACTGTTAAACGATGGATTATTTTATCCTTCCTCTAAAATTCCTCTGCCAATAAATAGATATGGTAGCCTTGGGCAGACAAAGTGCACAATGTAATTTTCAATACACTGCAGCACTCCACTTCATAATAAATGTGAGGCATTGCATGTTTGTGGGGTTTGTTTCCAGAAGCATAAACTTAAGCATAACTTGAACAATTAACTTCGCTAATAACAGTATTACGTGTGCAAATTTCTGTATTAATGTAACAATGGACTTCATTGCTGTGTTAATATAAGCCTACTTGTGACACAAATAAAACTTAAGCAATGGACTCTATCATATAAAATTAGATCAACTGAAGATAGTTCACTTCTTAACATAATTGCTTTAGAGTGGTGGACGATTTCCCCCATGAGTAGAGTATTGTCTGACATCAGATATAATCTCCTTTAAGTCATGTTCCTTATCTGAGTTATCAGTGTCAGAGTTGGATTCCCTGCTCATGAACTATCATTTCATGATTGATTTCATGAATGATTTCCTGTGATGATTTGTGTTCTGTGCTTAGCAGTAATCATTGATCCTTTTGTTTCAGCCATAACAACTGGTTGGATGTCGTTGGAATTGTTTACTTTCCAGTATGACCGTCACGTTTCACGAGCTCTTTATCTCATGGTGTTAATGGTGTAGTCTGAATGTTTGCCTCTGCGTTTAATTGAATTTGATCTTTCTGTTTTCGATTGTGCTCACACACTTGTTGCACAAGGTAGCTCGGGAAGAGCTGTTTGTATCGGATGTGCAAAGACAAGTGTAGCAGGAGACTTTCCATTAGTCGGGTGAGGAGTCGCTCTTTAACTGCAGGGAAAAAATGAACCAGCCCTTCCACATTACCCTTTATCAGTTTTTTCATCTCTTAACTTCTCCACTAGCCCTTGGCCAATGGGATGTGAATTTTCAATGAGTGAAACCCAGGTGGGTTACCAATTTACTGAACTTTTCACTGTTGGATGAGGGTCCATTATCACTTCCGCCATTTTAAGACCTCCAAATGAAGTGAAAATCTAGTCAAGCTTTGTGATTGCTTTTATTGAAGCAGATGCAACTATTTTTACAGCTGGGAGTTGACTGTGAGCATCAGTGACAACAAGCAGGTGATCACCAGTGGGCAGATCTATGAAATCTGCTCTAACTTCAACCCATGATCCTCAGATCTTGAGAAGGTCGCAAAGATTGGACATTATGGTTTGACATGGCAAACACTGACTGATTTTGGTGCTCTCCCATGCGGTCAAATCTTGGAAACAACATCTTTTGCCTAAGGAGTGTTTAATTTTGACAATTCCCTGGTGACCTTCATGTGTGATATTGACAACACTTTGTGGAATGACAATCCAGTTCCTGTGTAACACAAAATCAGATGTGGTTGTAATGGTGAGCTTGTTTTCAACGTTGTGAAAACCTTGCAGTGTGTTTTGTTTATTGATGCTCTCTCGATCACAGCTTTCCACTTTCCCAATTCCATAGCCATCATATATAGTTGCAATACCTCATCTTGTCAATTTTACTGACCTTGGTACCACATTTTGGCTTTCATAGTTAAGGTGTTGTTCAGCAACCTTTTTAGTCATGACTAGTAGGACTGACAGTGTATGGGCGTTTGCATAAGATAGTCTGCTGGGTTGAGCTTGCCTGGCTGCTACTCAATATGCAACTCGGTTTTCTGGTTTGAGTATGTAATGTTCTATTTGATAGATGGTTCACTATGTGGATTGTTGAACAAGCTTACTGGTGGCCTATGATCAGTTATCACTTCAAACTTGCTTCCTTACAAGTGGAGATGAAAGTGTAAGATACCCTATGTGACTGAGAGCACTCCTCTCTCTGCTTGCAAATAACTTTCTCTGCCAGCATTAATGATCGGTTTACCATCGCAGCAATTGACGGATTACCTGTCATGTCTTTCTGCCTGAAAACTGCACCTAAGCCATGACTAGCTGGATGTTTTTCTCAGGATCAAAATAGGCATTTGTGCAACTTGATCTGCAGTACAGCCTGTTTGTGTGAATTAGTCTGGTCCCACTTGGCCTCTTTTGTCAGATTTTGTAAGGGGGCAGATAGCGTGGTGAGAACAGGAATGAAACAACTACAGTATGTGATAAGTCCTAGCAGACTACGGACTTTCTGCATGTTTATAGGGGCTGCAGAATTTGCAATAATTCCGACTTTCCGTGGATCAGGTTATACTCATCATCCTTTGCACCACCGAAGAATTTGAATCAGCTTTCATTGAATCAGTCTTTGTTCCAGGGTGAGGTTACATTCTCTAAGACATTGTAGGTGTGCCTTGAGTTCACTTTTGGTGTGACAGGAGACGAGAATGTCATCACTGATGTTCAGAGTACCTTTGAATCTTTGAAATGCAGACTGAATCATGTGCTGAAATAGCCCAGCTGCTGAATTGACTGCAAGGTTGAGCCTGTTCTATTGAAAAAGTTCACTGTGAGTGGAGAATGTTGCAAGGTACCTCAATTCTCCTACAAGTTCAATTTGATGGTAACCTGCATTGAGGTCAGGTTTAGCAAAGTGTTTAGCACCGTTGCACTCGTCTGGTCCTGCCATTCTTTTGTACACCTGCAGGTTCAAGTAATTAATTGGGGTGTTTTGAGCCATTGCTGAGAAATTGAATAACTTGCGTTTAGAACTAGCAGATTTGGCAGTGATTTATCAGTTTGGGTGTCATTCAGCAACAAAGTCTCATTTTTCAAAGGACAGATTTTAAAAGAATATATTGTCATCTTTTCTGAGAATAGGCATCTGGAAATTTAATGGTAAAATAGTTGACAGTTTTTCTGTGAAGTGTGCTATAGTTTGGAACATGTTTTTACGCATAATAATTTTATCTCAGCTTCCTCTACTAGACATCAAGAAAGTTTTATATGGTAATTCAACCTTTACAGTCCTTCACCCATGCTCACTGAGCTTGAAGGATGACCACATTGGACAGGATGCCGTTTGCTGCATCACTTTAAGTAATGAGCACTGTTTCCTCAAGCTGGAGCACCGGCTATATGCAAATAATGGTTTCTTCTAAATTACCCCAGCAATGCAGCTCACCCTAATTACAGGTGAGCACCTCCATTGGAGCAGTATGGCATTTCTATTTCACAAAGTTGAGCTTTTCAGCCTCGCAAGGAAAGATTGCTCAATTAGTGCCATATTTGAAGCAGTTTGAAGTTACGGATTTATTGCCTGCCTCCTGGGAATGATGAAATTGACACTGTCAGCATCTAATGCGTTGTCAAAGGAGGAGACATTTTTACAGTTGCCATGCTTGATTTGTACTCTGTTTTACAGTTAGGTGAGCGAATTTCCACTTATCTCCTATGTATATATGACAGTCCAAAAATGTATAGTGCCTGTGTCATGCAAATCATTTTGCCTTAGTAGCATTTTCAATATAAGAAATGTACTGTATTAAGCAATCATTAAACGACGACAGACCATGGGTTGGTGGCTTCTTACTGATCTCTCCTTTGAAATTCTCCACTGCCTTCCTTTTCCATTTTTCCCAATCTTTTCTCCACTACTGTGTACCCTTTTTCCAAAATGTAGTGGGTGCATTTCAGTTCCGACTACAAAGTCCAGCAACAAGTTTAATGCTAGCTGTATATAGGCCACATCACTTATTCCCCAATTATCCTCATTCAATGGATGCTCAAATTTAATTTCCCAATTTCCTGTGCTCCTCGGTCATCAGAATGAGACAGCACAGCTGGTCGACTCTGAAAAGTTTGGCTACTGTGACTTTGCTTTGTTATTAGGCCACTTTGACTTGATTTATTATTATCACATGTATTAATATACAGTGAAAAGTATTGTTTCTTGCGCGCTGTGCAGACAAAACATACCATTCATAGAATAGGTAGAGGAGAAGGAAAGGAGAGTGTGCAGAATGTAGTGTTACAGTCATAAAAATAGAGCATTGTTAGAAAGTTTGAAAGAGTGAGAGTACAGTTTTAAAAGCATAGAACAAGAGTAAAAGACAGAATTTGGGGGTATGCTGAGACAGCTCGCAAGAATTCATCTCGCTCTGGTGCCATCTTGTATTATGGTAACCCATAGTAACTGGCAGTACCCGCTCCCACTCAGATTTAGGAACGCAATTCAGTTAATGGCTGAGTTTTCAGCTTTACACTGCTGCTCTATTGGCTACGGGACAAAAATCAACTTTCTCCATAGCCAAGATTGATCTCTCTGCTGACTTCTGTATTTTATAACATCTTTATTTTCATAGCCACTTTTTGCAGAGATTGCATTCTCTTGTTGTATTATCTGGTCTGTTCCTGCATTTTATTTTCTCTCCTCTTCTGAGTAATATTCATTCCACACTGAACTAGCACTGATCTGTTTCTGCTGATTCTCATCCAACTCCTTATTGTGTTCCATTGCTGCTGAATAAAGTGCTACTTTCCACTTGCTAAAGTGTTGATACCACTCATCCTGTGCCACCATTTACTGTACTGGGTTGGGTTGACTCCCAATGTACTGCGCTGCTCACCCGCCTACAGCTGCCTCTCCGTCCTGTTCTTTCACTATTCCTTGGACTCAATTGTTCCCAGTCCTTGAATTTCATTCCCATTCCTCCTGACTCATCCACTGATATATCCAGTAATTTGCAAACACTCACCTCTGCTGAACTCTGGAGTCTAACCTCTACTGAATTAAAGTTGACTTGCTAGCTGATGTGACTCACCATGCCCCCTGAGTCCCTACTTTCTATTGGCTAATTTCCAGCAATGTGCCCACTGATTCTTTTATGCTTTGAACAGTTCCTGGACTTTCCCAACAATGATAGCCGAACCTGGACATTGGTTCATTGGTGCTCAAAATTGACTCCACTTTGTCTACAGGTCAACTTCATTTCACCACACGTTAGTCTTTAATTTTTGGGCTTGCGTCTCCTCCCTCTGCTTAAACCAGGGCACCTGATCTCCTCATCATTGTCATAATAAAATTAGAGCTTAGCCATTCAGGAGCAAAATCACAAAGTATTTTTAATGCAGAGGTAGGTACAAATTTGGAATTCTTGCTCCTATTCAATATTAGACACAATGTTGAAGTTCTGACCCCATAAACCTTTCCATCGCAAAGACTTCCTCCTTCCACTTTTGTCTCTTCACCTGTCACTGCTACTGCATCAGCACATCTAACATAAAAATTCTGATCAATCTTTTTCACCTCCAGTCTCAACTGTCCAGTGCTATCCTCCATCTAGCATAAATTTCAGCACATCCAAAACTCTGCTTCCCATACCTTATCCTGCAGAGTCGTGCTCACCCTCCTATGCTCACTGACTTTGATTGGCTCCAGGTTCCCCAAAAGCTCCCATTTGAAATTCTGATCGTGTACCTAATGCACCTTTTCTATCTATATAATCCCTTCCAGCCCTCCAATTCTCCAACAGTGTTCCTTCAACTCTGATATTTTTTGCATCATGATATCACTTTTCTTTACCATGTATATTTAGCCTACTTGGCCTAAAACTCTGGAATTCCCACCCTAAAATCTCTCCACCTACGTCTCCTCTTTAAACCTGACCTGAGTCTGATTATGCTTCTGGGATGTTTTTCTATCTTATAAAGCACTTGCAGTATTTGAATGGTTTGCAAATGTTACAGCTGTTTCAGTGTATGTAGAAAAATCCTGCTTAAAATGTACTGTACAGAAGTGCATTATCACCCATCAAGTCTCCTCTCAGCAAATTAAGCATTTTGACTTGAGGCAAATAAGCTGCTGACACACAGTATGAATTAAAGGTCCGCAAATCAGAAGTCATAAGGGACTGAGAAACTGGCCCCAAAAAGCAAAATTCAAAGTAATGGACAGATGAAGCAAAGGAAACTTGCATTCTATTTAAGTTTTAATCAATAACTTAATTCATTTTCAACAAATAGATTTCAAATTAATTTATTGCATTTGACTTAGGGTCTCTGACATCAACTTCTCAATGTGTTTGATGTAATTTGGGCTGTAATTAATCTAAAATGTGATTTATCTGAGTATGGTGTGGATCACAATTTAGTTTGTGGCATCAATAATTTCCATTATTGGAAAGGATAACTTGGTTTAAAATGCAGTTGTCCCTTGGTTGAATTTTGATTATAACAAATTGTAAGGATCTGAGGATGTTAAAGTAGCCGTGTTGGAAATCTAATGCTTACGTTACAAAACCCTGTGCTGTTTCCAAACACAGAGGCCAGATAATTATTTTTTCTTCTTTCAGTTGAGCAATAACAAAAGAAAAGTATTGATTGAAAATAAAATGTCAGGGTTAAGTTCCTTGTAACAGGCTGACCTGACTGGAAAGTTAGGATGCTATTAGGTTGAATACTTACTGATTTCCTAGCGCATTCGATAAAGAAAATAAAGGCTTGTGTGTATATCATGCCTTTCCTGACCATAGGATGTCCCAACACAACTTATTGGCAACAAAATATGTTGTACTATAGGAAATGCATCAGCCAACTTGTGCACAGCTAGGTTCCACAACCAGCAATGGCCTAGTTCTATTATCACTAGGCTATTAATCCAGAAACTCAGCTAATGTTTTGGGGACCAGCGTTTGAATTCAATAAAACAAAATATCTGGAATTAAGAATCTACTGATGACCATGACACCATTGTCGATTGTCAGAAAAACCCATCTGGTTCACTAATGTCCTTTTAGGGAAGGAAATTTGCCGTCCCTACCTGGTCTGACCGACATGTGACTCCAGAGCCACAGCAACGTGGTTGACTCTCAACTACCCTCTGAAATGGCAGAGCAAACCATTCAGTTGTACCGGCATTTCAAGAAGGCAGCTCACCACCACCTTCTGAAGGGCAACTAGGGATGGGAAATAAATGCTGGCGTAGCCACTGAAGTCCATGTTGCACGAATGAGAACTAAGTCCAGTCATCAAAGTATGGCTGTCCCATTTACATTGATTGTTTACAGGTAGAACCCAGCAATGTCTTTTATTTTAGTTATCGTGATACTACCTTTTAGAATTTAGGACATAATTCTGTTTCAAGGTGAATGGTTGTTAACTGTCAGAATAAAAATTTGATTTCAATACATTCAGAGCATCTTCCTCCATGCTTCTCCTCCCCATCTCCAACTCGCTGTGGTGGGCTGTGTACAAATTGCTGCATTTCTAACATTATCACAGTGGATACAGTTCAAAAGTATTTCATTGCTTTTAAAGTGCTTTGGGACATCCTAAGATCATGAAAGGTGCTGTATTTATGAAAGAGCTTTCTGTGCGAACATCTATCCCATTTAGTTCTTTAGAATGACAGTTGGATTATGCAGATGTATTTAAAATAAACTTTGCTTTTGGAACTCATAATTGCTACACCGAATCAAAGAATCCCAGCATTTGGTTAACTTAGAAATGCTGACTATTGATATTATGTAAGAGCTTCTCAACATCAACATAAAGACCTGAGTAGTAATAATGCAGTCGCTGTTGTAAGATTACTGAAGCATAACTCCTGATCTTTTATGTTGCATCTTTTGTCCTGTTGAGACCTTTATGTTGAAGCGCCTTTTCTAATCTGAGAACTGTTTGGTTCACAAGAACTACAGAATAATAATAACATGGATTTGCATCTATGATAGATTCATTCTAGTAGTGCCAAGAACCATGATTTAAAAAGAGCAGCCACTGACTAAGTTGTTCCTTTAAATAAGCAGGTTTTTTTCATCTGAATATGTAGGATGCAATTAATGAACATATTCATTAATAATGTCTCTGCTGACTAGTATAATATAATCAGCCTTCAAAGCAGGTTACTTTCGTACCCAAGTTAGATTTTTTTTTGTTATACTTATATATTAATCAGTGCTCTGAAAATTTGGAAGGAATGAACTGCATTTCAGCAAAGCTGGGGTCATAGCTATGCCTGATCTGGCCAGATATAGGGAGAAGGTAGTGTAGTGGCAATGCCACTGGATTAATAATCCTGAGAACCAGGCTCTGTGGACATGGGTTCAAATCCCACCATGGCAGCTGGTGGAATTTAAATTCAGTAAATAGACAAAGAATTGAAAGCCAGCTCTGATAAAGGTACCATGAAACGATCATCAATTGTTGTCAAAACCCATCTTGTTCACTAATCTTCTGTGCTTATTTGATCTGGCCTACATGTGACTCCAGATCCACAGCAATGTAGTTGACTCTTCACGTTGCCCTGAAAGGGCAATTAGAGATGGACAAAAAATGCTGGCCTTTCCAGAATCCCATGAAAGAAAAAAGAGAAAAGAACTCCCTCTAGTCTAGCACCACATTCATCTGAAGGATGGTGTTTGTGGGAAAACATAGCTTCTGGACTCCCTACAATGAGCCCTTACGATAGTGGGTAAGAGATGGGTGGGGGCTCCTACATGATCATCCTGTGACATTTGCTGCAAGGTCGGGGTTCAGCATCTCTGGGTCTCTGACTTGCTCACAGCTAGTTCAACCCTCTGAGACCTTTGCACTCCTACAGCCCTGCCCTCTTAAGCTGGAGTGCTGGAGCATATTAAAGAGATAGGGAGGGGGTGAAGTAATGGAAGGATTTGTAAACAAAGCACAGGGTAGTGCCTGTGGTATGCATCTCTCTCAGCACTCAATGGAGACAAATTTGAGCTTCTGGAACATAAGGGACAAAATGCTATCATAGAAAGGGAAAACAATTAAAAAACACAAGACTGACATTTATCCTGATGTATGTTTTTATGACCTGTTTAAGGCATTGAAAAATAGGATAATGGAAAAATAATTGAGCCATTCATTTAGTACTACAAGATTTGCATTCTCTTCTCCACCTTTTATAGAACCATACAGCACACAAATGCCATTTAGCACATTATGCCTGTGACAGCACTTTGAAATTAGCTCTGTTGCCCAGATCTTCTCCCTAGTTCTGCACATTTTCCTTTTAATGTGTTCCCTTTTGATAGTTATTATCGAATCTGCTACTACCATCCTTTCAGAGAGTACATTCCAGATCATCATAACTGGGGGAGGGCAAACTTCAATGGGGTGAAAAAGAATGGATTTGACCCAGATAAACTGGAATCAAAGATTGGCATGCAAAACTGTAACTGAACAGTGATCAGCATTTAAAGAGGAGATGGTTTAGGTACAGTCAAAGTATATTCCCATGAAAGGAAAAGGCAGAGCAAACAAATCCAGAGGCCCCCAGATAAAGGAAGAGTGATTAAGATGAAGCAGCAACAGGGTACATATTGCAGATGGCATGTGGATAATACAATTGAGAATCAAACTCAATATAGAGGCTCAGAACACAAATTGATAAAAACAAGTATGAGAAGAGAAAAACATAAAAGGAACCAAAAAGTCTTTTATAAGCATATAAATAATAAAAAAAACAGTTGCAAAAGGAGAATTGGGACCAATATGGACTCAAAAGAGGATTTAGGCATGGAGCAAGTATGACGCACTAAATTAATAATTTATATCTGTCTTCACTGACGAATAAAAGGGACAGTAGCAACATGGATGCATGTTGTATGGATAACAAGTAACATGCCTGTGACTTATTCTCCCTGACTATGAACATCAAAAAAATCATGGTCATGGGACAAGGTCGGCCCCGATCTCGTTAAATAACACCTCACTGGAGGAGATTAGTAAATTCTGTTACTTTGCTCCATAGTGACAGACAATTTGTTCCTTGATGCAGAACTTGATACACACACAGAGGGGAAGCAACTGCCACCATTGGCCAACTTGGACCCTTAGGACCAAGTTGACAGTTTATACTACCTGTGTGCTCAGCATTTTTTTTCCATGTTTCATAGTGGTGCAGCAAAGAAGCCCAATGTTTTCTACCTTAACTGTTTGTGGTGCATTATGGATATGATAAAGTCATGAATTCAGCAATCCTCTGAAATGGAGAATTCCCAGGTTTGCACCACCACAATGATCAGTAGCTACAGCGACTTGACAACAGATGGCAACACCAAAAACAACAACCCAGAATGGCACTTGACAGCTACACATGCGACACCTGAGGCAGAGCCTGCCTCTAAAGGGCAGCACAGTGGTTAGTCATTGCTGCCTCACAGCGTCGGGGACCTGGTTCAATTCCAGCCTCGGGTCACTGTCTGTGTGGAGTTTGCACATTCTCCCCGTGTCTGTGTTGGTTTCCTCCGGATGCTCCGGTTTCCTTCCACAGTCCAAAGATGTGCAAGTTAGGTGGATTGGCCATGCTAAATTGTCCCATAGTGTCAGGAGGGACTAGCTAGGGTAAATGTATGGGGATAGGGCCCGGGTGGGATTGTGGTCGGTGCAGACTCAATGGGCCAAATGGCTTCCTTCTGCACTGTAGGGATTCTATGAAAAGATTGATCTCTTCCACCATCAGCAAAGGTGCGCTATTTGAGGACACACCATTTGAAATGGATTTGGTTGGTGCCTGTCCATCTTTCATAGATGAAAAGCTGCCGGTTACAACTGGCAACGTGACTGCAAAATTGGCTCAGTAACAGGAAACAGAGTAATGGTGAACGGTTGTATTTTGGACTGAGCGAATATTTATAGTGGAATTCCCTAAGGGTTGATTTTAGGACACCTGCTCTTCTCAATACATGTTAATGACCGAAAGTTTGGTGTAGGGGCCACAATTTCAAAATTTGCAAATGACACAAACGTGGAAGCAATGAGGAGGATTGTTTTTAAACTTCAAAAGGATATAGGTTGGTAAAATAGGTGGACAAGTAGCAGATTAAATTTAATGCAGAGAAATGTGAATTGATTCATTTTGGTAGAAAGACCAGAGAAAGGCAATATAAAATAAAAGGTACATTCCAAAGGGGGTACAAGAGCTGAGAGACCTGGGGTTGTATGTGCACAAATTATTGAAGGTTGCAGCCGGATGGGAGAGCATTAAAATGCATACAGCATCCCTGTGCTTTATAAATTGAGTAAGAAGTCTCACAACACCAGGTTAAAGTCCAACAGGTTTATTTGGGAGCAAATACCAAATACAATGGTATAAATACCATTTATAAATTGAGACATAAAGGACAAAAGCAAGGAAGTTATGGTCAACCCATATAAAATATTAGTCTGGGTTCAACTGGTTTGGCATTCTCTGGGTACTACACTATTGCAAGGATGTGAAGGCTTTAGGGAGGCTGCAGGAAAGATTCATCAGATACCAGGGGTAACTTCAGTTATATAGAAAGATTGGAAAAGCTTGTGCTATTCAAACTTGTGAGGGGTCAATCTAGACAGAGTAAAAGAGCAGAAACTTCTTTTTTGTGGAAGATCATGAACCAGAGGAAACCCATTTAAGATGATTGGCAGATGAAGCAATGATAACATGAGGAAAATGGTAACATGAGGAAATTGGGGATGAATCTCCCAGCCCACTGGGCTGGAAGACTCAAGCGGAGGTCATGTAGTGAGCGGGCCTCCTGCTGGGCGCCACAGCTTGCATGCATCTCCAGTTGCTGGAATTCTGGCGTCGTCAGCTCCACGTCAGAAATGGGCGCGGAGCTGATTTGAATATTTAAAATCTAATTTTAAAATCAGTAGCGGACCCGGGACTGAAGTCTCCGGGCCTGCTAGCCTCTTCCCCCCCCCCCCCCCCTGCCAGGAGTGTTCCACTCCAGTGGGGTTTACCACAGCTGGAAGTCGGGGGTAAAGGGGGATGCCCCCTGGGCATTGCCAGCCTGTCCCCCAGCAATGCCTTCCGGGATTTGGGCAGTGCCAAGAGGCAGGGCCAGGGGGGGGGGGGGTGAGCCTCTGGGGGCAATCCGTGGGGCTAGGGGGTCCTGCTGCCATTCTGCACATGGGATCGATGACAGAGGGAGGGAGGCCAGCGATCGGGGCTGGCCATCGGGGTGGGTTGGCCTGCTGATGGGTCTGGGTGGGGGGTGTCGGGACTGCAGGGGGTGTATGGGGTGTTCAGGACTGCGGAGGAGGGGGTCACGGCTGGCCCGCCTACATCTGGAAGGCCAGCAATTGGGGCGTGTGGGGGGTTCGCACGGCCAAGGATTAGGGGACACGGGACTGGCCAGTAATTGAGCTGGCCAGCAATTGAGAGGCTGGCAGTGCGGGCTACTGCGCATGTGCAGATCTCCATTATGACAGATCGGCGCATGCGCAGTGGTGTGATCATCGCTATGCTGCCAGCCTCTCCAGCAGGAATAGGCCTCGCCCCCAGCGTTTCATCGTGATTCACGCTAGGGTTCTCTGTGATGAGTCCCGCTAGAAAAAGCAGCGAGATTTACTCTTTTTTTACACAAATTCAGCACTTGGAATTTTTTTGGCAGAATTCTACCCATCATTTTTATGCAGCAAATGGTTAGGATCTGGAATGCTCTGTCTGAAAGTGTGGTGAAGGCAGATTGAATCATTGCTTTGCAAAGAGAATTAGAGCATTATATGAAGAATACAAATGTTCAGGGCTATGGGGAAAAGGCAGAGGAGTGGCACTAGATGAATTGAAGTTGCAGATGTTATGGCACGGCAGATTGTAAATGCTAAGCTGCCAGAATTGTGGAAGGGAAACCTGAAACAGTTGCCAAAACGTTCTTTTTTTGCGATTTGTACAGTATGAGGAGGGGTTCTGAAATCCAGAAATGTCCCTGATAACTTACGACGATTTTATAGTAAAGTAAATGTTTATAAAGAAATAAAGGAAAAGGAACAGAATTGCACTTAAATGCATAAATGGCTTGAAACAGTAAACAATACTTTAAAACAGTTCCAAACAATCTTATCTTTACGATGTTCAGAGCAAACCTTCCCTTTTCTGTTCATAAACTCCTTATAGTTTTAAAATCCCTAAAGTTCCAGTAACTTGCAGCACACTGTTCCTTTGTTTACTCTTGCAGTGTCCTTGGAGGCTCACAGCAGCAGATTATTCAGGCCTGGCTTTGTTCACGCTGCTTTCCGAGAACTCTGATCAGTTATTCTTGCTTTCTGCTGTGAGATTTAAATAGCATAGATTTCAGTATCTCCTTAAATATGTTCTTTAACTTTGATCTTTCGATTGTCCCATCCAGTGTCTTCCACAATGCTTTCTCCTAGGATTGATTAAATTCTTACTTTAGCTCTTCGGATTTAAGCTTACCCTATCTTTACTTCTTTACACCTTTTCTTTTACAATCTGTTCTCCTTTACATCAAAACAACCCATTCAAATCTACTCCTGTAATTGCCTTCTGTAAAACCCATTTGAAGTCCCTCTTGGCGCATTATCATATCAAAACAATTTCTTATTGTTAGCTTAGATTGTCACAGTCACCTTGTATCTTACTCCAATTACCATATTCACAAACCCCCAATAGCTTGCCTTCCAATGCACAAGAAATATGACAATGATATTACTAACAGAAAAATATTACAATTTCTTTGTTTTCTTGACACAGAACTGACACAGGCACAATGAGCTGAGAGATCATCTTCTGTGCGATAACCATTTAAGATACCAATGCTGCAAAATAATCAATTCTCATCCTGTATCTGGTTCTTTTGCCAATTATCTTAAACGCTTGTTGACTGCTTACCAATCCTCAGGCTAAAGAGATGATCCTTTAAAACAGAGAGGAGGAGGAATTTCTTCAGCCAGAGAGTGGTGAATCTATGGAACTCTTTGCCGCGGAAGGCTGTGGAAGCCAGATCATTGAATATCTTTAAGACGGAAATAGATATGTTCTTGATTAACCAGGGGATCAGGGATTATGGGGAAAAGGCAGGAGAATGGGGATGGGGAAAAAAATCAGCTATGATTGAATGGCGGAGCAGACTCGATGGACCGAATGGCCTAATTCTGCCCCTATGTCTTATGGTCAACACAGCATGCATTATTTGCCTAATAATGGCCTAATTCTGCTATTATCTCTTATGGTCTTAAGCCTTTGGTAATAGGTTCATCTTGTGTATTCTAGCAAAATTTAAACACTATTATTGAAACTCTCCTAAACTTTCTGTTTGAGTTTCTCTAATCTTTTCACACAACTGAAGCCCCGCAGTCCTGGTATCATTCTAGTAAATCTCCGAGCGACTTAATATTCTTTCTGAAGTGTTATGTATGTAATCCAGCAGAGGCCTTGCCAGGGATCTATAAAAGTTTAACATAACTTCCTTGCTTTTGTACTCTAGGCATTTATTTACAAAATCAGTGAACATATATGCTTTATTAACAACCTTCTCAACTTGTTTCGCTACCTCCAAACATCTGTGTACGTAGGGCACCCAGGTCTCTTAATTCCTGCACCCCCTTTAAAATTATACCACTTAGTTTATACTGCCCCTCTCCTCATCTCTCCTCCCAAAACACATCCCTTCATACAAAGAACAAGGAAAATTACAGCACAAGAACTTCTAAATGGTTTTGCCTCCTGAGTTACTCAGCTTGTTTGATGATATACAATAAGATTAGGTCTCCTATCAGCAGCAGATGCATGGAGAAAGTAACCTCTGATTGGCAAGCACCTTCAGGGCATTGTTCAAATTTTATACGTCAGCCTGGCCTACCACGGATGTTATCCTGGATGCATTCATTGGAACCTCAGAACCCAGTTTGGGAAACCCTGATTCAAGTCATTATTTATACTTTTCCAATTCAATCAAATCAAATCCAATTCAGAGTCTCAACAAGTTGAGACATTTCCGATCCAGGCTGACAAGACAGGGCAGGCGACCAAACCACCCTGTCCTGGGCCTGATCTACATGAGCCAAGCTGATTGGAGAAGGGGGAGGTTCCTCCTCCAAGACTTGGGCTCATTTGCATCTTAGCCAAAAGGCCGAGATGCCGCTTTAAAAAATTGCTTCATATGAAACATATGAAGCCTCAGCGTAACCTAATGACCTCAACCAAGTGCAGCATCCTCTCCATGCTACACTTGATCTTAGCCAAAAGGCCGAGAAGCAACAGCATCAGCCCTGTTAGTTGAATTTTCCAGGACAATACAGATTGCGTGTACACACTGCTGAGTGTTGTGTTGGGTTTGATCTTTTGCCCATGTGTTTATCAATCTGAAACTTTTGGTTTATATGAATTACAAAGTATGTCCTGAAACCATAAATGACTCTTTATTGCAGCACACACACTACCTATTAACTAAAGATGGGACTGTAATTGAGGCACTTCTTAAGTACTGAATGTAGCATCTTCCCTGTGATCAACATCAAAAATATCCTGCATGTGGAATCGTAAAACTACCACACACAACTATTACTTTTGTTTTCCTGCAATCCTGACTAAGCATATATCATATGCATTCTTGGACAAGGTATATATTGTTATTAAGGGATAGCTACACTATTTTCATGAGAAAAGCATGTAATACGTTCCAATTAAATGATCAATGCTGGCACAGGTCCAATTCCATTTGTGTAGCAATTGAAATGGGGAGATAATCCACCTACACTTGCGGTTATGGTATCAATAACTGTGCGTTGCCTGTGTGCATTCAATTACATTCCCAGAATATGCTTCATCAGCATTGTGGATTGTCACTGTTCTTATTAAAAGAATCTCATAGGAGAGTCGGCTCTGCATTCAAAATAAAGTTGACTAACAGCACAACTACCAGCACAATGTTCTTTTCAAAACAAGCTAAATGAAAGAGGATAATGTGCTGGCTGCATTTGGTGCAAACGGGGTATTTAGGAGCGAAAGTAAGTCTCACAAGGGGATGGGATAGTTTAAGAAAAAATAACAGTGTGGCATGACCTCCAGGAGTTCATTATATCAGGGAATCATAGCACATAGCCATTTGACCCATCAGGTCTGCAGCAGCTCTTTTGGAAATTAACCTAGTCGGTATCATTCCACCACCTCTCCATATCTCTGTGGTTTGTTCTCCTTCAAACATTTGTCAATTCCTTTTTCAAAATTGCAATGCAATTTGTACTCACCACAATATCATATAGTGTATTCCAATTCCTAACCGTTAATTGCATAAATTTTCTTTTCCACATACTATCTCTGGGTCGTTTACATTAAATCTGTCTAATGTTACTGACCCTTCCGCCTTTAGAACCAATTCATCTTCATTTACTCTATCAATACAATTCATGATTCTAAACACCGCTATCAATCTCCTCTTGGCCTTCACTGCTCTAAGAAGAACAGCTCTATTCGAACATTTCAGCGAAATATTGGCTGCTCCGTGTAGAACTGTTTCTTAACAAGTATTCATTTTATAATGTATATTTATATGAATAGCATGCTCATAATTCACACAATACCACAATACTCCAGTGGAGGCTTTCCTTGCTCAGTAGTTTTGTGATGTCAAGGGGCTATGCTGACTAATGTGATGATTGAAACAGGTTAGAACAACCAAAACCATGACTTGATGTTAAACACTAAGCTAATGTTATCAAAACCTCACTGATGCAAAGCAGGCCTACTCCCATTGGATTCTTCTCATTAATTGCAAGGATGGTTAGTGTTGTGCAACTCACTATCATTAAAAATGTTATGGAAGAGACTGCCACTGAAACTGGTATAAAAAAAAATCTCAAAGATGGAACAAATCCCAATTGACTCGTATGCTTCATTACCTAATGTTTAATTATGCTTGACAGAGTACTCAATGGCATTCTGTAAAGCATTATGTAGTCCAGCAGCAAGTGCCTGGATTTTTAATACAGGATGGTAGGATGGGGGTGGGGAAAATGGTTAGAGCCAAGCTGGGCCACAAATGTCAAGAAAAATTGTTGTATTTTCAAACTTACCAATTAATAATGTAATAAGGCATTGGATCCCAATCAAATAATTCAGCAAATGTTTCCAGCTTTTATGTACATGTGATTTGATGAAATTACTCACACTAATAACATTATATTGCTATCATTCCTCACTTTACTGTACATAAACTAAGATCACAGATGGCATGGTGGCACAGTGGTTAGCACTGCTGCCTCACAGCGCCAGGGACCCGTGTTCAATTCTGGCCTCGGGTCACACTGTGTGGAGTATGCACATTCTCCCCTTGTCTGCATGGACTTCCTCCCACACTCCAGAGATGTGCAGGTTAGGTTGGCCATGCTAAATTGCCCCTTAGTGTCAGGGGGACTAGCAAGGTAAATAAATGGGATTACAGGGATAGGAACTGGATGGGATTGTGGTTGGTGCAGACTCGATGGATCAAATGGCCTCCTTTTGCACTGTAGGGATTCTATGATTATATACCAACGCTACCTGATCAAGTGATACAATCTATTCATTTTTCTTTATTCATTCACAGAATGTGGGCCAGCATTTATTGCCCGCATCTAATTCCCCTTGAGAAAGTGGTGGTGAGTCACCACCTTGAACCGTTGCAGTCCATGTGGTGGCATAGGTACATCCACTGTGCCATTAGGGAGACGAGTACAGGATGATGACCTAAAAACAGTGCAGGACTGGCAGTATAGATACAAGTCAGGAAAGTGTGTGGCTACTAGAGGAACATGCAGATGGTGGTGTCCCCATGCTTCTGCTGCCCTTGTTTCTCAAGATGGTGAATGTTGGAGGTTTGGAAGGTTCTGCCGAATGAACCTTGGCAAACTGCTGCAATGCATCTTGTAGATGATACACATTCCTGCGGTTGTGCACCAGCGGTGGATGAAGTGACTGCATAAGGTTGTGATATGGTGCAGACAAAATGAGCTGCTTTATTTTGGATAATCTTAATTTCTTTGAATGGTGTTGGAACTGCACTCATCTGGGAAGGTGGAGAATACACCATCACACACCTGACTTGTGTCTATGGACAGTGTTTGGGGAGTAATTTGCTGCTGAATCATCAGCCTTGGATCTGCTTTTGCAGCCAGTGTTTATATGGCTAGTCCAGTTAAGTTCCTTGTCAATGGTGATCCCAGGATGTTGATAATGATAGTAATGCCATTGAATGTCAAGGGGAGATGATTGGATTCTCTCTTGTTGGAGGGGGTCTTTGTCTGGCACATGTGCTGTGAATGTTACTTGCCATTAGGGACTATATAAAAGAAATGCTTTTTGGGGCATGTGGTTTCTTCCCAATGCTACTCAACCCCTTGGAGTGTGCAGAGGACACCTGCACTGAAATAAGAGTCAAAGCCACTTGTCGTCACCCTACAGTATTGGAAATGAGGTGGGGCGATTCATTTTATGTCTTGCCCACCTAATTTTCAGCGTGCTCTGCGAAGTGCAACACCCACCCAAAAATACAAATTAATTTTGAGCCCTTTAGGTCTGAAACAAGTGAGCTTTCTTTGATTCGCGCATATATTCTCAATTTCGATTTGCAATTGGGCCATATTAAACTTGTGTATTCTGTATTTTTCAGCTTTTGTTCATAGGTATCCAATGTGAACTCTTTTGTTAATCAGAGTATTTGTGAATCAGCAACTTGCTCAATACAGAGTAACATGTTCATGTTGCTTACTTTTATGAAGAAAATACTCCTCTCATTAAAAGTATTTATTCTTCTCTGTCTATTGTCCCAATAATGAAGGAAAAATACCAAATTATAGTTGAAAATATTTGTCTTTAAATAACAATCTGTGAGTTTTTGAAAATTGTCACACAAGCCCAAAGATGACTGAGAATGTAAAGTCAGCCATCGGCTGAATTGCTAGTGGGTGATACTCTAAGAGACAATGGAACTCTGCCGTGTTTCCAGACAAAGATACTTCTAAAGCATACAGAAACTAATTGCCAGCTCCCATGGAGACAATGGGACATAATGGCAGATGAGTATCATCTCATCAAAAGATATCCTGTGAGTTGGATTGGATGGATTTCTGGATTTTGCCTCCCAGGAATATACAAAGACTGGAATAAAAGCTAGCTGAAACATTGGCCCAAGTCTTTGTGCACATGTGAACTAGTGTTGAAGGTGTCAGAATGTGTGGCACAAGAAGCAAAAAGCCAGCATATGCACCCTTGCAAAAGCCTTTTTGCAGGTATATCTCCATCTTACTCTCTCACGGTTGAAGTCAGCAAAGACCAAAGCTGAAAGGAAACAGGGAAGCTTCGCTGCCAAACTGCAAAATACTGGAATTTTGAAACCAACAATTTGCCTGCTGAGGTCAGTGCAATTGGAATCAAACTGCAATAGTCAAAATACTCAATCATCTACTCCTCACAAGTCAACGTCAATTTTCTATACTTTGTTTTACTTACATGTGGACTGAATTCTCACTTCTAAACTGTATGAATGTATCTGCATTTGTGTTGTCATTCTCTTGCCTTTAGTAGTTAATAAACTTAATCTGTCTTGATCTCAAGAATGTCTGGTTAAATTGGCTCCTTTTAAAACACAAATATTGGTACTGGGAAAAGGGATCCGCAAAGGGAGTGATCCTTTTTAGATTTCATGTTGCGACCAGCAGAGGGCAGTTGAATCAAGAAAGGGAGCTAGTTCATCCCTCCTCACCTGGGGCATAAAAATTTGGGGGTATCCTAGCCAGATGGTGACAAATTGAGGGATATCGCCGAAGTTAACAAATTGGGGACCCTCGGCTGGGGACCAGTTGTAACACTCTTGATGTACGTCTAGTGACATTGTCCAGTGTAGGATTTTAAATTGGACATGCAAACATACTCTTTCCAATTTTCTATTCCGTCATGTGGCCTCCCCTCATTGCCAGCAACACGAAATTCAGTGCGAGTTAGATTGTGAAGCAAATTCACATCCTACTAATCCATGCCACAGCATCAGACTTCAAATGCTACTTTAGCTGGCTGTATTGATGATAGTTAACATGTAAATAAGCAAATCACAATAAATATTTATGAAACAGTGACAATCTCAATTAAGGAACTTATTTGTTTTCGCAATGCTCTTCGTATTTCATTAGTCTGGAAGATCAGTTTTTGTCAGAATATTTTAATGTTCTATATTTAAATAGTTATTCTGAAGGCCAGGCTTTGCTCTTTATTGTTGTAATAATTAATATTACAGTATCAATATTTTCATTAGTTCCCTCTATGTTTCACTTAACTTTGAGCAATAAGTGGTATGACATTTCTTGTGGTAATGCCCTCATTTGCATTTGTCTTTTTCTCTCAATGCAAAACTTCTATGAATTGGTGTCTGACGGCTGAAAATACTCACAGATCAGTTTGGATGGAATTTGACCCACGCCACATACACACAAACTGATGGGCAAAGAATGTTTCAAAAATATCACTGTCTGTACTTTTTGTAAAATCTATTGTCAATTTGCACCTCCTGTCTATGCTACTTGACATCCCTTGTCACAGTTATGCTGCACTTTTTCTGCCAATGTTTTCCAATTATAAGTTCTTGTGGCAACATTTATCATAGAAAACACTTATGTAAGCTTTTCACTCTGCACAATCTGTTCACTGGATCCACCATAAAAGGTGTCCTCTGGGGAGATGTAGCCCTCCTTCTGCCACTTCATGGAGCTACATGGCTATTTGGCTATCACTTAAGAAAACGCTCTCATTAATCTGCCTGCAGACACCCCACATTGTGTTCTCTTCACTTTGTTTATACTGAATCCTGATGTGTGAAATTGATTCTGAAGCTTGATAAAACTGAAGAAGATGCTCATCCCCATAACATTCACTCACCTTTCAAGTTCACACCTCTTTAATTTGGATTTGGTAGTCAAAGATTCTATGTGCTCTGATGGACTGGTTCTCAGAACAAGGGAAAAGGTATTCCTGCAGTCATGCAAAATTATTCAAAGAGCTGGAACATAGAATTTGGTGCAGACAGTGTACACGTGCGCTAGGGAAGAGTCTAAAGAAAATTATTTCAGTGGTTCAGCTGAGTAAATGGTACTGCTGTGTCTTGGGAAATCTGGTTTAAAGTACATGCTCTGGTTTCACGATCCACCTTTCAAACTCTGAGTAAAAGTAAACCCATAGCTCTCTGCCTTTAAAACCAAAATGACAGCACTAAATGGTATCAAGGACAGAGTATGTGTTTTTGCACTGTCTGTGATCAACTTTCATGTGTGATGTTGTGTTTCCTAACCCTCAGAGTGGTTTGTCCCAATTTAAATAATTTCCAGCAGCAAGCTTTTGTGAATTTAAAAATAAGGATTATTTCTATCACACACTTCTCCTGGAGGTTTAAACATGATGTCGCTCACACTACCATCCACACAAAGATTAGATACAGGTAAAGAAAATAAGCAACACATTTATAAGTAGTAAATATTTCACTGTCTTTTGTAGCAGGCCTGATGTTTCTTAGGTGAATTAATGATGTGGCCGGAGTGGAGGTCTGAGTGGAAGTCTTGTAAAACAGAGAATTCTCAAAGCTCTGAGGCTTTGTGTAGTTGAATTGCCAGAAGGTTAGCTCTCAGGTGAACTTGAAGGTGGAATATGTCATGTTCTGGTAATGATACAAGTCATAACACAAGGCATCAATCACTTCTTAGGGATTGGGTAAACACACTAAGTTATTTAGTTATTTAGGCACATGAGAACAGTTATAGGTAAAAAGCCTGAAGACATTAAGAGCTGTGTGTATGCTCTACTGAAAGCAAAAGTGAAACTAAGACAGGATAACGTAACACATTTCCCATCTAGTGATGGCATTGATTTTCCTTAAATACATATTGAAACATGATGGGTTCGGGGTGGTAGTGTCAGGAGAGTTCTTCTCCCACTTTTAAGGTATGGCTGTTTTGCCTTGGCTGCACAGTTGTCTTGGAGCTAGTTGGATGGTGTTTCAGATCTTATCTGTCATGATGTTTCTGATCAGGTTAACTTCAGCTGTTATTTTTAAGTGTAATAACAAACATAGCTGACTGAAACCATGCAACCTCCAATGAATCCAAAGTTGTCCTTCCAAAGAAGGTGATGGGTTGAACTGATAAACCTTGTGGGTGTAGCCCTTCACACTGAGAGTTCTAAGACAACCAGGACTTTTGCAATTCAATGATCCATTCCATTTCAATTATCCTTACAAATACCTTTCAGGAAAGGATATTGGCCAGACTCTTACCACTGTTTACATGGGCAGGATTTCCCCATCCCGCCACAGTGAACGGAGATTTGGCTGGCTGCCAAATTCCCTGGCCTTTCTGCAGCAGGAGCGTGGCATGAATGGGCGGTAAGATCACGCCCAGTGAATTTTGCTGTGTCTTTGGTCCAGAGTGGTGTAGAAAGATATGAGATCGTCTTGTTCTGGGACAATACATCCTTTAAAAAGTGACTTGTGAATTCCATCATTGCCTGTGATTGTCTGTATTTTAATCAAGTATTTGCTTAGGTTTCTGGACTGCCTCAAGCAGATAATGTCAAAGTTCCATGAAATGTTGCCAGCCATCATCAAAACTGTGGTGTCATTTTAAAATACAGCTTTGAAATGTGTTCTATCTCCATGCCTGCACTGGGTGTGACAATGGCAATTCAGCAGATATTATTGTGAAATAAGTATGTATTTCATTTGTTAAATTTTGTTTAAAACAAATTTTGCCCAAAAGAAATTTCAGTTATCAAGCTAAAAATGTCTGGTAAATCGTGGAAAATTCGAACAGCCTTAACAAGTGATGTGAAACAGAATAGTACATCAGGAAGAATTAGCTTTCCCAATAGAGTGTTCATAGAAGTGTTATAGATAAAAGATAAAGGGAGATGTTTTAATATTTTAACAACCAAATTCTCACAGGAAACAAGTTATGATAGATTGTTTGCTATGGCCAAGATATTTAATAAGATGGCAGTAATCGACTTCCAAAATGTTTTTACTATGGTGTTTAATTTGGATTTATGCGCAACAAAACAAAAATGGCTTTTTTGTCACGGCTATTTTTTATTAGTTGCTGTATTTGTAGCACTGTGACAACAAATTGACCATCGCTTTTACTTTCTTTTGAGAGAAAGTGTTAGAAATGGAGGACTTTGAACAGGGGGAAAAAAACACACTGTGGCAATCCTTCTTGCCTGCCATGAGAAAAGAGCAAATTAGTGGTCATTGTCTCTGAGCCGCTTGAGTGCTCTGCAACTGCACGATGATGCATGAGTGTCAGCACCACTTATCAGCAAAGTAGCATTAGAATGAGACACAGAAGGGATCAGTTCCAGTCACTGCATATATGCTGCCAACTTAAGCTATTTAGCTTGGCCTTCAGCTGATAGAAAACATCAAAATTCCTTTACAAAATTGGCTGTATATCATTCTGTTCAATTGACACCAACAGTGTGGTAATAGAAGGTCGTTCAGGTGCCAGAAACCACAATTACCTTCAAGTGAGTTGAAGCATTCACAAAACTATTTCTTCCTGCTATGAAATAAGGTGGCTTGCAGTAGGAACACGTCACAAATCATTTTGAGCATTTCTTATTGGATTGAATAGGAAAAGAGAAAAGGTATTTCCTTGGGAAAAATGAACACAAGCATGATGTTGAACAAAATAAAGGACTAAAGAAACCTAATGCATCATCTAGAAAATCATACCTGCAGCCACTTGATTAATTTTAAGCAACAAGCAAATACCTTTTGCTGGCTGTTAAATTCTGATTCAAAAGCAATCCAGATTTTATTTTAAATTGCAGCTTGCAATTAAATAATGACTTTGTATACATTGTTACAATCCCCTGTAAAAATTGATGATTTTGAAAAACGATCTTATTTCTCAGTGACCAAAGGATCATACAACAGGATTTCACTTTAAGACTTTTACTGTAACAAAATAATATCAACATCAACTAAACATTACTTAGTAGGCAATCAATACATTAAACTGCAAGAAAGATATCTCTCCATAACTCCCTAACATGATTAAAAATGCATGCTGGATTTATACGTTACATCAAATTTCAACAGAATTGTATTCTTTATAGACGCCAGCTCAAAGTTACTCTCAGCTTCCAACAGGCTTCACTTTCCCTATTTCTCTGCATCATATCCAGTGTCCTCAAGTCATTTTTGTGAATCTTTTGAGAATCCCAAAATTGATTTGCAGCAGCCAGGCCTACCGGTTCCTTCCCCTGATCACAACAGGGTGAATTTTCCAGTGTTCTTGGATTTTCACAGCTCCCCCCTCCTCAGTCAGAAAACAAACTCCCACTGGCATTCTGCCTGGTAGCTAACAAAGAACTGCCTTTTTCCACATTGGTTTATTACTGTCTTATAACACACAGCATTCATAACGAACAACATGCACTAACTTGATTGAGTTTTTTTGTGAGGTAATGGAGATATTGGAAGAAGGCAGCGCAGTTGATGCTCCTGAAGATTGCGCTGCAGAAATGTAATGCCAGGAACAGCGTTACTTGCTTTAAGATAAGACTTCTGCTACTATCCCAGAAGATCTGCCACCAATCAGATGGCTGGCAACTCTGTATTCCCAGGAGGGCCAGCCAGGAGCAGTGACTATTGACTACGTGCAATACCGCTATGCTGAGGAGTCTCACTAGGTTTGGGGTCAGGACCTTCAACAAGGGAGCTGCAGGGTGTGGAGCCTGGGTTTGAGAGACTAAGAGAAAGTTTAATGGAGAGTTGCCATCTATTGCAGAGGTGATCTGCAAAAGCGGTCACCTTCACTTGCCAGACATCAGTTTTGCCATGGTGTGGGCCTCCCTGCACTGGGTGTAAAAAAAAAAACAGCAGCCTGAAATATGGCCCTCAAGTGTCCATTAATTAGCCACTTAATGGCCTCCATAGTAAACTGAATTGTTTTTCGAGAGAACCAGCCAGATTCATTGGACTGAATAGTCTTTTTCTGTGCCACAATTCCATATTTTGTTATTTTAATCAAATCCAAGCTAATTTGACCTCCGATTCCATGTCAAAATTAATCCCCAGCAGAAAAATAGCATTGAATAAAGCTGATGACCAAAACCACTATTTAAAGGTATCGGAATAAGTTAAAAACCTCTTTAGAACGAAGCACAAAGAAAAGTACAGCGCTGGAACAGGCCCTCCAAGCCCATGCCGATCAGGATGCCCTAACTAAACTAGACAAATGTTCTGCCCTTACTTGGTTCGGATCCCTCTATTTCCTCACTATCCATGTACCCATCCAGATGCCTCTTAAATGTTGCCAATGTGCCTGCTTCCACCACCTTCTCTGGTCGTGCATTCCAGGCACCCACCACTCTCTGCATGAAAAACTTCCCCCCCCATATCTCCCTTAAACATTCCCCCTCTCACCTTGAACCTGTGCCCCCCTGTAATTGACACTTCCACCCTGGGAAAAAGCCTCTGACTATCCACCCTGTCTATGCCTCTCATAATTTTGCATTTTAGTTTATATTTTTCTTTATTACATTGAATTGTGGCCTCTCAATGAATGTTTTTTTGTCTGTGAAAGTAAATACTCAGAGGATTTGTAAGAAAATACTACAAATGCTAGAAAGGCCATCAAAACAGAAAATTGGAACCATTTAACAGGTCAGGTGATAAGAACTTTTTTTTTAATTGAGGAAGTGTAATTGGGCCCTCTGGTGGCCATTGATCTGTGTATGTATATAAACCAAACTGGATTAAACTCCTTTCACTTATATGTTGTACATATCTGTGTTTCTGTGCTGCCAAGCTATCCCACACTCGTGATCATGGATGGAATTGCAGATTCCCTGCTCAAATAAATTTGTTTGAAGAAGGTTCCAGGAAACCAGCTGAGGAACTTGTGAATACATTTTCAGTGAGAAATGGGCTTAAAGCTGCATAAACAGAACCTTCTGAACTAACTAATTTCTTTGGAAATAAATTGGACATTGTGTGGCTAAATTGGCTGACAGAAGTCAGGGTGACTTTTGCAATTTCTGCACAGACAATGGATTAACTCATTTCTGAACAACTCTCAATTGCAAACGGGTTTCTCGGTTTACCACCCTTATCAGCCCAATGAAAGGGGTTTAACAGATTAATGGTGGCCAGACTTGTCGGAGCCATGAGAATGGAGCATCCCTTGTAAACAACCCAAACACCTCAATGTCTTTCTGGGACCTTGGAGTCTGTCTCCATTGTTAACACACTGGCTGCTGTCATTGTCTCCAATCGTAAATACCTGGCACCTTTTCCCCCATAAAACAATCCAAGTCTTCCTATGATCTCTAACAATCAAAGGTAGACTTCAGGGCAGGTCACAGGACACAGACCCAAAACATAATCTCATAAACTTCATAATTGTAACAGGAAGGAGAGTTTTGTTTGCTTAAGCCTTCGTGGTTTGAATTAGCCTGAGATCTTTCCTGTCCCAGCATTCAGCCTGACTGACCCCATGTTGAGGACAAATTTAAGGCAATTGTTAGAGGCTTTTTCCAAGCAGAACAACATTCTAAAGTAACAACTTAACTTTAGACATAGTTTCACCTATCTTGCTTTTCTCACCCTTTTTGCCAATTTTTTTCTCCCTTTTCCTCGAGGGGGCATTGACTCATCGGCGTGTGGTTTGATCAGCAGTAAAAGTTAAAAGATTAACTTTTAAAGTTTATTTATTAGTCACAAGTAGGCTTATATTAACACTGTAGGGAGGTTACTGTGAAAATCCCCTAGTCGCCACACTCCAGTGCCTGTTTGGGTACACTGAGGGAAAATTTAGCATGGCCAATGCACCTAACCAACATGTCTTTTAGACTGTGTGAGGAAACCGGAGTACCCAAAGGAAACCCACGTGGAAACGGGGAGAATGTGCAGACTCCATACAGACAGTGACCCAAGCTGGAAATCGAACCCAGGTCCCTGGCACTAAGAGTAGTTCGGTATCTGTTCTGTTTTGTTTTTTTAATGATCTGGGAGAATGTTAAATAAGAGAGGCTAGAACTATAATCTCTAAACTATTATAATTGTTCGTTGAAAATGAGTAAATAATATGAAAGAAATACAAAGCAACAAGTCTCATGGCCTTCTCTAATGACAGCTGGTCTGGAGCTCAAGTACTCCTGGCACTGTTCACGATCACAGTCCAAGGTGAAGTCCAACTTTCTCAGATCAAAGCCCGCCTTCTCTAGTGTAGCACAAACAACTTCTATGGGAGACTTGGTATAAACACTCAGGCTGGGAAAACAATATACGAAGGTAATATAGTAGCAGGTCAACCTGATCTGTGATTACAGTGATATGTGAAGTGGATGCATCCTCTTGTGGGACATTCTAGGACGAGAGGTCATAGTCTTAGGATAAGGAGTAGCAAATTTAAAACAGAGTTGAGGAGAAACTACTTCTCCTAAAGGGTTATGAATCTGTGGAATTTGTTACCCCAAAGTGCGGTGGATGCTGGGACAGAGAGTAAATTTAACGAGGAGTTAGACAGATTTTTAATTGGTAATGGGCTGAAGGGTTATGGGGAGAAGGCAAGAAAATATGGATGAGGAGCATATCAGCCATGATTGAATGGTGAGCAGACTCGATGGGCCGAATGGCCTAATTCTGCTCCTGCATCTTATGAACTTATGATACGATCATATGGTGCAAAACACAGCTGCATCTTTTTAGGTTTTCACAGCTTGAGTATTGCTGAGTTGACTGGCGGTGATGTTAACTCTTTACTTTCTTGCCATACAATATCCAGGTGATCATTATTAATTGCTGAGTCCTTGCATTGAGTGTAAATAGCTCTGCATCGCTGTTTACTCGTTTGCTGAACATTGATGCCTAAGTGTCCCTGCACAATGATTTAGGGGCAGGAGCATTGGTGGAATTCCTTTCCCTGATCCAGCTGGCCATTTTCGTGTGTTTGTCTTGACTGGGAAGGGCTAATTTTTTGGTGTGGAGATGCCGGCATTGGACTGGGGTAAGCACAGTAAGAGGTCTCACAACACCAGGTTGAAGTCCAACAGGTTTATTTGGTAGTACAAGCTTTCGGAGTGTCGCTCTTCAGGTGAGTCACCTGAAGAAGGAGCAACACTTCGAAAGCTTGTGCTACCAAATGAATCTGTTGGACTTTAACCTGGTGTTGTGAGACTTCTTACTGTAATTTTTTGGAACAGCGAATTGGAGCTGCAGTGGTTTTGCACCTTGTCATTTCACCTGCAACTTAGATGAAATGCATATCTCCTGTTTGATGTCTAAAAACTTCCTATGTGAAAAGAGCGTGAACTTTTAAGATGTTGTGTATCAGGCATGACAGTCAAGCATTGAATGGCAATGTCATGCTGTGACAGATAGCCATAGTTGAACCATGCAATTAGAGTTTCTATTGAGATTCTACCCAATCAACCTGCCAGTGCCTCAGTTGCCTGATATCTGTCTCTGGAAATTTGATCTGTATTTGTGTAGAGAATGTCAAGGGCAATAGATCCCAGCCTCCAAGGTAATGTGAATAGTCAGCTAAAGAACAATAAAAACTGCAGAGATATCTCTTTAAAAAATTGAATCAAGTGGTAATTGGGGAAAAAAAACCTTCTTAGTATAAATCCGATTAGTATCCTGGGCAACAAATAAAGCACTTGCATTTGTATAGCGCCTTTCATATCCTTAGGACTTTCAAAAGCACCTGCAGTTAATGAAGTGTGAAATAAAAGAATGAGGAGAGGCAATATAAGCTAAATTGTACAATTTTAAAAGGCATGCAGGAAGGAAGAGACCTGGGATATAAATATCTCAATCTTTGCAGGTGGTTGATCAAGTTGAGAAAGTTGTAAAACAAAAAAGTAGATGGAATCATTAGCTTTATCAAAAGAGATATAGGGGAGAATTTTACTGTCCCGCCCACCACAGGAATCTCAGCAAGTGAGAGGCGAACAATGGAAAGGTCTGATGACCTCGGGTGGGATTTGTTTTGGTTTTGGGGCGAGTGAGGTCAGAAAATCCCACCGATTGAGTGTGACAGCAAGGAAGTAATACCAAGAGTTTATAAATTAGGGTTAGGTCCCAGCTGCTGTATTGTCAAATTCTTCTGTCCAACACTACACCTTTGGAAGGATTTCAAAGCATTAGAGAGGGTGCAGAGGAGATTTAACTGGAATCGTAGTGGTTTTGGGGAGGCTAAAGCTGCAATTGTCTAGTTGGGAGTTGGGGCATTCAAATAAGGCCTGGGAGTTAAAACATGGGCTTCAGTTTCTCCTCAAGTGTCTGGATGAATATACCACGGGGATTGGGGAAGATGTACAAGGGTCAGCTTAAGAGAACCAAAAGAAGGGGCTCGATATAGGAAATTATGGTCGATGTGAAGCATACCACTGACCTTGAAGAAATATCTCCAAAGGTCCAGCAATCACTGTGGCTTGATTTTCACCTTTCCTGACATTAGTTTGGTTCTGCCACCAGCTATTGGAATCTCTGGTATCCAGCAATCGTAATGTCATTAAACAGACTGCACAGGCAATCATATTGAACACTCGTCACAAACAGCAAATCAGGAATTCAAGTAGCATGATTTTGTGAAAAATTAAATAAATATGAGGACATGTGCACGAGATTCAAGAGTTCATGAAATATCGCAAACCTTGAAAAAGATAATATGAAAATCTGTTAAATTTTCATCAGAGAATGGAGAGATTTGATGTTCTACAAATATAAAATTGTACGTTCAGGCCAGAGGTGTTGTTCAATAAGTAATTATGTCTCAAAACACCATTAAAAACTTGAGTTGCAGCTCATTCAAAAAGGCAGAACTTTTAGAAGCATTTTTACAAGAGGAGTAGCCTGGGAAATGGAAGGGCTCCTCCCTCTGCAACTGGATTCTAGACTTCCTAACCCACAGACCGCAATCAGTAAGGGAAGGCAACAACCCTCCTCCACAATCATTCTCAACACCGACGCCTCACAAGACTGCATCCTCAGCCCCTTACTATACTCCTTATGCACCAAGACTGTGTGGCCAAATTCCCCTCCAGCTCAATTTTCAAGTTTGCTGATGACACCACTGTAGTGGGTCGGATCTGAAACAATGATGAGACGGAGTACAGGAAAGAGATAGAGAATCTGGTGAACTGGTGCGATGACAAAATCTCTCAATGTCAACAAAATGAAGGAGATAGTCATCGACTTCAGGAAGCGTAGTGGAGAACATGCCCCTGTCTAAATTAACGTGGACAAAGTGGAAGTGGTTGAGAGCTTCAGGTGTCTAGGTGTCCAGATCACCAACAAGCTGTCCTGGTTCCCCCATGCCGACGCTATAGTTAAGAAAGCCCACCGACGCCTCTACTTTCTCAGAAGACGAAGGAAGCTTAGCATATCCGCTACGACTCTCACCAACTTTTACAGATGCACCATCGAAAGCATTCTTTCTGGTTGTATCATTGTATAATATGGCTCCTGCTCTGTCCAAGACTGCAAAAAACTACAAACGGCCATGAACGAAACCCAGTCCATTGCGCAAACCAACCTCCCATCCATTGACTACACTTCCCGCTGCCTTGGAAAAGCAGCCAACATAATCAAGGATCTCCCACACCCCGGGCATACTCTCTTCCACCTTCCTCCGTTGGGAAAAACATACAAAAGTCTGAGGACACGTACCAACTGACTCAAGAACATCTCCTTCCCTGCTGCCATCAAACTTTTGAATGGACCTATCTCACATTAAGTTGATCTTTCTCAACACCCTAGCTATGACTGAAACACTACATTCTGCACTCTCTCCTTTCTTTCTCTATGTACAGTATGCTTTGTATAGTGAGCAAGAAACAATACTTTTCACTATAAGCCAATACATGTAACAATAAATCAAATTCAATCATTTTAAATTAATTTCCATCTGCAAGGACTACAGCACAATCTTTGATTGGGCAGAGAACCCAAAGCAATTTCTGGATTGCCACGTATAACTGCATATGAATAGGTACTGAATTTACAGTTAATTTCATAAATTAATGACAGCAAACGCTGACTGTTTTGCTGTCATTACAAAATTCAAGCCAAAGAGTTTTCAGAAGCAGGGGGTGAACTTACCAAAAAAATTCTAAATGCCAAACGAGCATGAAAACGGGAGAAATTCACACCTTTTTTTGGGCAACTTACAAGTCGAATCTTACCCCACACTGGCAAAAATCTTGACAAACTTGAAATTTGAAAGTAGGGGGAGTGGGCGGGGCCTAAATTACCTGAAAGCTGGCTGATAGCAGTGGAGAGCACCATTGCACTTGTGCAGATTTCTATGCTCTGAGAGCTCAGAGACCTGTCATTGCCTCTGCTGCAGGACTTTGTGGTCCAACACCCCTACCTCCTCTGCTACCCTGGGGCTGATTGCAACCCCCCCACCCGGAATGATTGCCATCCTCCTCCCCACTGATTGCTGTTGCAGAACATGCAGCGGTTCCCCCCTACCCCGACCAATCGCTGTACACAGTGGTCCCACCCATCTGTTCCCCATCGGTCACTGTGCAGAGTGCGCAACATTCCACCACCGCACCCCCCCCCCACCCCCCGCCCCTTGGCAACCGAACAGCCTTCAGCCTTGCCCTCTCAGCACTGCCTGATGCCCAGTGGGCAGTGCTAGGTCCTTGATTATGCTGGCTGCTTTTCCAAGGCAGTGGGAAGTGTAGACAGGGTCAATGGATGGGAGGTTAGTTTGCACAATAGACTGGGTGTCGTTCATGATCCTTTGTAGTTTTTTTGCAGTCTTGAACAGAACAGGAGCCATATCATGCTACGATACAACCAGAAAGAATGCTTTCAATGATGTATCTGTAAAAGTTGGTGAGAGTCGTAGCAGATATGCCAAACTTCCTTGGCTTTCTATCTTTTGTCCCAAGGGGCAACCCCCAGCCCCCAACATCCTTGGGGGGGGGGGGGGGTTAGCCTTCTATCTTTTGTCCCAAGGGGCAACGCCCATCCCCCAACCTCCTTGGGAGGGGGGGGGGCTCAATGGCCTCCAGTTCCACCGGTGAGGCCATCACATCTGGTTTCCATTGATGGGGGGCGCCATACGTGATCCTTGCCAGGGAGAACCTTCCCCGGCGAAGCCACAAAAGCAAGTGAGCCTGGACAATTATGTCCCAGGCTTGCTAATTACATTAAAATGAGAATTTCAATACATTTAAATATCAAAATCAGCCTCGCACCCTTTGAGAGTGAAGCTGATCTCTCTAGATATCCGGTGCCCATAAGATCGCGAGAGGTGAGAAATCGGGTGCAAATCTGATTTCTCGGCTCTCTTGCAATCTTACCAGCTCATACCACCCATTGGCCAGGGGGCAGCTCAATAGTAAGATTGCTCCCATGGGCTGAGAATGTCACTTGTATGTAAGAATGAAATATAGAAAATATTTTTTGGCATTCATTGATCCCCTCTCTATCCACTTATTTTCTTTGAGATGAAACCCTGTGTAATTCCGATATCTTGTGCTGAACATTGCAAAGCATAAAACAAATAATAGTCCATGACATGTCTTTAGTTAATTGAGATACTACATCTTAAAGCATTTTAATGCAAAGTGCACCTTTCTGGCATGTGTGATCGTTACACATGTAATTTTCAATTTATAGTTCTGTTGCTCAACTCTTTTGATCCTATGGGTTGAAAAAGGTAGCCTTATCTCATCTGTGAAATATCTGCATTTCTAAAATAAGTTCAAATGCCATAATTCAATAGTTACTTCACAATCTATCAACTTACATTATAGTAAAACCTTGTCTTTAATCAACATGCTCCAATTCTCTAACATAATGCAATGTGGAACAATGATTTGAAACCTGCTTGACATAATAATGTCAGCAACATCAAAAAATGGATTATAATTGAAGCGAAAAATAGAATCAGAAAAATTTACAATATCGCACCAAGCTCAGATTTTCAATGGACAAATGCCTCTAACAAAAATAAAAGTCAAGGAGTACGTTGCATTCTCGGAGTAATTTATACTCCCGATATATTCTTTGTCCAAAAGCAGACGACCTTTAGAGGAATTTGTGTGGATCTTGACAGTGTTTCATTTGATGAAGTGTATGCTGTAATATTTAGGATTATTAAATAAAACCGACTCCATACCACCAGCACTGATTCCATGCCCTTCCCTGCTCATTGACTGACACTAAACCCCACCTTTCATAATCTGACTTTTTTTTATTCACTAGCATGGGACATGGGCATCGCTGGCTGGCCAGCATTTATTGCCTATCCCTAGTTGCGCTTGGAAGGCAGTTGAGAGTCACCCACACTGCTGTGGCTCTGGAGTCACTTGTCGGTCAGACTAGGTAAGGACGGCAGATTTCTTTCCCTAAAGGACATTAGTGAGTCAGATGGGTATTTCCGACAATCGACAATGGTTTCATGGTCCTCAATAGATTCTTAATTCAAACTTTTTTTTATTGAATTCAAATTCCACCACCTGCTGTGGCGGGATTCGAACCCAGATTCCCACAACATTAGCTGAGTTTCTAGGTTAATAGTCTAGCGATGATATCACTAAGCCATCACCTCCCCACTTTTTTGAACTTGAGCTGAATTTCAACCATGTCAAAAAACAAATTACTGTGGATGCTGGAAACCTGAAATATAAACAGAAAATGCTTGAAATACTCGGAAGACGTGGCAGCATCTCTGGTGAGAGAAACAGTTAACGTTTCATGATTAAAAAATCACAACCTAAAAAATTAACTCTTTCTCTTTCCACAGATGCTGTCTGACCTGCTGAATATTTCCAGCATTTGTAGTTTTTATTTCCGACCCTGTATTATTCCTATCATAAAGGCTCACTACATCCAATACACTTCAACCCATCTAATACTGAAACCTTGTGCCCTATTTTTGACACGTTCATGCTTCTCTATTTCAATGATATCCTGGCTGGCCTCCCATCCTCTACTTTGCATCAACCACAGCTCATCCAAATAGGCCCTGTGGACTTATCCTAACCAACGCAGGTCATGGCAGCCTATCACTTTTGATTTCAATGATCAAAACTGATTCCTTTTCACTCAAAACCCCCAGTTTATAACTCCCACCCTGATATTTAAATTCATCATGGCCTCATCCCTCCCTATCACTATAACTTCATACATCCCAGCAATTCCCATCAACATCAAAGGTGAAGTGGCTGACAGCTTCAAATTTTGCATTGTCCAGATTATCAACAACCTGTCCTAGTTCCTCTCTGCCAACACTATAATTAAGAAAGCCCACCAATGCCTCTACTTTCTCAGAAGACTAAGGAAATTTGGCACGTCTGCTACAACTCTCACCAACGTTTACAGATGCACCATAGAAAGCATCCTTTCGAGTTGCATCATAACTTGGTATGGCTCGTGCTCTGATCAAGATCACAAGAAACTACAAAGGATCGTGAGTGTAGCCCAGTCCATCATGCAAATCAGCCTCCCATCCATTGACTATGTCTACACTTCCCGCTGCCTCGGAAAAGCAGCCAGCATAATCAAGGACTCCACATACCCCGGCAATCTCTCTTCCACCTTTTTCCGTCAGGAAAAAGATACAAAAGCCTGAGATCACATACCAACTGATTCAAGAACAACTTCTTCCCTGCTGCCATCAGAGTTTTGAATGGACCTATCTTGCATTAAGTTGATCTTTCTCTACATCCTAGCTGTGACTGTAACATTACGTTCTGCACCTTCTTTCTTTCTCTATGAATGGTATGCTTTGTCTGCATAGCACACAAGAAACAATACCTTTCACGGTATACTAATACATGTGACAATAATAAATCAAATTTTTTAAAATTCCAACAGATCTCTCCACTTATCTGACCTTCTGTGTAGTGATGTGGAGATGCCGGCGTTGGACTGTGGTAAACACAGTAAGAAGTCGAACAACACCAGGTTAAAGTCCAACAGGTTTATTTGGTAGCAAACGCCACTAGCTTTCGGAGTGCTGCTCCTTCGTCAGGTGGAGTGGGAGATGTGCTCACAAACAGGGCATACAGAGACACAAACTCAATTTACAGAATAATGATTGGAATGCGAGTCTTTACAGGTAATCAAGTCTTAAAGGTACAGACAATGTGAGTGGAGAGAGCATTAAGCACAGGTTAAAGAGGTGTGTATTGTCTCCAGACAGGACAGCCAGTGAGATTTTGCAAGTCCAGACAAGTTGTGGGGGTTACAGATAGTGTGACATGAACCCAAGATCCCGGTTGAGGCCGTCCTCATGTGTGCGGAACTTGGCTATCAGTTTCTGCTCAGCGACTCTGCGTTGTCGTGTGTCGTGAAGGCCGCCTCGGAGAACGCTTACCCGAAGATCAGAGGCCGAATGTCCGTGAGGGCTGAAGTGCTCCCCAGCAGGAAGAGAACAGTCTTGCCTGGTGATTGTCGAGCGGTGTTCATTCATTTATTGTCGTAGCGCCTGCATGGTTTCCCCAATGTACCATGCCTCGGGACATCTTTTCCTGCAGCGTATCAGGTAGACAACATTGGCTGAATTGCAAGAGTAGGTACCGTGCACCTGGTGGATGGTGTTCTCACATGAGATTATGGCATCCGTGTCGATGATCCGGCACATCTTGCAGAGGTTGCTGTGGCAGGGTTGTGTGGTGTCGCGGTCACTGTTCTCCTGAAGGCTGGGTAGTTTGCAAACTGATAGCCAAGTAAATTGAGTTTGTGTCTCTGTATGCCCTTTTTGTGAGCAGATCTCCCACTCCACCTGACGAAGGAGCAGCACACTCCGAAAGCTAGTGGCGTTTGCTACCAAATAAACCTGTTCGACTTTAACCTGGTGTTGTTAGACTTCATACTTTTGTGTACAGACATGGCCCCCCTTGTTAATCCCCGGCACAGCTCCCGTTGCCTTATTACACTACTATTGATGCAAGCCCAGATTTCAGTGGCACCACTGTAAAGTAAGCGGACTAATGTACTGTCTGCAGAGGCACATAAAAATGATGCAATATCCCACTGGGAGTACAGAGGCAGAAGTATAAACACTGCCAGACATCAGTTGGTTCTCTGTTGTTCTCATTGCTGTAGATCAATATAGATAGGATAGGTTCCATTATACTGAAAACTGAGGGTGTGAACTATATACAAGATAATTGGTGCTGATATAAAGTAATTATGACACCGAGACAGTGGAATATAAAGAAAGATTGATTTGCTATTTCTGACAAAGAAACTAATACCACAGCCGATTCCTGATTGGGTGCAACCACTGTGACTGGGTATAGCTTTACTCAGTTCAACATTGAGGCATTCTATTAGTTGGATATTAGTTTTATGATTCTATATTTTAGTACCTTAGTGCTTTGAACAATCCAAATTTGCATTCCAGGATGTATCAGGAGCAGCAGTGTAACATCTACACACAACTGCACAAAGGTAAACATGCCTGTAATTTTGTTTTTCAGTGTGTGGAGCTTCACTGATCTTGAGAGAAGTTTCATTTCCAGTAACGATGTGAGAACTGTATTGCTAGTACGTATGGACAGATTGGAAATTATCCTCATGTAACTGCCATTTCTAAACTTCAAAGATAATTTCTTTATTGGTCTTTGCTCTATTAGCAAAGGAATGACACAACTCCAAATTGTAAGACTTGTTATTTAAAGTGCTTTTTAATTGCGGTTTCTGAGTACTGTAATAGCTTTGCCGCACCAAATGTAATTGATTTTTAAAATGTGCTGTAAGATGCTCATTACACATTTAGAGTCATAGAGGTTTACATCATAGAAACAGGCCTTTTGGCCCAACTTGTTCATGCCGCCCTTTTGTTTTTAAACCACTAAGCTAGTCCCAATTGCCCACATTTCTCGATGCTCACCTTACCTATGTAACTATCTAAATACTTTTTAAAAGACAAAATTGTACTGTCAGCTTGTTCCAGACACTCACCACCCTCTGTGTGAAAAAATTGCCTCTCTGGACCCTTTTGTATCTCTCCCCTCTCACCTTAAACCTATGCCCTCTAATTTTAGACTCCCTTACCTTTGGGAAAAGATGTTGACTACATGTTGACAGTGAAGGAGGTGCTGGAAGTCTTAAAGCACATCAAGGTAGATTAGTCCCCGGGATCTGATGGAGTGTATCCCAGGACATTGTGGGAGGCTCGGGGGGAAATTGCGGGTCCCCAGCAGAGATATTTGAATCATTGATAGTCACAGGTGAGGTGCCTGAAGATTAGAGGGTGGCAAATATTGTGCCTTTGTTTAAGAAGGGCTGCAGGGAAAAGCTTGGGAACTACAGGCCATTGAGCCTCACATCTGTAATGGATAAGTTGTTAGAAGGTATTTTGAGAGACAGGATCGACAGGCATTTAGAGACGCAAGAACTGATTAAGGACGGACAGCATGGCTTTGGGAGTGGAAAATCATGTCTCACAAATTTGATTGAGTTTTTTGAAGGGGTAACCAAGAAGTTGATGAGGGCAGTGCAGTTGATGTTGTCTACATGGACTTTAGCAAGGCCTTTGACAAGGTACTACCCAGGAGGTTGTTGCATAAGGTTAAATCTCACAGGATCCAGGGTGAGCTAGCCAAACGGATACACAATTGGCTTGATGACAGAAGCCAGAGGGTGGTTGTAGAGGGTTATTTTTCAAACTGAAGGCCTGTGACCAGCGGTGTGCCTCAGGGATCGGTGCTGGGTCCACTGTTATTTGTCATTTATATTAATGATTTGGATGAGAATTTAGTAGGCATGGTTAGTAAGTTTGCAGATGACACCAAGATCGGTGGCATAGTGGACAGTGAAGAAGGTTATCTCGGATTGCAACGGGAACTTAATCAATTGGGCTAGTGGGCTGATGAATGGCAGATGGAGTTTAATTTAGATAAATATGAGGTGATGCATTTTGGTCGATTGAACCAGGGCAGGACTTACTCAGTTAATGGTAGGGTGTTGGGGAGAGTTACAGAACAAAGAGACCTAGGGGTAGAGGTTCATAGCTCCTTGAAAGTGGAATCACAGGTGGGCAGAATGGTGAAGAAGGCATTCGGCATGCTTAGTTTAATTGGTCAGAACATTGAATACAGGAGTTGGGATGTCTTGAAGTTGTACAAGATACTGGTGAGGCCACACTTAGAATACTGTGTACAGTTCTGGTCACTATTATAGAAAGGATATTATTAAACTAGAAAGAGTGTAGAAAAGATTTACTGGGATTTGATGGTTTGAATTATAAGGAGAGGCTGGATAGACTGGGACTTTTTTCTCTGGAGAGTAGGAGGCTTAGGGGTGATCTTATAGAGATCTATAAAATAATGAGGGGCATAGATCAGCTAGATAGTCAATATCTTTTCCTAAAGATAGGGGAGTCTAAAACTCGAGGGCATAGGTTTAAGGTGAGAGGGGAGAGAAAGAAAAGGGTCCAGAGGGACAATTGGTTTCACATAGAGGTGGTGAGTGTCTGGAACAAGCTGCCAGAGGTAGCAGTAGCGGCAGGTACAACTTTGTCTTTTAAAAAGCATTTTGAGAGTTACATGGGTAAGATGGTATAGATGGATATGGGCCAAACTTGGGCAATTGGGACTACTTGGGGGTTAAAAAAAGGGGTGGCATGGACAAGTTGGGCTGAAAGGCCTGTTTCCATGCTGTAAACCTCTATGACTATCTAACTGATCTATGTCCCTCATTATTGTATAGGCCTCTAAAAGATCACCCCTAAGTTTCCTACACTCCAGAGAAAAATGTCCCATTTACATAGAGACATATTTAGTATTTTTGAAAACTCAAAGGTTATTTTATTATTTAAGGCAAATGGGAAACCAGAGAGCTTCTGAATAACATAAATATGCAGCACTGCTCGAATCTTCCTCTTACTGGAGGAGTACATGGAATACCGTGTGGGATATGCTTCACTGTTCTGCAATTCAGAAAATGTCTCCTTTGGCCCCACTTGTCCCAAGAGTGCTTAAAGTATGTCTTTCCTCTGAGTAAAATATGTGCAAAATAGGCTGATGTTATCATGCGTCATAATAAACAACAAGGTTAGCACTAAACCCTGGATAATGTGTCCCCAGCCAGTGTTTTGGTGTTGCCTATACCTTTTTATAATTTGCACTTATTTATCTGGAGATTTATGATGAGCGCATTTTGCCTGTGAATCAGCACTTACTGTTTTTAAAAAAATCAAGTGTAGTATATCAAGTTCAATTCAGTAGCAACTACTAACGCCCAGAAAATTATAAACCAGCTTCATGGAACGTTACTTTCTTCGGTTACTGGGATGCCGGATATCCCTGTACAGAACTGGCTATGCAAGTGTCCTTGCATGTACTTTAGTTTAGAATTCAGAATGTTGCACTGATTTCTAAATCTTTTCTTTAACAGCAATAGGATTAGCACGTCTCATTTATTTTACTTTAATCATATATGTAACTCACTCTTAAAAGTAAGCACCTTTCCAAGAGAAGGAAGACAATGTCATAGCTCTAACCCTTACTTGAACTCCCTTGCAGCATGCCTCCCTGCTCCGAATGTGAGATCGAAAGTTTATTTATTAGGTTCACAAGTAGGCTTACATTAACGCTGCAATGACGTTACTGTGAAAACCCCCTCGTCGCCACACTCCGGCACCTGTTCGATAAATGTATTCCAAGGTGTTTAAATGTATTTGTATATATTTATTCATAAATTATGTTTCTAACACAAACTGATCTTGACAGCTGTGCAATATCTGACTGCAAGTTTATTTATATATTATAGGTTAAAATGTGTACCTTCAACTCATATCTGCATTTTCAATCCTTTTTCATGTCACGAATATCTCATCTCACTCAGTAAAGGTACATCATGCAACTATTTGTGCAATTTCAACTAAGCTCATTGTTTCATAATAAGCTTTGAGGGATCCACATCCCAGATGGATCTAGATCACTGAGCTATTCGTAATTCCGCACTGTGGGCAGAATAAGATTGGAAACATCCACTTGCATAGTTGTAGTCAGGAATATTTATTTTCTGAGGAAGGGGGTCAAGGAACCTTTTTGGGACAGATTAGAAGTTACCACATTTCCTGATTTTTTTTTTTTCCTTTGTTATATCAGATCTGGGATTATTTTAATGTTAGCAATTGTGTTTAAAAGTTCAACAAAGATTTTGCTTCCCAAATATTGACATCAGTTATCTTGGAGTAATTACATTAAAAGCAAACACTTAATTTTAAAGTTTCTTTGTAGGTGTTCTTATCACAAGACTGTGCCCCTCTATTTTTTGAAAATATAATTTTTCAACTTGCAATTGATTGGAAATTCTGCAATTTGGAGTGAGACAGAGCAAACTGCTTAAATATGCTAGGCTATATCCCAAGGAAGTGAAGGTAAGAAACAAACAAAATCACCCTCAGGGGATTATGAAGAGAGAGACATTTCCTATAATCCAGTCACCCATCAAAGGAAGAGACATTAAAAATGCAAAGTACTAGATATTGAAACACTAACAGCTGCAGACAAACACACCCAAAGCCTCTTGAAAATACACAATAGCTGAAGTATTTCAAGGCAAGGTTGCCTAGCCACTTCAGAGAGATTGCAAGTAATACAGGTGGTATCAAGAAAGTCTTCAACACAGAAAACAGGCTGAGGGTTGCTCCTTGTTCCTTGTTCTCTTGGAAAAGCATGCTGCACGGTTCAAAAAACCAATTTTTTCAGAAACCTACCAGCAAACCGAGATCTTGCAATAATTGCAACATTTTTTCCGACATCCAAGAAATCCACTAAATCAAATAGACCATTTAAAATCTGTGCCTCATTGACAATCAACGGACAGTGTGTGCACATGCACGTATGTACATGTGCATGTGTGTTGCATGACAGCCATGAGCACCAGCTGGCGATCCCACTGTAAATCCATGCCAGCGTGAGGCCATTTTCTCGACTTCCCACCATATACTCACTCCATGTCCACCATTGGATCCACAGGGGATTAGGAAAATTCTGCCCAATGAGTTGGTTTCACCATCTTGCTTTGCAGTACAGGTTGAACAGATGGGGGATAAAAAACCAAGATGCCCCATGGCTGCCATTGGTGCAAGGGTCTCCACATCTTATTCAGCGTTTTCTTAAATGTATCTATGCCATTTTCCTTAGCCACTCCATTGTTGGTATGTTTCATCTTCTCACCATTCTCTGAATTTGTTATCTTAAATTTATGACACTTAATTTTGGCTTGCCTCACAAACGCAACCTATGTCTACCCTATCAAACATCTTGATAATTTTAAAGACCTTGATTTAGGCCATCCCACAGTCTGTTCTTTTAGTCCCAATCTGTTTTGTCGTCCACTGGTTGTAATCTTCCAAAATTCCCTAAATCCTGGAATGTTCCCAGTGGATTGGTAAACCACAATTGTAATGTCCCTATTCAAGAAAAAAAAGAGAAAACAGGAAACTAAAGGCCAATTAGCTTAGTATAGTAAAATGCTGAAATCCGTTATTAAGGAAGAGGTAGCAGGACATTTAAAAAATCATAAAACCGTCAGGCAGATTCAATATGGGTTTATGAAAGAGAAATCATGTTTGACAAATTTATTAAATTTATTTGAGGATATAATGAGCAGGGTGAATAAAGGGGCATCAGTAGTTTTGGTCTATTTGAATTTCCAAAGGCATTCAATAAGATGCAACCTAAAAGGTGACTACACAAGAGTTTAGGGTGTTAGGGGTAATGTATTTAGCTTGGATAGAGGATTGGCTAAATTGGTGGGGTGGGGGAATGCCACTGAGAACCACTCCATGCCCTTGCTGTTGATCCCTCTCCACTCACTCTCCTATGAACCAACCTTGCAACCGCCTTCCTGCCGTCACTCACCTGTGCCTGGGTCCATCCTTGATCTGAGGCCTTGGGTGGTTGTCATACTGGTAGCAGCCACCACCTTCCCAGTGGCACTGATGAGTACAGAATTTCTGCTGGCCTTCGAGTAAATAAATAACAAAAAATGGAACAATTCAAAGTAGGTTACAGATCAGTGTGATCTAAGAAGTATTTTGTTTAAATTAAATTTGTGCTTGGTTTGCATTAGAGATGTGGGTTTTTCTCTGAGAGGGACAGGCATTTTATGAACATATTCAAATATGTGAGATTTTGCAATGTTAATTGTTGAGTGTTGCCATGTTGATATGTTAATGTTGGAGAAATTATTCCAGTCAATTGAAGCTGAAACTCAACATGTAGATTCATTAGTATTCAAGCCAAATCTCTAGATTATTATTCAGCATTGAAATTTTGAATCTATTTATGGACAAAACTGATATACCTTTCTAATATTTTAGAGAAGCCACACATTTTAAGAAATATTCAGGAATATGTTTTAAGACTATTACAGTCCCAAAGGAAACATGCCAACGATTTACAAATAATAATCCATATGTTGATGCGATGTGTTATTTTAAGTAAACTTGAAATAGGACACACACATGGGTTTAAGGTAGAAACTGAAATATCTTATTAAAAAGTCATGCCATTTACAAATTTTCTTCTGAGGGAATGTAACCTCACAGTAAAATTAATCCTTCATGCCAGAGAGTTCAACAGTAACCATGATTTAGAAACTAAGCTGCACTTTAATAAATAAGATTTGACTTTTTAATTGGTCTTTAGAGTGAAAATGTACGTGGAAAGCTGAAGTTTGTATTTAATCCACTGCTTCTGTGTTTATCATATCTGCAAAGACTGCAATAGTTCACCCTATGGGGGAGCAGGGAACCACTGAGACTTGTAGAGCGAAGGGTTAACATTAGAAGCATACGTGATACTAATACAATAATGATGTCTGATCACATGCCTGAGAAATAAGAAAGATCTGAAGTTCTAGCCTCGTGCAGAGGCCCAAATTGTGTAAATGTTTGCTGTTAGTAAAGAGTAATGCTTTTGAGAAATGACAGACTGGAGCAGCATACTTTGTGAGAATAGGCAATCCCCAAAACCCCCGTCTAGACCCCAACCACACAAGAAAACATGGTGGCAGCATGTAAAAGAGCCTTAGAAAGAGACTCCAAAGGTGTGCAGGTTTGGTGGGTTGGCCATGGTAAACGTGTAGGGTTTTGGGGATAAGGATGGGGGAGAGGGCCTGGGTAAGATACTGGTCGAAAGTTTACCAGCCCACCTGCCACAAGAACCGGAGTGGGCGAGGGACGGACCAGGGAAAGGTCCGTTGACCTCCTGGTAGGATTTTATGGTTTCGGGATGAGCGAGGTTGTAAAATCCCACCCACTATGTCTGAGAGATGGAGCTGACTCAATGGACTGAGTGGCCTCCCTTTGCACTGTAGGGATTCTCTGAATCTAAGAAGAAGATACTTTTCACTTATGTTTCAGACTCCTTTTTTGTTGACCATCCTTTATTCATGGTCTCCAGTTGCACTCTTCCCCACAAGAGGAAACATCTCTCCTTACCCACACAATCAAAATCTTTCATAATTTTAAATATGTCTGTCAGGACAGCTTTCTCAGTCTTTATAAGAGAAAAGATACCCAGTCTTTCAATCATTTCCTAATCTGTATACCTACGCATTTCTGATATATCCTTGTAAATTTTCTTAGTACCCTCTCTAGGGGCCTCTATGTACTTTTTATAATATGATGATCAGAAGTACATGCAGCTCTAAGCCTTATCTAACCAAGGTTCAAGACAAATTTTGCATAACTTACCTATTTTTCAATTCTATCATTCTACAAATAAAGCCTAGTGCTTATTTTAAGTGGCTTTGTTAATCTATGGTGCAACGTTAGTGATTGTATTGCTTTGTACTGATGGTTTTGAAGCTGTGATATTTGTGTGATAGGTACAGATTAAACTCGCAACAGAAAATTAAGTCTTGTCCATTTCCATCTAAATTTCCTTTTTCCAATGTGATAACTCTTACTCTGTCACGCAACGTCTCTGAAAGTAAAAAATAACTGTTACAAATGTGTTTCAGGTTTTAATTGTAGTGATTTTAAAAATGTGAAATTATAAAAGATTTTTGCTCTCGCTAAATCCAAACTTACTTTACCTATTTTTACTTCTCTATAATTTGTAACTGTTTTGACATTGGATTTACCCATTCTAATTTACTTCCTTCTCAGGTCATTTACCATCAATTTCACAACAACAGCAACAACTTGCATTTATATAGCACCTTTAAGATCAACTGTCCCGAGATGTTTTACAGGGATGTTATTAATCAAAGTTTGACAGTGATCCACATAAGGTGCTACAGAAAGCAGGATAACTTTTTAAAATTACAGTTGGATCAACAAGATTAGTTATAATGGGCAGTTTCTCCTCAGCACCACACTACAGTAATTTCATAACATTTCAGTATTTATTTTCGACTGCAGTTTCAATCTTGCAGAACATATTCAAATTGCAAGATGAATAGACAGAACTCAATAAGCACCTGATTAGAACCCAAATGGCGGGCCTGTGATGTAAAATTAATTGCTTCAGGCCACACTGTAGCAGATTCCGCGATTCATTGTGAATGTGGTCTGCTGCCACCTGCTCCCTGCTGCTCCATCAAACACCCGCAGCACAGTCTGAGAATGCTGATGAAGGGAAAGGTCAAGCAGTCCACTTCGATTTACAGAGGCCTTAAATACTTCAGACAGGTTGTAACTAGAATCCGTTTACCTGTTAATGCATGTCATCAGGAAGAAATGAAGGCAAAAATTAAAATTCGGACAAACATATATGAGATAGAACATGGAGGATATGTAGCCGCTGATTGAATTAGCACACAATATGTTTTCCTCCATTCAGCTTTTAGCGCAGCAAGTAATTGTGCATGGTTTCAATCTTCACAGTATATTTTGATTGAGGCAATCTCAGAGACTATCTACAAAGATCTTATGGTAAATTAGACGGAAGGAAGAAATTGGACAATGAGGGATCCTGGGCATGCAGGTAACTGCAACTGAAAATTACCCATTTAACTGAAGGAGTTTTCTGGAACAGAATGCAATTGCATTTTCTATTAGTTCTACTGGTATTAAAATTCATTCCAAAGGGCAGCTTGACACATTTATTCTATAATCCAAACACATTTTACATTGTCACCTATAATATATTCTCAACTGAAGGTATTCTAATATTTTGATTAACTTGTGATGATAAAAGTATTTTACAAAATATCATAAGTTGATTGGCTAGAGTATGCAAGTACTTCCAAACGAATGACAGTGTTAAAAGGGTAACCTCTATCTACCCAGGAGTGATTGATTGATTAAAAAAGAGTAACAAACATTCTTCAACTTTTTTTTGAAATGCTTAAAGCATTAGTTTCATTCTGAGTGTTTTATTTTCTGGCATTCACTGAAGTTGTTTCAATGTTTTACCTTTTGGCCCACAAACATACAACATTCAAATATATTTGTTTTGAAACTAGAAAGTATTCCACATTTCACGATTTTTTTTAAATCCAGAGAAATTATTAGGGAAGAAATAGATGTGGAAGAAAATGTTTAAATGCTGTTCAAAGAAACAGTAAATTATGGAATAAATGGTTAATAGGTCAAATTGTTAACTATTTGATGCACCATCAATCGAGCAAAGACTAGTTTGTATGCAAGAACAAATAGGCCTTTATTAGCAAAAGACTTGGAGCACACTCATGCCGATGAACTGGTCCAGACTGAGACAGGGGCGTGGGGAGCAGTCGCCTTTATACCTGGACCCGGGGGGAGGGGGAGGGGGAGAGTCTCGGGTAGGGCCGGCAGGGATGTGTCCAGGCATGTCACATATACAGGTAATAAGCTAACAGTGGTTTACCACACTATTGTAGATAAACTGTTGGCTGAATTGATAAAAGTTGGAGAGATGGCTGAGCAGACAAATTCAAAATGGGTACATATAGGAGGATTGTTAAATGCAAGAATTGGAATATTAAGAATGCTTGATTACTATTGAGTATAGATAGAATGTACGTTTGCTGATACTTGTTACTAAGTAACATGGTTTATCACAGTATCTCATTCTTTTACACCAAATAAATCATCAAAACTTACATAAAACAAATTGAATGCAAATGAAATAATAAAATTTAACAATTAACATTTAAAATTATTAAACATTTAGCAATTTAAAAAACAATTCAGCCAAGTTTTCCCAAAACTGGATCTAATTTCAGTGGCACACAATAGTATTATGGCTGAATGTGCAGAGGTTGGAGTTGGATACTATTTGGAGCAGGTCAGTATAAATTTTGCTCATCGTGCAGTCAGGATAGGGCAGCGGACTGTTTAAATTCATGTAGGTTTAAAGATGGGTGGCTGGCCAGGTTTGTGCTGGAATACTTAAGCCTAGAGATAGCCAAGACATGGATGAGGGCTTTACCAGCAGATGAGCTGAGGCAGGGGTGGAGTTAGGCAATTTACCAAGGTGGAAATAGATAGCGGACAATTCTCCCAGCCCACAGCACTTGCCCTTGTTTGGCCCATATCCCTCTATACCCATCTTACCCATGTAACTGTCTGAATGCTTTTTAAAAGACTAAATTGTACCCTCCTCTACTGCTGCCTCTGGCAGCTTGTTCCAGACACTCACCACCCTCTGCGTTAAAAAAATTGCCCTTTTGTATCTCTCACCTGAAACCTATGCCCTCTAGTTTTAGACTCCCCTACCTTTGTAAAAAAATGTTGACTATCTGGCTGATCTATGCCCCTCGTTATTTTATAGACCACTATAAGATCACCTCTAAGCCTCCTACGCTCCAGGGAAAACGTCCTAGTCTATCCAACCTCTCCTTATAACACAAACCATCAAGTCCCAGTAGCATCCTAGTAAATCTTTTCTGCACTCTTTCTAGTTTAATAATATCCTTTCTATAATAGGGCTACCAGAACTGCACACAGTATTCCAAGTATGGCCTTACCAATGTCTTGTATAACAACAGAACTAAAATTAGTACACCAAAATTGCCTTAATTGATTGTGAACGATGGATCTGTCAGTAAAAGATAGAGAGAACAGACTATTGCATTTTTGTAGCTGTGAGCAAATTATATGGCGGGGGGGAGGAAACTTCGTCACAGTAATGTAACCTCTGAAACAGATGATTGCTTAAGTGTGGAGTAATTAACTTTCTTTAAAGACTTGATTTGGATTGCAAAATTAAATAATCAGACCTTTACTCACATTGATTAGAGACATACAATTGGTTTATCTCATCAATAAAGATATTTGAACAAAAAAAATTCTCATTAAAAAATTCAAAAATATTAATCAACCGTGAGATTGAAGTCGCTGTTAAAATAGGCAAAAATAAATCAAAATATGAGCATCTAAAATGTATTGAAGCACACAGGCTACCAAAGACAAAAATGTTGATGCACTGTTTGCAGAACCATCCAGTTTATGCTGTTTGATGTACAATCCCTCCTGTATATTGCTGAAATATCATTGCTGAGAGCAGTGCAGAGGGCCGTGATCCAGATTATGGATGTCAGAAGCTGGGAAGTTGCATGGTGGTGAACCTAGAAAATACAACAATGAGACCTTTATAATGGAAGCTCCTTCAGCTTTCATTGAAATCCAGAGGAGGAGACATTTTGATTTCAACACGGTCAAGCTGTAGGAAGAAGGGAAACAAAAATCACATAGAATGATTTGCCTGAAGCTTAGAAGGAAACAAAGAGGAACATTCAGAGTTTAGCAGTTTAATAAAATAAAAAGATTTTGAGAAAATGAGAGCGAGAGATACTATGAGGCTAAGGATTCAATTCTGGTAGTTTATCTGGACAGAATTTTGAAGCAAAATTGAGGTCTGCTTGCTGACAACTGAATTGAAGATCTTGTGGCAAATGCAGCAAGAGGGAAAGATAACCAGTTTTCTGCCACTTTTCATATGCCTGCAAGAGATTTCAACAGCATGGGTCATTGGAGCTTTCTTTAAGCTCTATGAAAGCCACGCCTGCTGAGAACAGGCATGCGCTGCATGCTGGGACTTGCCAAATAGTTCTAAGGTTAATTGATCCCAGAATTGATCTTTGAGGACATGCACATGCTTTTAAAAATAATTACCCTATTGGCCCCTTCAGGGTGGAAATGAAGCAATGGTTACCTTTCTGAATTTGTTACACTTCTGCAAGGTGGATAATTCTGTTGTCTCTGCAGACAATTGAAAAAACCCTGTCCCATGTTTCCCATTGTCACCCAGAGTCCTGCAGAAGATTGGCCAATTCAGAAAACAATTACTGATGGGTGACTTTTTCTCCCACAGAATGTGCCCCCCATCTGACCCCAAGTTTAAGGCCCCAACCCAAAGGGAAAACCTTGTCCATGGTGTCTGGTATTTTTAAACTGCTGGAGATGTTATGATCTTCCACCAAATCATGACGGCTGAGTGCCTTCTCAAACTTCCCCCTCTCTGTTGCAATGGTTCAATGGCTCACTCCAATTACTCAGGAGTTTGTTGTGGGTTTACTTCCTCCCAACTCCATATCAATGACTGGCTGCATTCAGCATCCCACAATAATCCACTTTGATGGTGACTCCACTCTATATTGAACTCCTATGCACACACTCAGCTCCCACAACCTGAACTTCCCTCACAGTTCAATGCTGCAAGAGTGAGGGTGCAATTCAATGTTGGCTGGCGATGTATAAATGGATAGTAACTATTGTGAAAACTTTAGAAACCTCACTTGATTTTTCTTATGGTTGGTGTCAATGGAATTAAAGATTAAGTGACGTGTATAAGTGCCGTAGTTGAATTTCACTCATGATATATTTTGATTGAAACCAATGTCCTTCAATGGAAAAATGTTTTATGTATTTTCATTCATATAATGACTTTTCAGTGGCCAGAGGACAGGTTTGACATGCAATTAAGGGCTACACTTGGGCTCTTGAAGCTGCAGACTTTTAATTATCCAGAGTTGGCTACCCGCTAATCGAGGGTGAGTAGACCTGCCCACTCAGATCTTGCCTCAGGGAAAATAGCCCAGGGTTGTGATGGAGCCAGCGAACTGGTGCACTGGCTACACCCACCCAAGTGTTGACCCTCAGTGGAGCTGCAAATCCTGCCCCAAATGTGTTGAAGAAATCCAAAGTTTTGGCCAATGATTCATTCAGGTACTCATAAGCGGAGTGCCATCGTGAAAAAGAAAACGGAAAGCAAAGCCACATTGTGGCGACTATGGGCTAGAAAAAATACTTTCAAAATGGTGGTTGACCTCCCAGTTCCAATTTGCTTCCATAACTTTAGAAAGTGTCACTCATGGTCAGAGATAAATCTACTTTGAAATTCCAATAAATTAAATAGACCTAATATTGACATTTAGATAATTGAAAACTTAATGTTACTATTTTCATTTATATTGGTCCAGATACTTTCCCCTCAAAATATACAAAATGCCCTCTTTCATCCTTAGTGTAATTAATGGATTTCCATTTGGAGAAGATTAGTCTGAAGCGAAAGCTGGGGTCAGTGACTGATTGGAAATTAGAACACGTGGCATGTCATCTTTAAAGAGCAAGGTTAATTTGTTCCCTGGATACAATTCTTCCACATCAGATGCTTAGATTAATGACTCTTTAATTTCCGTTCTACAAATTTATGATTGATGCATCGTGTCCTGAAACTGAGAGTGCACGAAGGACTACTATTTCTGTAAAAAAAATATAGGTTGCACATACCTCGTGCAAAAGTCAGACACTTCTCCTCCCTTAACTTCCTGTACTTTGAAATGTTGAGATACCGTCGTTTTTTTTGTAAAATCATTAAAAGTTGGTACAGCTCAAAAGTATTTCATTTCCTCGTAGTTTTGGAAGCCCCTAATTATAAAACTATGCATTATAGTTATCAGAGCAAATACTAAAATTGGAAACAAACTGATGCTCAATGCTAATTACAACATTTTTAAAAAGTGGATTTACTCAGTAGCCTGATATTGGTCAAGCCTAAGGCACTCGTAAGAAGATTTGCCATTAACAACTTGTATATAGATCCCTGAAGAAAATTGTTTACATAGAAAATAGGAACAGGAGGAGGCCATTCAACCCTTTAGCCTGCTCTGCCATTCATTATAATCATGGCTGATCATCCAACTCAATAGCCTGATCCCTCCTTCCCCCCCCCCAATATCCTTTGATCCACTTCCACCCAAGAGCTATATCTAACCTTGTATCTATCCTTGAAAACATACAGCGCTTTGGCCTCAACTTATTTCTGTGCTAGTGAATTCCACAGGCTTACCATTCTCTGCATGAAGTAATTTCTCCTCATCTTCACTCCTAAAAGGTTTACCCGCTATCCTTAGACTCTGATTCCTGGTTCTAAAACCACTGTCACTGGGAACATCCTTCTTGCACCTATCCTGTCTCGTCCTGTTAAAATTGTAAAGGTTTCTATGAGTTCAAACCTCGTTCTTCTAAAATTCAGCAAATATAATCCGAACCAACTCAATCTCTCCTCGCACGTCGATCCCGCCATCCCAGGAATCAGTCTGGTAAACCTTTTCTGCACTCCCTATATAATAAGAACATCCTTCCTCCGATAAGGAGGCTAAAGCTGCCCCACAATATTCCAGGTTTTGGTCTCCTAATCTGAGAAAAGATATTTTTGCTGTAGAGGGAGTGCAGAGAAGGTTTATATCAAAGAAAACTCCACGTTGAAAAAAAACCTTTGGAGAGATATTCTGGTTCATGACATCAATTTAAAAAGACTTGCTGAGAAAACTAGGGAACAGTTGGTGATTTACAAGATTATTTTGCTCCCAGTTAGGAGGTTGTTGAGAAGGGAGATAGGCTAGCTAGGAAGACAAAAAGAAATTAGATAGAGAGTCAAAGACAAAAAGAGAAAATTCCAGGATAATATCAGAATACAAGACGCTAAAATTCCTCGAGTGCATTTAATATTTATTTGCTAAAGTTAAGAAGCTGCAATGTGAGTTGCAAAGAAAACAAGAGCATTGAAGCAATATGTTATCGTTTTATTCTAATTCAAGGGTAATGGTTGAGATTTGTGCCGTTGTCATCTCAATGAATTGAATTGGCACAAATGTGTAGTTTCCTTATACATACATAAAAAATCCTGTACGTACTGTTTTTGCAAATACTCACTCACTCACTCCGGGTTCATGCCATATGTGCTACAGGGATGCCTAAGGCCCCAGCAGTGGCCACTTTTTCCCGGCCATTTGATTGGCTGACAATTCTTGCAGGTGGGATTCGATCCCCAATTGGCAACCCAACAGCCATAAAGTAGCAATGCGGTGATCTTTGATTTGATTTGATAGGACGACCTACCAGTGGTCAGCCACAGTGACTGGATCTCCAGCACTGAGTCCGTCCCTGTGGCTCAGAAGGGAAGTGGGGAGAGCAGGAGAGCAATAGTTATTGGGGACTCGATAGTTAGAGGGACAGATAGGAGGTTCTGTGGCAGCGAAAGAGACTCACGGATGGTATGTTGCCTCCCGGGTGCCAGAGTCCGTGACGTCTCGGACCGTGTTTTCAGGATCCTTAAGGGGGAGGGGGAACAGTCACAAGTCGTGGTACACATTGGTACCAATGACATAGGTAAGAGAAGGGACGGGGATTTAAAACAGGAATTTAGGGAACTAGGGTGGAAGCTGAGAGCCAGGACAAATCATGTTGTCATCTCTGGTTTTTTGCCGGTGCCACGTGCTAGCGAGTTGAGGAACAGGGAGAGAGTGCAGATAAACACGTGGCTGCAGGGATGTGGAGGGGGGAGGGTTTCAATTACATGGATAATTGGAGCACATTCTGGGGAAGGTCGGACCTGTACAAACAGGACGGGGTGCACCTGAACCAGAGGAGCACCAATATCCTGGGAGGGAAATTTGCTGCGGCTCTTCGGAGGGGTTTAAACAAATTTGTCAGGGGGATGGGAAAACGAGCTGTAGTCCAGAAGCCAGTGTTGAGTGTAGTGAGGTACTGAGGAGTGTATCAAGGTCGCAGGAGTGTACTGGCAGACAGGAAGGTGGTTTGAAGTGTGTCTACTTCAATGCAAGGAGCATCCGGAATAAGGTAGGTGAACTATCTTATTCTGTTTGGGCGGCACGGTAGCACAGTGGTTAGCACTGCTGCTTCACAGCTCCAGGGACCTGGGTTCAATTCCTGGCTTGGGTCACTGTCTGTGTGGAGTTTGTACATTCTCCTCGTGTCTGCGTGGGTTTCCTCTGGGTGCTCCGGTTTCCTCCCACAGTCCAAAGATGTGCGGGTTAGGTTGATTGGCCATGCTAAAATTGCCCCTTAGTGTCCTGAGATGCATAGGTTAGAGGGATTAGTGGGTAAAATATGTAGGGATATGGGGGTAGGGCCTGGGTGGGTTTGTGGTCGGTGCAGACTCGATGGGCCGAATGGCCTCTTTCTGTACTGTAGGGTTTCTATGATTTCGATGATTTCTATGAACTTGGAGCGTGGATTGGTACTTGGGACTACGATGTTGTGGCCATTACGGAGACATGGTTAGAACAGGGACAGAAATGGTTGTTGGAAGTTCCGGGGTATAGATGTTTCAGTAAGAGTAGGGAAGGTGGTAAAAGAGGTGGAGGAGTGGCATTGTTAATCAAGGATAGTTTAACGGCTGCAGAAAGGCAGTTTGAGGGGGATCTGCCTACTGAGGTAATATAGGCTGAAGTTAGAAAAAGGAAAGGAGTGGTCACGTTGTTAGGAGTTTTCTATAGGCCCCCAAATAGTAATAGAGATGTGGAAGAAGAAATTGCAAAGCAGATTATGGATAGGTGTGGAGGTCACAGGGTAGTTGTCATGGGTGACTTTAACTTTCCAAATATTGATTGGAACATTTATAGGTCAAATAGTTCGGATGGGGGCAGTTTTTGTACAGTGTGTGCAGGAGGGTTTCCTGACACAATATGTGGATAGGCCAACAAGAGGTGGGGCCACATTGGACTTGGTACTGGGTAATGAACTGGGCCAAGTGTTAGATTTGTTTGAGGGAGAGCACTTTGGAGATAGTGACCACAATTCGGTGTCTTTCATTATTGCAATGGAGAGGGTTAGGGCCATACGGCAGGGCAAGGTTTATAATTGGGGGAGGGGTAATTATGATGTGATTAGGCAAGAATTAGGGAGCATAAGATGGGAACAGAAACCTTTAGGGAAAGGCACAAATGAAAAGTGGAGCTTGTTCAAGGAAATAATACTGCGTGTCCTTGATAGGTATGTCCCTGTCAGGCAGGGAGGAAATGGCCAAGTGAGGGAACCATGGTTCACCACAAAAGAGGTTGAATGTCTTGTCAAGAGGAAAAAGGAAGCATATGTCAGGATGAGAAAACAAGGTTCAGTTGGGTCGCTTGAGGGGTACAAGGTAGCAAGGAATGAGCTAAAAAAAAAAGGGCTCAGGAGAGCTAGGAGGGGGCATGAGAAGTCTTGGCGGGTCGGATCAAGGAAAACCCCAAGGCTTTTTACTCTTATGTGAGAAATAAAAGAATGACCAGGGTGAGGTTAGGGCCGGTCAAGGACAGTAGTGGGAACTTGTGCATGGAGTCAGAAGAGATAGGAGAGGCGATGAATGAATACTTTTCTTCAGTGTTCACCAAGGAGAGGGGCCAAGTTTTGTTTCTTGCACGCTATACAGACAAAGCATACCGTTCATAGAGAAGGAAAGGAGAGAGTGCAGAATGTAGTGTAGCTAGGGTGTAGAGAAAGATCAACTTAATGCAAAATAAGTCCATTCAAAAGTCTGACAGCAGCAGGGAAGAAGCTGTTCTTGAGTTGATTGGTATGTGACCTCAGACTTCGTATCTTTTTCCCGACGGAGGAAGGTGGAAGAGAGAATGTCTGGAATCTGACCAAGTGGAAGCGGACTTGCCGCTGACTTTATAACTGAGGTAGGAGGCCACTGCCTCTGAACAATCTGGTTGTGGAACACTATTACTGTAAGTAGAATGTGCACCTGTTGAGATGTAGTGATAGACCTACTATATTTCACCTAGAATTGTAATTCAGAATTTTGCCAACTTATTGTGCACATTAAAGGTGTTTAAAAGGAGACAGGAGCAACATTTGAGTTCTGTGCAGTGTGGTAGCTAGTGTGAGTTGCAGCCGTCTGATGTCGCTTTTCACTTCCATTCGTGTCCTTGGTGTAAAATTAACACTCTTGATGTTGTTAGCACACTGCTGGTCTTAATGTTGGAAGATTACATTGATTTATTACATTGAAAATGCGTCTACATAATTTGTACAAATGCAGTTAAACTGAGAGAAATATGTTGAATGCACAGTGCCTGAAATATAAATATTGGAGTTCAAACACTTTTAGCAAAAAATAATAGTACAGCACAATTAGAATGTATTAAGATAGTCAGGGCATGCAGTTCTGCTCCAGTAACTTAGTTCTCCACTAAATTAATTGGGAAATGTTTGGTGGAACAACTGAAACATTTATCATGTAATGAATGCTATTGGATTCATGTTACCCCTGATGTCAAAGGTACAAATTGAATATGAATAAATAAGTAAGTGCACATCTGACAGATGTTTATTTCAGTAACATCTGGAAGATTTTGTTTCATTTTGTGTGAAATTTTAGACTTGATATTCGTCGAACCTTAGACAGTGGCTTGGGGATGAACGTGCAAGCAATTTAATGTTGCTGCCCTGGGATGCCAGTCTACCTGCATGTTGCTGCCTTCAGTGCATTCTGAATCAGGCTATTTTAGGGGAGGGTGGAAGGGGTGTGGATGCCAGCTACCTATCTGCCAGCAATAGTTATGCAAATTTGGCCCATTACAGGGCCGATTAAGGCATTCTTTCATCACCCACCATCTGAAATTTTCCACACAACAGGCAGGCTCCCTACCAAGTGTAAATCTTGGACAATGGATGGAGATGACCTTGTAGCAGAATACGACCGGGCCAGCAATGGCTCCATTAAGCTTCCCACCCCATGCCCCCAGAAGCCATGATTGCCAGAGAGCCCTATCTCTAGCCACATGCCATTCCACACAATGACGGTCTGTGAGCTGTGGCCACTTTGTGTTTTGAAAAAAATGGAAGGTCTTTGAAGGATGTCTCCATTGGGAGATGCCCTCTCATTCTCCCATTTTTTATTCTTTCATGGAATGTGAGCATCGCTGATAAGATCAGGATTTGGTGCCCATCCCTAAGTGCCCTTAAGAAGGTGGCGATGAGCCACTTTCTTGAACTGCTGGAGTCCATATGGTGGAGATCCACCCACAATGCTGGTATGGAGAGAATTCCAGGATTTTGATCCTGTGACAGTGAAGGATTGATGATATAGCAGCAACATTGGCAGCATCCAAATCTGCTGGTGAAGCTACAATCTTCCAATCCTTCCATTGGCACTCCAACCTCATTAACCTGCTCACCATCCTTATTTGGACCGGGCTGCTAGAGGTGGCCACTTAACTGGTGTCTTCTTCCAAAATCTCCCTCAGGGAGATTTGTATTTCAGGGAGCCTGTATTTCTGGGTCCTCATTTTTTCAGGACTGTAGGATTGGGGATCCGGGAAGGAAATTTCAGCATTTTATTTTAGCTTTCCACATAAAAAACCAACTAACATTTAATGGAAATAACTCGGTGATGTGATTTTAGTCAAATTAAGTTTTGTTACTTCAGAATAATTTATCAGGCACAACCATCATCAAAAAACGCTAAGTAACATTCTGATGACCTTTAACCCAGAAGCAATATGGAAAATTTTATTTAAGTTTATTTATTTATTGTCACAGTCGGCTTGCGATGAAGTTACTGTGAAAATCCCCTAGTTGCCACACTCCAGTGCCTGTTCAGGTACACTGAGAGAGAATTTAGCACGGCCAATGCACCTAACCAGCAAATCCTTTGGACAGAGAGGAAACCGGAGCACCTGGAGGAAACCCACGCAGACACAGGGAAAACGTACGGACACTGCACAGACAGTGACTCAAGTCGGGAATCGAACTCGGGTCCCTGGCACTGAGGCAGCAGGGCTAACCACTGTGCCACCATGCCACCCATGTGTAATTTCTTGAAAATGCCTGTGGCATTTGATTTTAAGAATCTTTGACAAGGACTTCTAAGAGTTTGCATCAATTGTAAAGGGATCGGTTAATTTTTTAAGAAATGCTGGCCCATGTGACTTGGTGATGCTTGGCATGGAGGCAGTACCAACAGGAAGGAAGTTACAATACAGATACTCTGTTGCCAGACACAGAAGAGAGTTGCAGACACAAATTTGAGCTGCAAGCACATAAATTGGCGAGTGAAGGTAGAAGGTAATCAGTGTATGGATGCAGATGCCAAGGGAAAGCAGACAGAGAAAGAAAGAACACAATTCTCATGAGAATCACTCTCAGGAAGAAGTCAGATTTTCTGTTTGGCAGAAGAGGAGACAGGAACTCTTGGAGATACTGTGCAAGCTGGCTAAAAAGGTCTAAAACCTGGAAAGCTGAGTGAATAGCTCGGAGACATCAAAGGATAGTGTGTTTCGCCAGAAGTCACTGAACTATGAATCGGGGTTAGTCAGTTGAAAAGGAACCATGGAAAGCAACACCATCGGGTCTGTCATATCCCACAGGAGAGAGAGGTTTATTTTGTATGTCTGCCTTGCTGATGATAATTGTACCCATGAAACTCAAAGGTGAAAGCTGTCATTGGATGGGATTCAACCTATTTTTCACGAATGAAAAGCAACATATTATGGAACCGTGCAGCTTTGTAGTGTAGCATAGCACGAGGAATGATGTGAATGCTTGTTGGTATGTAAGACACATCATTGTTGTCTCAACTACTTAAAGAGAAACTTACCTTTTTATTTGAAGTATTCATTGACTGTTAATTCATGTTTAATATACATAGGTTCTGATTAATATTAAAGTAAAAGCTCAAAAAGCAGAATCTGGTTGGCAATTTCTTCATTTGGTGGTCAGTTAGTAAATTTTGTTTGATTTATGCTTCCCCCACAGGGATCATAACAACATCAAAATATGTTTAACTGCAGCCTGAAAAATATTCACCAGCAAGAAGTTGTAATCTCAACTCAGTGTGTTTTAAAAGAATGGGAATAGCATGAAGTAACAACAGCGAGGAGAGAAACATTTACAACTCATATTATCAATCAATCAAATAAATACAATAAAAAGTTGTGACAAAGAGAGAAATTCAAAAAACAAGAATATTAACCATTGATAGAATTGTAAGCAGCACAAATTCACTATTCTTAGGGACCAAATGTCTCTAATGCTGTGAAGTAGACTAATATCCAGTGCAGAAAAACAAGATGAAAGTCTCCTGTTCCGGTCAGAGGAGTAGTAAAACAGATAGGTTTTTGCCTATGATGACTGAGATGGTGAGTAACATGCCAGCCATGCCATTTTAACAGAAGTGGAGTGGGAAGGAATATCAGGAAATCAATCCGGGCTGTCCTTGCACCTTTCCAGTTAATAACATGCCTGATTACTTCCTCAGCTGAGCGCAGGGAACCGACAAATGGGGAAAAAAGACAAATAACAATGAACCATTTTTAATGAAGGAAGGGGTTTCTCTTTCAGTGCTAGTCACTGCTAACCTTCGTTTGACTTTATACAAACCGATTACTGAGGATTGACCAAATCCGCAGCCAAATCAGTTTCTGTTTGCATGGTTAGCCTCATTTGTATAAAACTGTGCAGAATTCTCTGAAAGAAGTGAAACTCAAACAGAATTTAATTAAAATATTTTAAGTCCCAACAGATAGAACAGCTTACTGGAATAATTCCATAGCAATTTAGGCTTAGGTATTCCACGGTTATTTATATGTGTACAAGTGACCAGTGAGAGATTAGGGATGAGAAATTGGGCTCCATTATACTGCTGTTGCCAGCTCTATGGAAACCAGAGGAGTAGGGGGGGGGGGAGTGGCATTGGCCATTCTGCCAGCCTCTCATGATGCTATCCGCCCCCCCATGGTGTCCTATGCTGAACAGGAAACCAACCCTGTCATTTGCATGGTGGCACAGTGGTTAGCACTGCTAGTGGCAGGGATCCATGTTTGATTCCAGCCTTGGGTGAATGTCTGTCTGGAATTTGCATATTCTCCCTGTGTCTGCGTGGTCTTCGCCTGCATGAGTTACCTCCTGGTGCTCCGGTTTCCTCCTACGAGTCCGAAGGTGTGCAGGTTAGGTGGATTGGCCATGCTAAATTGCCCCTTAGTGTCCCAAGTTACGTAGGTTAGGGGATTAGTGGAGTAAATATGTGGGGTCATGGGGATGAGGTCTGGGTAAGTTGCTCCGTTAGAGAGTCGGTACAGACTCGATGGGCCTCCTTCTGCACTGTAGGGATTTTATAATTGGGTCTGATAATGACATTCATCATTCTGCTGCTGAAACCTCAATTGTGCAGCTCTGTTGAAAAGTTACACTAATAACTCACAATTAAATATGCATTCTGCTTCACAATGAACTCTCTCATTAATGCTATTTAAAGGGGCAGCCATTGATCTTGCACCAAAGGTGCTTTGATTTCTGCTATTGCCAAGTTGGTAGAAGTGTTGTGTCTTGTATCTGGAGGTCTATTGGTGAACTTGTGAATCCACCTAAAGAGGTGTGTTCAAGATGTTTAAGGGCTATCTTTGCAGGGCCTGCAACCTAAACACCAACTGGAACAGGGGCTGCAGCAAGGGGAAGCTCTGTAAAGAGGGAGGAGGAGGAGGGCTCACCCATTAACGTTTCATCAGAGCTTCTCATAACTCCATTTGAGCCAGGACAATGCCTCCGACAACTCGGGTTCACCAAGTAATGAACAGAACGATACTACTTCCTTCAACATGGTCAGGAGCCTCTCACTAGTGGGGGGGGGGGGGGGGGGGGGGGTCAGATCTGCAGTGTTGTAAAAGCCAGAGTGCATTAAACATCAATGACTGGAGTTTTCCAGGTGGAGTGGACGACATATTCAACATTATCCAATATACAGACTGGGAGGTGACAGGAGGACAAGTATGTCAAAAGAGGCAATCTAAGCAGGGAGAAGCAGAATGAGTGGGTACTCAGATTTACCAGGATAGTGGCATCCATGATGCTGCTTCGAGCCATTGACTGCACACACATGGCTCAGTACACACTGCAGTGAAAATCCAAACCTGTGGTAGTCTGTGGCATCCTCTAAAACATAATTATCATGATAATTCAGCCATTGCCAGCAATAATCTGGAGGCCACCACCAGAGGAGGAAGATTAGGCAGGGAGGAGGCATAGAATCATAGAATCCTACCGTGCAGAAGGAGGCCATTCAGCCCATCAAGTCTGCACTGACCACAATCCCACCCAGGCCCCATCCCCATAACCCTATGCATTTACGCTAGCTAGGAACAACCTTTCTTTGAATGGACAGTTTGGGAGCATTTGTTCAGATTTCACTTCACTTTCCTTTCATAGCATGGTTCCACTATTCACACCTTGCCAAACATCTGTGATTCCCCATTACAGTGTCACATTAACCAATATCCTACAATAAAAGCCACCAACAATAATCTCTCCATAACATCTTGATCCAAAAATGCATTCACTTATATTAACAGAAATGATTATTCACCATTGTGCATTCTGTTAATGTCTGTCTTGTGGGTGCCTTTCCCTGTCCTAGTGCTTCTAAACAATTACTACCCCAGTGGCTGCAGCATGACTAGTGGATGCTGCTGACTGTGATGGGGGATACAGAAGATGTCATCAGAGCTGACGAAGGGTCATCAGGACTTGAAACATTGGCTCTATTCCCTCCCCACAGATGCTGTCAGACCTGCTGAGATTTTCCAGCATTTTCTGTTTTTGTTTCAGATTCCAGCATCTGGAGTATTTTGCTTTTATCTTGGTGATTAATAAGAGTTGTGGCATAGGAAGTAGTGTCATGCGACCCTAATCTGCAAACAAAGTGTAATCATGGATGAAATAGACCATTTATTGCAGGATGTTGGTTAATGTGACACTGTAACGGGGAGCCCCAGATAGTTGGCAAGGTGTGAATAGTGGAACCATGCTGTGAAAGGAAAATGAGAGGTGAAATCTGAGCGAATCCTCCCAAACAGTCCATTCAAAGAAAGGTTGTTCTTATGCCTCCTCCCTGCCTAATCTTCTTCCTCTGGTGATGGTCTCCTGTTTCTTCAGTCTGGTACTAGCAAACAAATAAAACAAATCAAATATCGATATCTAAATCAGACACTCGGGCCCAAGTTTCCAGTATACTAGTGTAGATATCTTATTGGCTACCTGGGAATATTGGCTAATGGCAGTGTTTGATGAACAGGCCCAGAGTCTGATTAAGAGCTCTGCAGTCGCAAGATGGGGGATGCCTTAATTTTCTATCAATGAAGAAGATGGTAGCATCAACCATATCTGGTTCTGAGGTGATTGATGGTTGTCCACTGTTTCAGGAAAGTTTGGTCTTTCGCAATGTGTTATACGGTTCTCTATAAGGAATTACTTAGCATGTTATAGTTCTTCGGCATTGCATCATTGGCCTTCAAAACTTAGGGGAAATTGCTGAAGGACTTCTGCGATAATCCAAAATGGTCTTCTGGATTTGAAGTTCTGTAAGAAGTGTCATTTAGATCATAGAGATTAACTGTTTCTCTCCACAGATGCTGCCAGGCCTGCTGACTTTATCCAGCATTTCCTGTCTTTGTTTCAGATTTCCAGCATCTGCATTATTTTGCTTTTTTTCTAGATTTAAGACAGTTTGGTGGTAGGTTTGCCAAGTTTGACTGGATCATTATTTATTTGCTGGTGTAGCAGTTATATTCTCTGCAGACTCTAATCAAAATATAGATGTGGTGCCATGCTATTTGCAAGTCAAGGTATTGATGTTCAATAAATATCTGCTAGCGGTAATTCTTATGGTAGAGCTTAGCTGGACATCAATAGATTTGACATGCAGAGTTGATAGCCATGCACCAGAGCAATACTTTGTTAGAGAGTACTTCAGGCCATGTGCTGTCGTATGGAGGCTTTGAGTTTCTGCTTCCCATGTGGATCCAGTGAGTTTCTGCATCAAGTTGACTCCATTTTTTAATTTCTTCCCAAGGTTGTGATATTGCAGTTTCTACAGCAGGGTGCAATTGAGCGTAACTCCTAAATAGGTTAAGGTTTTTGTTGTTGAGGTGGATCATTTTTCTGCAGATAAAATATTGAAGAGTTTGAAAAGCAGTCCATGTCTTTATATTCCATAGGTCACTGCCAGATCCAGAAGCGGCCCAGGGATCTTGAGTTGATGTTGGAAGTGAAGTCTGCTTCAGTGTATGTTGTTAATATTACTGCTTGGTGCAGTCATTACTGCCATTCTGAAATGTGCCTAATTTCCTAAGATCGTTCAGTATCACTCAGTCACTGTATGGATGGCCCCTTCTAGAAATTTCTGCTCAAAATCTTTTTCCCCCAAGTGTCAACTTTGGTTCAGATTTGCAGGTTAGGTTGATTGGCCATCTGAATTGACCCTAGCATCGGGGGATTAGTGGAGTAAATGTGTGGGGTTAGGGGTATAGGGCCTGGCTTAGATTGTGGTCGATACAGACTCAATGGACCGAATGGCCTAATTCTGTACTGTCGGGATTCTATGATTCAGTGGAATTGCTGTCATCACAAAGAGAGCGCTGCACTGTCTGAAGTACCATCTATTGGAAGAGATGTTGCACAGATTCCTATTTACACTCTGAGATGGAGATAAAATTCCTCCGATACCAATCAAAGAAAAGCAGAGGTGATTTCCCTCGCCAATATTAATCGCTCAGTCAGCATCACTTATAAGATTGTTATTGCGTGCAAATTGGTTGTCACTTTTCCTGATTGCACACTGATTCCACTTCAAAGAGAATGTCAATGGCTGGAAAGGATCTTGGTATGGCCCAGGGTTGTGAAAGGCATAATGATAAAAGTATTTTTCTTCTCTCTTTTGCAAAATTATTGAAAGGAAAGTTGGAGGAAGGATTTAAAAATCATTAGTCCAGTGAAGTTTTATTGGATGTGTCTTTAAATAAAGTTCTTCAATTATACAAAGGCTGTGTGTAACTTTTAGATGGAGATGTTGTGCATCAATGTGTGAAAAACTCTCCGTATGCCTTACAGCTATAGTGTATGTGCCAGAAACACCTAGAAAGCATCAAAGTGAGTGAGAGAAAAAATGTGAATGGAGGTAATTTTCAGCTTTGCCACTTGTCAGTAACTTGGCACAGCAGATTGTCAAAGGTCCAATTTTCATCCTTTGTATTTCAGCAGGATGAACATTGGGCAGGTTCTACAACAGTGGGCAATCCACTCACTTCGACTTCGCAGCTGAGTTCAATGTTAGAGAAAGAAAGGTTCGGTTTTAAAATAAAACTTTCCAGTTATCTCACCAGTTATATTGATAGTAATTACAGCCGCCAGGAAGCATTTCTGCATTTAACATAAGCATTTGCTTCAAATAAAAGGAAAAACAAAGTTGAATTTTGAAAATTAGGGATTTTTCTCTTCTGAAGTAACTGAACGTTCTCTGTGCTTTTTATAAAAGTCATCCTTGGAAGTCTTAAGTTTTTATTGGGGGGGAGGGAACAATTTTCGAGATCTTGATTTTTACGATTTTAGCCAATACCCTTCATTGAGGTTGTTTGTCTTAAGACTCAAAGCTGTCAGATCCCATACAACACCCACCCCCTTTACCACAGACTCTTGTCTCCCCAGTGAATCAATTGAAATTCTTCTGTCCATAATGCTGCTAAATCCCAGGGATTCTCTAGTGTTGAGGAAAAACTTGGACCTCCATCAACCTGAAGGAAATTTCTGGTTAAACCTGTCAAACCTTAGGTGGTATAGAGTAAACATAGGACCATAGAATAATTACAACACAGAGGGAGGCTATTCAGCCATCGTGCCAATGCCAGGCCTCTGCCAGAGCAATTTGCTTAGCCACACTCCCCTGTGTTTCTCCCCACAATTTGTTTCTCTTCCAATGCGAATGAGATCATTATCTGAAGTCCATGATTGAATCGGCCTTGCCCCCACACTGTCAGGCAATGCATTCTGGATCCTAACTACTCATGGTGTAAAGATGTTTTAGGATGAAGAGATTGGGCTGGATAGCGATTGGCTAGCTGCTGCTTGAGCACCCCACTATATGCAGGTGGTCCTGGGGGGAAGGTGAGATCTGGGATTTTATTTTAGCAGATTATGCTTATTGTTGCTATGACTACCAAACTAATAGGTCACTAGCCCCTTATTGGGGGGAAAGGGCATGGTAGCATCCACCATTAGATCTATTCAAGCATCTTACCTGAACTCTTGTCCCTCAGTTCATACCCTTTACTGAGGATGTGTACAAACATGCCTTTGGTATATTTCTGCTTTATTTAAACCAGGTTCATTTTCCTTAAGCACTGCCACTGTAGCAGATGTCCTAAAATGCCACCAGATATTTCTCAGCCACTGTGGCATACACATTTGGTGGCAGCGATTCTGCGGGGATCTTGCCCTAAGTAATGATTCCCAGTAAAATGGGAAAGAGTCAATGTGACGGATTGGAGTCCCACTCTAACCATCTTCCAGCAGCAAACCAGTTAGAGAGAAAAAATTAATTTCCTCTGTTCTTAAGGGGAGAAAAATGGATTAATAGCTTAAAACACATTTTTATACATTTTCATATTCATAACTATAGGCGAGTTAAAATTTGGCTTTGATTTTTGTCTCTTCCTGTCAGATAGCGAAAGAAATTTTTGTTTAAATGTGATTTTTTTTGCATTCATGATTTTCATTTAGTAAAACCTTTAATAATAGTTTCCTTTTTTGGTTCATTAAGTGAAACTTTGAATAATATTTTGCTCTTTTGGTTCATTCAATTATAAAAAGACTATGTGGATGTTCTGCCCATTGATTTTGAATAAGCAAAATGGATTAGTCAATATATTTATAGCAGTTTCATCTGTTTTTAATTGGCATTTGTTCAATTCACTTGAAATGTTGCAGGGAAAACATTGTTCTTGTATTCTTTCCAGAGTGCAATTTACATTTTTATTGATCTCCTGACATACTGTTCATCACTTTGACCTTCAGTTACAAGTAGTTTTCACATCTCCTCTTCACCAGTAATAGTTCTGTATGATTGTCATTTTTCAGCTTACAGGATTCAAGGCTAAGTTGCACATTACTTGTTTCCTACTTTTTTATCGCATTGCATTAGATCACAAGTCAGTAATTTCTAAAATGCATCATCTTAAATTCTCAGTGTGGCATTCTGAACTGGAATGTAGACCATAGTGAACTTGACACCCTTACTGACCTCAGGCAGGCCTTGTAACTCTTATTGATCTATGTAGTAGTCTGTGCAAACTAAATGCTGTGCCCTTTTGTAATGTGTGGAGTTTAGAACTGTTCAAGAACCCCGGTCAAATACCCTGACATTCAATTTACTCATGCTCACTCACAGCAACATCTTCGGAGCACTGCTTTATTGTGGTCAATTCAAAACATTTAGCACCTTTTGATGTCAATATTTTTTATCAACCAGACTCAACATTGTCAAGAAATTGAGATGACTGCCTCACTCACTTATATGCTGTCAATATTTTGGCAACCAGTTTTATGCCAACTAATTTGGGTCCAAAAATGTACTGAATATGTTAATAGAAACATAGAAAAACTACAGCACAAAACAGGCCCTTCGACCCCACAAGTTGTGCCGAACATATCCCTACCTTTTAGGCCTACCTATAACCCTCCATCCTATTAAGTCCCATGTACTCATCCAGGAGTCTCTTAAAAGACCCTTTTGAGTTTGCCTCCACCACCACTGACAGCAGCTGATTCCACTCGCCCACCACCCGCTGTGTGAAAAACTTCCCCCTAACATTTCCCCTGTACCTACCCCCCAGCACCTTAAACCTGTGTCCTCTCGTAGCAGCCATTTCCACCCTGGGAAAAAGCCTCTGAGAGTCCACCCGATCTATGCCTCTCAACACCTTATATACCTCTATTAGGTCTCCTCTCATCCTACGTCTCTCCAAGGAGAAAAGACCGAGCTCCCTCAGCCTATCCTCATAAGGCATGCCACTCAATCCAGGCAACATCCTTGTAAATTTCCTCTGCACCCTTTCAATCTTTTCCACATCCTTCCTGTAATGAGGCGACCAGAACTGAGCACAGTACTCCAAGTGGGGTCTGACGAGGGTCTTATATAGCTGCATCATTATCCCCGGACTCCTAAACTTAATCCCTCGATTGATAAAGGCCAGCACACCATACGCCTTCTTAACCACCTCCTCCACCTGCAGGGCCGATTTTAGAGTCCTATGGACCCAGACCCCAAGGTCCTTCTGATCCTCCACAGTACTAAGAGTCTTTCCCTTTATATTGTACTCCTTCATCCCATTTGACCTGCCAAAATGGACCACTACGCATTTATCTGGGTTGAAGTCCATCTGCCACTTCTCCGCCCAGTCTTGCATCCTATCTATGTCCCTCTGTAACTTCTGACATCCCTCCAGACTATCCACAACCCCACCAACCTTCGTGTCGTCGGCAAACTTACCAACCCATCCCTCCACTTCCTCATCCAGGTCATTTATGAAAATGACAAACAACAAGGGTCCCAGAACAGATCCCTAGGGCACACCACTGGTGACCGACCTCCAGTTAGAAAAAGACCCATCTATACCCACTCTCTGCCTCCTTTGGGCAAGCCAGTTCTGGATCCACAGGGCAGCAGCCCCTTGGATCCCATGCCCTCTCACTTTTTCTAGAAGCCTTGCATGGGGGACCTTATTGAACGCCCTGCTAAAATCCATATAAACCACATCTACCGCTTTCCCTTCGTCAATGTGTTTAGTCACATTTTCTAAGAACTCCACCAGGCTCGTGAGGCACGATGTGCCTTTGACAAAGCCATGCTGAGTATTCTTGAGCATACTAAACCTCTCTAAATGCTCATAAATCTTGTCCCTCAGGATCTTCTCCATCAGCTTACCAACCACTGAGGTTAGACTCACCGGTCAGTAACTTCCTGAGCTATCCTTATTCCCCTTCTTGAAAATAAGAACCACATCCGCAATCCTCCAATCCTCCAGCACCTCTCCCATCTCCATCGACAATGCAAAGATCATCGCCAGAGGCTCTGCAATCGCTTCCCTCGCCTCCCACGGTAACCTGGGGTACATCCCATCCGGACCCGGCGACTTATCTATCTTGATGCCATTCAAAGATTCCAGCACAACCTCTTTGTCCACCACAAGCCTGCAGTACATCCACCCAGGTCCTTCTCCTCTGTGAAAACTGAGGCAAAATACTCATTAAGCACCTCTGCCATTTCTACTGGTTCCGTACTGATTTTCCCGCCTTCACCTTTTATAGGCCCTATTCCTTCACGTCTCATCCTTTTACTCTTCACATATTTATAGAACGCCTTAGGGTTTTCCTTAATCCTACCTGCCAAGGCCTTCTCGTGACCCCTTCTAGCTCTCCTAATTTCCTTCTTTAGTCCCTTCCTACAAGCCGTATACTCATCTCGATCCCTATCTTCGCCAAGCTCTCTGAACCTTTTGTACGCTTTCCTTTTCTTCTCGACTAGGTCCCGCACAGCTTTCGTGCACCACGGTTCCTTCAACCTACCAACTCCTCCCTGTCTGCTCGGAACGTTGTCCTGTCGAACTCTAGACAGACATTCCTTGAAAAACTGCCACCTCTCTTCAGTACATTTCCCCGAGAATACCTCCTTCCAATTTACTCCTCTAATTTGCTGCCTTATGTCTTCATATTTCCCCTTACTCCATATAAACGCTTTCCTAGCTTGCCTGATCCTCTCATTTTCCAATGCAAGCATAAAGGAGATAGAGTTATGATCGCTATCCCCAAGATGCTCTCCCACCGAGAGATCTGACACCTGTCCAGGTTCATTGGTCAGTATCAGATCAAGTACAGCCTCTCCTCTTGTAGGCTTGTCCACATGCTGTATCAGGAAACCCTCCTGAACACACCTAACAAACTCCTCCCCATCCAATCCCCTTACCCTAGGGAAATTCCAATCTATGTTTGGGAAATTAAAGTCTCCCATCACAACATCTCTGCTATTATTGCAACTCTCCAGGATCTGTTTCCTATCTGCTCCTCCACCTCCCTGTTACTATTGGGCGGCCTATAGAAAACTCCCAGCAAAGTGATCGACCCCTTCCCACTCCGAACTTCCACCCACAGAGACTCTGTAGACAATCCCTCCACAGCATACACCTTCTCTACAGCTGTGACACTCTCCCTGACCAGCAGTGCCACTCCACCCCCTCTCTTGCCTCACTCCCTGTCCTTCCTGAAACATCTGAATCCCGGCACCTGGAGTATCCAGTCCTGTCCCTGAGACAGCCAAGTCTCCGTAATGGCCACCACATCACACTTCCAGGCAAATGTGTAATATTATTACTTGCTGGCAGGTGAAATTATGGCTAATGCTATTTGTTCACTGCTGACCACAAAATCTGGCCCAAAATGATGGCAAACCACAACCTGGGAGTGTCCAATTTATGTGACCAGGAACACCGGTAGCACATTCATAGAGTCTCTACAGTGCACCAATTCTCTGACAGAGCATTCCCCCCCCCTCTCTCCTCCTCCTCCTCCCCCTTCTCCCCCTGCAGGGCCTATTCCTGAAATTACCCCACTAATCCCCCAGCCTACACTAAGGGGCAATTTAGCATGGCTGATCCACCTAACATACACATCTTTGGACTGTAGGAGGAAACCGAAGCAACTGGAGGAAACCCATACAGACACAGGGAGAATGTGCAAGCTCCACAGGAACAGTTACCCAAGGCTGGGATTGAACCTGGGTCGCTGACGCTGTGAGGCAGCAATGCTAACCACTGTGCCACCGCACTGCCCAAATAAATTGAAACAAATTTAGCATTTGTTAGATTTGATTCGAGTAGGGTTAAAATAGCTAAAATGAAGATAACTGGGAATGGCAAAAGACAAAACTATAACAAAAAGGTATTTTTATTTCTTTGGATCTAGAGGCCAGTGGTAATCATCCTTCCCTAGCTTTCCTTGTGAAGGTGGTGGTGGATTTTGTTTGTGTAGTGAAGTTCCAAAACACTGCTCCATCTTTACAGCACCATAACTTAAAAATTGCAGTATTAGTACATGTGCATTCCTCAGTCAACATTCCTCTGTCTCATGTACTAACAGGCTCATCAGTCCCTTTCATCTTACCTCGGTCAATGCCACTGTTAAAATAGAATCCACAGGAAGGCACTCAACTTTGTCACAAAGCTATTACAACAATAATTTCGAGGCTGTTAAGTTTTCATTCCTACAAAGCTGTTGGGGGTCAGTGATTTTTGTATCTGTTTGTGTTTTGTTGCTAAACAGTATGGGAATTGCATCACAACAAGGAACATTGGAAGGAAATTTATACTGAGACTTGGCTTGGGTGAAGCTGAATTCTAAATGTGCTAACAACATATACTTATATACGTTTAAATCTTGCTGAGAGAGGCAATGGGGGAGGGCTCCTGAGATTGTCTCGTAACTGTGCAATTGAACTTTCATGGGACATGTTTCTCATAGCCACATTTTGAAATGATGATAGGCATTCAGAAGGTATTCTCATGGAACACTGATGGGCTTAATGCTCCAATGAGTAGTGCTTGCATTTCAGCCGAAAGTAATAACTTCTAAATAGATATTGCCATGCTTGAAAAAAAACATATTACCTCAGTGTACCTGCCATGTTCAAGAGGAACTAGTTGGGGACAATGTTATTTTCAGCATTTAATTTTAAAAGTTCAGAAGTAGAAATTTAGAAAATATTGCAGCTAAAGGTTGTTAATTCTGATCAAGGCTCAGCTGGGAGTAGCTATGCAAATTGAAACTAATTAAAAATCATAGCAGGAATGCCCTCATCTCAAACCTAAAAGCTTTCCTTCTCAGGTTGCTGCCTGGAATAGCTCAGGGAAGAAGTGTACCGTGGTTACTGGGCAAGGTTCTGGACCAATCCCTTTCTTCAGCTTCACAGGGAGATAAACACATTGGTGTTATTTTATGGTATGAAGTAAATGCTTGGGCAAAGCAGGAAGAATTATTCATCTTATTTCTCAGTTCACAGTTCATACTAAAATAATAACCCAGTTTTCATTATTAAGGTTGTATAATAAAATTATATTTGCTCAGCAGTAACCTCCCTCCAAATGCGCCATCACTTGTGACAACTCGAGTATACCCCTCTGGTAGCATGCAAACCTGGAAAAGTTTGGGGGTTTTTTATATTTAAATGAGTGTGTTCTGGCTGTTGAGCACTTTTACATCACAGTTACATTTTTAAACTTAATATTGTAAAAGTGGCATATTTTGATTTGCAGCGGATCAATCAAACAATTGCATTCTCAAAAATTAACTCAACAATCACATTATCCCTTATTTAAGGCACTCATCCCCTCCTATTCTCTCCTCCTCCAAAATAAGTATTTAGTTGAAACTAATGAATGTCTCTCCTTTCTGCCTTTAACCTAGGAATTCAATCACTCTTTGGTCTCTCACATAATACATGCTGACACTTATCTCCTTCCCCCAATCAATTGGACTGTTGCTGATCTGCCCCCACCAACACAAATGTGCACCCAAAGGTGAAAAATTAAGGAGATATTCTTCCCCCACCCAGTCCTGAAAACATTGACTCCTGCTGAAATACAGGGCAGGATTTTATGGCATCGTTCAGGTGAGACGAGGTAAACAGAGATTTCCGTTGTCGGACCCTCACCTGTTCTGATTCTGGGCGGGTGAGGTGGTAGAGTTCCAACCATAGTGTCCTGGACGCCAGTTCCCCTCCAAGGCACATACCATTCTGACATAGAAGTATGTTATTGCTGAGTCAAATGCCCTGAAACCCCCTTCCTAACAGCACTGAGAGTCTACCTATACCACATGGACCTCAGCAGTTCAAGAAGGCGGATCATCTACATAGAGTGGAGACAATAACTGACATGGAGACATTAACAAGGAATGTGTGTGAATATGGGAATTTGATGCAGGTGATATCTGCAGTTGTTATTTTTCTCAAATGAGAGTTTAAGTTTATTTATTAGTGTCACAAGTAGGCTAACGTTAACATCTGCAATTCAATTACTATGAAAATTCCCTAGCCACCACACTCCAGCGCCTGTTCGGGTACACTGAGGGAGAATTTAGCATGGCCAATTCACCTAACCAGCATGTCTTTCGGACTGTGTGAGGAAACCGGAGCACCCGGAGAAAACCCACGCAGACGCGGGGAGAACATGCAGACTCCACACAGACTGTGAACAAGGCCAGAATCGAACCCGGGTTCCTGGCAGCAGTGCTAACCACTGTGCAGCCCCAGATTAACTGTTAGCTCCACTTCTCTGCTGCCAGCCTTGCCACCTCTGATGCAAGAAGAAGGGACACCAACTTCAACAGCAGCAGCAACACCAGAGCATCAACAGTAAGCCCTCTGCTGAGCCACGTGCTTTTTCACAGGGCATAACAGCTGGGCCCAGAGACCCTGACACAAGGTGCAGAATTTTCCCATATTTTTCAGTGTCAGGCTTTGACTGAAAAACAGCGTGTAGCTCTCTAGTTGCACAGCCCAGTTTTTAGTCCAGATTTTAAGACACTCGGAGAGAAAAACAAATGAGTGGGCGGGGTTTTTGGTATCTGGTGGGGCGAGGCCTGATAGAGCCAGCTTCACAGGAACCAGGGTGCCATCTTCACAGTGTGACTGATTTCACATCTTCAAGTAGCTGCTGTAAATATTTGGTGGCAGGACGGGCCTTGTGGCAGGGGTGCTGGGTAATTACATTGAAATGTATTCATAAACATTAAAATAAAGTTCTCTCCCTTTGTGGGTGTGAACCTCGTGAAGTCACCAGCAAGACGCATGAAATATTGGGAAACTCAATCGCGATTCTCGCCGTATTTTCCACCAGCGTCACCGTTCTCTCTGACGATGACACGGGCTGAATATTGCCCCAGGGTATATAGGTAGGAGATCAGCCATCTTGAACTGGCTGATTCCTGGTGCCTCAGGTTCTCTCGGCAGGTTACTGCTGACATTGGCAGCTCTCTGGAATGAGACCAGCTTCCCAGTGGCTTAGCTGGGCACACACTGTCAGTGGCCGATAGGGTGTCTTTCACTGGAGGGGATGCCCGCATACCCTGTTCACTGCCAGTCTCCAAAACTGCGCACTCTCCTCTCCTGCAAAGCAAGAAAGAAGAGGTATGGGTTGTCTTCATGTCTTGTGCGGAGGGGAAGGAAAGACAGCATTTGTCAGAGGTGACTATGAGGTGGTCCTGAGGAATGCTGTGCAGGAGAATGCTGACACTGTCAGATTGTGGAGCTGGGCACTTGAAAATGCCATACCACTCAGCTTTGCAATTTCCCTGAGCTCTGCGAGTCCCCTGCTGCACTGTTTCTTGGTTAGAGGAACCACACATCTGCCACTGGCTTCCTCAGTCACTTCCTTCCTTGTTGGCTAGGTTGGAGAGAGTGAGTCCTTTTCCGCCTGAACTTGGGAAGGATTGCTTCACTTCAGATCCCTTAGCAGGACTTCAGTTAAGAGTGAAAGAGTGAAGAAGCAGTCTTCCCAGGTCTCCTCTCAAGTCCTGTGGTTGTTGCAACCTCAAAAATCCATGTCCTGTTGTAACCCACTTGATGGTCCCTTTCATTAAAAATCCTTCCTTTGACAGATCCAGCACATCGTCCCGCCTGGTGTTTTAGTCAGATGCAGGGCACTGCCCTCATTCAGAATGGTGATTCTTGGAGAGTCTCATCTTTGTATTAAATTGCCATCATCATTCATGACTGGGTGTGACAGGTTTGACAAACTTTCCTCGGTAGTAGGAATGCATAACTCTGTCTGTGGTGTGCACACATACAGTCCTGTGTTGCAGCATCATCAGGTTAGCACTTCATTTATAAATGCAGCTGGTGCCGCTCCTTGCATGTCCCTCTGCAGTCCTCATTGAACTCAGGGGTCAGTACTAGAATTTCATTTCTCCTGATCTGTATCAACGTTTTTGACTTGCAGGGCATCATTTCTAAACTTGAACATGAGGAAGGTAGAGAAAGACTTGAAGAGGACATGATGGTGGAATGGCCATACACTTAGCAGATATAATTTATCACAGAGATGTGCAGAGACTTTTGTAGAAAGGGTGTACAGGAACTGAGAGACCTGGGAATGTATGTATACATGTGGAAGATGAAAGGGCAGTCTGAGAAAGTTGAGATCCAGAGGAAGCAGGCTTATGGTAATTGGTAAAGGGACCAAAGCAACATGAGGATTTTTTTTAGGTAATAAGTTATTATAATCTGGAAAACACTTCCTTGAGAATCTGGTGAAGGCAGATTTAATTGTGGCTTTCAAAAAGCTATTAGATAAATGCTTGAAGGGTAAGAATTGCAGGGCTATTAGGAAAGGTGGTGTGGACTAGCTGGACGATTCTTGCAGAGGCCCAGTTTGAACATAACAGACTGAATGGTCGCTTTTTGTGCTATACCCATTTCATGATTCTATGTATATGACTTAAGTATTAAATTGCAAGTCATTCCCCCTAACCCTGACCAACACACATCCTCTGTGAAATATTTTTTCTGCTGCTTATCCTGAACAAAAACATTTCTCAAATTATCCCTTATGTTAAAAACAAGAAAAAAATAATGAGTAAGCACCAAATGAAGATTTCATGAGTTCAATGTGTAAAGTTATAGATAAAAGCCGAAGTGGTGGGCAGGTCAATGGCTCTTTGACATATTGTGAACCATTAGAGCAAGCTGACAGGATTTCAATTTAATGTCTCATCTGAAGGACATCTCAGTTAAATTATTAGAGCTTCAAAAGACAAAGATTTTCCCCATGTTGGTAGCTTGACTAATGATTTATTTCAGCCGTAGGTCAGACTAACCTCTTCAATCGGTTATTTTGACTCTCTCTTATTTTGCACTTCCCTTTCATATGAAGTGCTTTGAGATATTTTGAGAGATGTGATGAGCTACTATATGAATGCAAGTCTCATTTACTTTCAAAGGAGCAATGTAATAAAATTAAGGAAAAACTGAGTTATATTGCACTCTCATCCATCTAGAGTTCATTTTTTAAATTTTAATTTGCTGTAGCTAAGTAATCCTCTGGTCAGCTAAACCGGGCTAGGTGTATATGAGATTAATTAAGCAGGTTATATGAAATGTAATATATGGCAGTTGAATTAACTGTTGGTTCAAAGGTAGATGTTCAGTCTTGAGTGCTTTTAGGATAAAATGAATTTTCTCCCCTTTTCCTCTGTTAATGGCACCTAATAACTAATCAGTGGAAAGTGTGTAAATGAAGCCAGATGATACATTTTCTGCCTTTTCCTCCAGTGTCCCCTGTCGGGAAGCGAATAGCTGCCAAGTTTCAGTCCCAGCAATGATCTGGATAAGATTGTGAAGTCAAAGTAAGAAGTTCTGCCTGTGAACCAATTTACTGACAACGCCAGACACGGATCGCAGCCAATCCATAGAACTGCATTACCGTAGCCTATCCACGCCCAAACTAATATGGATTTGTATTCTTTATCATTAGAATTCAGTGAATGATTAATATCATTGTAATTTGAATAGCCAAAATATCCATATTATATATCTGCCAGATGATTATTGAGAACCACTAGCTTAATTTAAACCGCCTTAATTTGACAGAAGTTTTTTTTACATTTTCACAAATCTCTTTTACATTTATTGGAAAATGGAGTGACTTCAGTATTATCCAAATGGCAATTGTAAGAGATTTGTTAAAAATGAAAATATTCATTGCATAATGAATTGATTTAGATATAAATGACAGGTTGTTACGGCACACACAACCATACTCCAGCATTTTAACAGGAGTATTATTTATGAACTGCAAAAAGGATTAGGTGATTATAATATTGCATGGTGAGGGAATTCAAGGCGATTTGAGCGTGTAAAGCTTGATAGAATTCCTCCTTGATTCTTTTAACCACCAGAAGTGTATTTCTGCAATGTACATGTTTCCTATTCTATAATATTTGCTCTTTGATACCTTTCTGCAAATACCTTATTGATTCAAAATGTTTAAACTGATGTTAAATCAAAGCTGGCCCTGTATCAACTGTAAGTGATAAATTTCCCTTCCAAAGAGGGGTAAGGCTGCAAACATAATGAAGTAATGTGGCCCTTCACAACATTTATGCACAAAGGTCAGTGTAACACATGATTTCTGATAACACACAAGCAATTTGCAACTGCTGCCTGCCCCATTTGCAAGAGAAAATTGTTTTTTTAAGACGTCATCTGTCCCTTAGTTGCACAATTCTCAATCAATGAGATTTTCAGGTGAGTCTACAAATGGATGACTGGTATTATTGCCTGAAACCAGACACAAGCATACATCACTACACCTATCGTGGTCATTGGTGCAGAACCCCAAATGCATTCAGCTCACATGCTGCATTCAATTGCCTTGAATTGCCCAACCAGCAAAAGAAATTATTCACAAAGTGGCCATTAAGCATCTCTTGTGCACCTTTGTGGGGCCAGGGAAAGATAGACTCACTGAAGTAATAGAAAGGTTGGAGTAAAATTACTGTTACAAATGCAGGAATTTACAATTCAGTTAAGTTTCAAATGTTTCCTTTGACTTAAGGTGAAATAGAATGTTCTGCTGATCATATGAAATTTCTGCCTGGAGACAGGCCCGTGTGATCTGGTTGTCAGGGGGCATGAAATCTAAACCAAAACCTCTTGAAAATCAGGTGACAGTTTTCACACCTTGACAGTTCAGCTGCTTTTTGGCATCAGAGAGATTATGCATCAAATGCTGTGAGGAGCAGGAAAAGACTATTTTCCACGTTAGCGACTAAATAGGATGTTGGTCATAACTGGTTCTCTTTTCGAAAAGAAGACAACCAAACAGACCAGACCTTTGGAGGTCTAAGGAAGAGAAGAAAGGTGAGCCATGCTGGTGCAAGTGCTGGAATACTCTGGCTGAGTGGGACACTTTTTGGAGGACAGTGGATGATTCAGCCTGTTAAGGCAGGGAGAAGAGAGTCTGCTGCAAAGCTGGAGCAACTTGGAACTCAATCTTGTATGTGCTATATATGTGCCAGATGTAAGGTGCTCAGTGAAAGGAGTTATATGATGTAGCACTATTGCATTAGTTAGTTAAGGCAAAAATACCTTTAATTTAGTTTGATATATTAGTCGTCTGTTAGTAATGTTTAATCTATGTGGAGGATAGTTTGCTTGTTATACTAAAAGTCTTAAAACAGGAAACTTTGTCCCTTGGTTTATTTCTATTAATTGCTGGGAAATTTATCAGTCTATACAGGGACAGTAACAGTGCTCCATGCAAGAGAATTGTTCAGTGAGTTAAGCATATTGCACTAAAGAAAATATTAGCTAATGAAAAGGCTGAAAGTAAAGAGTAAGGGAGGGACAGGACTGGCAGCTTAACATTCCAGGATATTGTTGTTTTAGATGGGACAGAAGAGGAAACAGAAGAGGGGGAGTTGCATGCTGATGCACCATAGCTGTGCTGAGGGAGGGTAGATTAGAGGAATCTTGTATTGAATCATTATGGGTGGAGCTCAGGAATAGGAAGGGTCTCCTTGGGGAGCTCTCTTTTCTCCTTGGGGAGCTCGGTCTTTTCTCCTTGGAGAGACGAAGGATAAGAGGAGACCTAATAGAGGTATATAAGATGTTGAGAGGCATAGATCGGGTGGACTCTCAGAGGCTTTTTCCCAGGGTGGAAATGTCTGCTATGAGAGGACACAGGTTTAAGGTGCTGGGGGGTAGGTACAGGGGAGATGTTAGGGGTAAGTTTTTCACACAGAGGGTGGTGGGCGAGTGGAATCGGCTGCCGTCAGTGGTGGTGGAGGCGAACTCAATAGGGTCTTTTAAGAGACTCCTGGATGAGTACATGGAGCGTAATAGGATGGAGGGTTATAGGTAGGTCTAGAAGGTAGGGATGTGTTCGGCACAACTTGTGGGCTGAAGGGCCTGTTTGTGCTGTAGTTTTTCTATGTTTCTATGAAATCACAAATTTGGGAGTGTACTATAGACCTAACAGCCCGCAGGAGACAAAGGAACAATTGTGTAGTCAAACACTGGAAAGGTGTGAAAAAATCAGGGTAGTTGTGGTTGGTGACCTTAACTTCCCCCATATTGACTGGGACTCCATTACAGCCAGGGGCTCAGATGGAGAGCAATTTGTTAGATGTGTCCAGGAGGACTTTTTGATACAGTATGTTGACAAGCCAACCAGCAGGGGGACCATACTAGACTTGGTATTGGGGAATGAGCCAGGCCAGGTGATCGATGTTTCCGTGGGGGAGCATTTTGGGCTTAGCGACCATACTTCCATAAGATTTCAGGTAGTCATGAATAAGGACAAGAGTGGCCCTTGGGTGAGGGTGCTTAATTGGGCAAGGGCCAATTACATCCAAATTAGACAGGAACTGGGGAATGTGGATTGGGAGCGGCTATTTGAGGGCAAATCCACACCGAGCAAATGAGAGGCTTTTAAAGGCCAGCTGATTGAAGTGCAGTACAGGCATATCCCTGCAAAAATGAAGAAAGAAATGGCAGGATTCGGGAATCATGGATGACAAGGGAAATTGCAAGCTTAGTCAAAAGGAAAAAGGAAGCATACGATAGGGCTCGGCAACTAAAACTGACAAAGCCCCTGAGGAATATAGCGAAAGTAGGAAGGAGCTAAAAGGTGGAAGTAGGGGGGCTAAAAGGGGCCATGAAATATCTTTAGCAAACAGGGTCAAGGAGAAGCCCAAGGCTTTTTATGCTTATATTAGGAGCAAGAGAAAGGGTAGGCCCACTCGAGAACAATGGAGGGAAGTTATGCGTGGAGCCACAGAAAGTGGGTGAGATCCTTAATGAGTACTTTGTATTGGTATTCACCAAGGAGAAGGACATGACAGACGTTGAGGTCAGGGATAGGTGTGTGAATGCTCTAGAGAATGTCAATATATCGAAGGAGGAAGTGTTGAGTGTCTTAAATTGTGTTAAAGTAGACAAGTCCCCGGGGATGGATGGGATCTATCCCAGGTTACTGTGGGAGGCAAGAAAAGAAACAGCTGGGGCCTTAACAGATATCTTCACATCCTCTTTGACCACAGGCGAGATTCCAGAGGACTGGAGAATAGCCAATGTTGTTCCCTTGTTTAAGAAAGAAAGCAGAGATAATCCAGGAAATTATAAGCCGATGAGCCCGACGTCAGTGGTGGGAAAGCTTTTGGAGAAGATACTGAGGGACAGGATATATGCAAATTTGGAAGAAAATGGACTAGTTAGTGACAGGCAGCATGGTTTTGTACGGGGAAGATCATGTCTCACCAACTTGATTGAGTTTTTTGAAGAGGTGACAAAGATATCTGATGAGGGAAGGGCTGTGGATATAGTTTATATGGACTTTAGTAAGGCATTTGACAAGGTCCCACATGGCGGATTGGTGCAAAATCTAAAATTACATGTGATTCGGGGTGGGCTGGCTCGATGGATAAAGAACTGGCTTGGTTATAGAAGACGGAGTAGTGGTGGAAGGGTGTTTTTCAGAATTGAGATCTGTAGCTAGTGGTGTTCTGCAGGGATCAGTGCTGGGGCATCTGTTGTTTGTTTTATGTAAAAATGATCTGGAGGAAAATGTGGGAGGTCTGATTAGTAAGATTGGTGAAGTTGCCGATAGTGCTGAGGATTGTCAGAGGATACAACAGGATATAGATAGATTGGAGACTTGGGCACAGAAATGGCAGATGGAGTTTAATCCAGACAAATGCAAGGTGATGCATTTTGGAGGATCAAATTTAGGTCTGAATTATACTGTAAATGGCAGAACCCTTAGGAACTTTAACATACAGAGCGATCTAGGCATGCAGTTCCACAGTTCCCTAAAAGTGGCAACATAGGTGACCAAGGTGATTAAGAAGGCATATGGCATTCTTGCCTTTATCAGCAGGGACATTGAGAACAAGAGTTGGTAAATCATATTGCAGCTATATAAAACCTTGGTTAGGCCGCATTTGGAGTATTGTGTGCAGTTCTGGTCACCACACTACCAGAAGGATGCGGAGAAAGTGCAAAGAAGGTTCACCAGGATGTTGCCTGGTCTCAAGGGTGTTGGCTATGAGGAGAGATTGAATAAACTAGGATTGTTTTCACTGGAAAGACGGAGGATGAGGGGAGACCTAATAGAGGTCTGCAAAATTATGAGGGGCATCGACAGGGTGGATAATCAGAGGCATTTTTCCCAGGGCAAAAGTGTCAGTTAGAGTCATAGAGTCATAGAGGTCTACAGCATGGAAACAGGCCTTTTGGCCCAACTTGTCCATGCCGCCCAGTTTTTAACCACTAAGCTAGTCCCAATTGCCCGCATTTGGCCCATATCCCTCTATATCCATCTTACCCATGTAACTGTCTAAAAGCTTTTTAAAAGACAAAATTCTACCCGCCTCTACTACTGCCTCTGGCAGCTCATTCCAGAAAGGTCCAAGATGAGAGGGGAGACGTTTACGGGAGATGTATGGGGGAGGTTTTTCATGGAGAGTGATGGGTGTCTGGAACGTGCTGCCAGAGGAGGTGGTAGAAGCAGGCATATTAGTAACATTTAAGAAGCATCTGGATGGGTACATGAATAGGGGGGGGGAATAGAGGGATAGGGACCAAGTAAGGGCGGAAGGTTTTTTTTTAGTTTAGTTAGGGCATTGTAATCGGCACAGGCTTAGAGAGCTGAAGGACTTGTTCCGATGCTGTACTTTTTCTTTTTCTTTGTTCCTTGTTTTTAAATAATGGACCGAGTCTTTCAAGAAGTGGCAATCACTGTTGGATTGCCAGTCTGCTCCTATTCATTTACCTTGCACCAGAGCTCCACATTCACACCCAGATTTTCAAACCAGTCCTTCTCAAAAATGAAGGGCTTACCTGGGGGCCCTTGGCTCATAGGGCAGAATCATCAGGAGAAGCCAAGCCATGCCCCCTTCTTACAGCACTAGCTGCTGTGTTCCAGTAAGTTTGAAGGTCCCAAAGCCACTTCGAACAGATGTTCAGAGAAACTACATGTATAAGGTAAATGGGTGAGGGCATATGTTGATGGATGAAAGGGTAAGCTTGCAGATAATTGAGTGAGAGGGGAGGATGGCTTGTGGGTAGCTGAGGAGGTAGGGTAGTGGGTAGGTGAGTGAGAGGATAGGGTGGAAGGTTGGCGGAGTTGAGGAAGTAGAGTGGCAGTTAATTTGGTGAGGGGTTAGAGTGGCAAGTGAGTGAGGAGGTAGGATGGCAGTTGGATGGAGTGAGAAGGTAGGGTGGCAGGTAAGTGGGTGAGGTGGTAGGGTGGGTTGGGGTTGGTGGTCATTGAGTGTAGTCGAGGTGTTATTTGGGTCGAGGGGATTGGGTTGATAGTTGGTTGGTCGGATGATTTGAGGGGATGGTGGAGGGGGGAGCTTAGCTGAATGTCCAGTGGGGAGTCAGAGGCTCAGTAGCATAGATACCCAGGAGTTAGAACTGGTTTTAATTCTTCTAATCTTTCCTGGGGAACTATTCTGGCAAGTGGGTCGGAACCAGAGTGAGTCTCCAATTCTAGTTCAGAGTTTCAGAAGGTTCCAGCTGGATGACAGTTGCCCATTGGAATTCCAAACTTCCTGAGCAATTCCCATGTTGTCAATGCACGGGGACTCCCAAAGGGTCCAGTGCATCTTGATGGGTATAACCGAGGTCCAACCATCCCAAGTTCTGGGCTATTGTATTTCAAATTGATGGGATGTGGGTAATGATGAGCTCCAGTAACATGTGCTGGATCCTCTTCTTTTCCATCTGCACAAATGTTTTGGGCATAGTCACAAGAGAAGAATACCAAAATTTGGTGAAATCGGAAAACTCGGGTGATCTGTGAGGAATTATAGAAGGGATTTCAGGAAGACAAACTGGTTAACAGATTGGTCAGCTAGGTGACAAATGCATTTCAATACAAGGAATGTGCTGCAGTGCTTTGGGGATGAACAGTGAAAGAAAGTATACCTTAAATGCCGAGGCTTCTGAAGTACAGAGACACAGATCTAAGGAAGTGCAGATGCACAGACCTTTAAAGGTGAAAGTGTGAATAGAAAATGGCAATTGGTTTTGTACTTGGGGGTATGACATTTCAACACAACATTAGTTAGATCACAGTTGGATTGTTGCATGATGTTCTGAGCATCCAACTGTCAGAAGACTAATATGTGTATGGATACAATAAAGATTCACTGAGTAATATAAGGAATGAAAGGTAATGGTTATGATTGAAAATTGGGGCTTTTTTGGCTCCAGAACATTAAAGGTTAAGAGGAAATCTAATTAAGGTTTACAAGAATATGGCAGGTTTTGAGAGAATAAACAGTGAAAGATTGTTTCCCCTGGTTAGCAATCTGGCAACAAGGGACATGTACTGCGAATTATCACTTGAAATAAGGGGAAGTTAAAATACATTTTTCCTACAATTGGCAATTGAGGCAAAGACTATAACCTTGTTTAAAGGAGAATTGGATAAGCATTTCAAAGAAAGACTAAGACAGTAAGTACCCAGAGGATATAAATTTAAAATCACCACCTAAGGAGTGAAGGAAGAGGTTATCTACAATTTTATTTTATGCAGAAAGGTGTAGGGACATGGAATATCCGACTGGAAACAGTGCCTGAAGCAGAATCCAGAACCACTTTTTAAGAAAGGGGCATAAATATTTCAAAATGAAAAAAAAGAAAGAAATGGGAAAGGGCAAGAACTAAATGTAAACCTCTTCCAAAGAGCTGGCACAGATAACATTGGGCTGAATAACCTTTTGCTGTAAAATTTTAGGACTCTATGCTAAGAGTGAAAGGGCAGAGAAATTGCAGCAGAAATGATTGCTCCAGTGGAAGAGTTGGCACCAGCCCAGAAATGATGGGTGGAATTGCTTCCATGCTCTTAAATGTCAATGATCTTTAAAGGCTCAAACTTATATATCATTATCGTGGGGAAGGGAAATGAAACAGAGAAAAGCAAAGCACACAACATCATGTCAAATATACAGGATTGAATGTGGATTAATGCCTTATTTCTACCCAGCATTGTACAATAACTCCCAGGCTCGAAGAATACCCCCTATTGCATTGTGTGAAGGATTTGATTTCTTATACCATTCGGTCTGAGCTTTCTGAGCGAGCTTTGACATTGAATAAGACTTTTTGTAATGCAAACTCAAGCCCAGCAGGAGTCGAGTTAAGACTACCCAAATTGATTTTATTCAGCATTTGTCCAAGCTTCAGGGACAGAAAGATTTCATCCATCAGGCAGAGCAAAATTCAAAAACAAACCTATCGAGCCTTATTCCTTTAGCATGTCACTCTTTCTGATTTTGTTTTAAAAATGTAATTTTGTTTAATGTTTTTCATTTTCCTAAAAATAACTGAAACACTGTAGGGCTGATTCCAAAGTTTCACTCCTGTTGAGGATTCTTATTTCTCTGAAGCTTATATTAGGAACTCAGGTGCATGCTCAACATGACTTTCCACCAATTCATCTTAAAGTTAATGGGAAGGAAATGATGGGGAACACTTATCTGAATTCCTGATGTGAGCTGCCAGTGGGGAAGTCCTCATCATGAGTACAATTTATACAATCGACCCTTCCTTATATATCTGTCTTGCTCTGTTTGATCAAACATCTCGCCCATAACATTTCTCTGATGTTCTGTTCAAAGGTAAGTACAAGAGGCGAAGCATTTTAACCCAATGAATGCCCCATTCAGCCTCATTGTGGATATATTTTGACATTGTGGTACTTCTTTAGTGTTTGTCCTGATTGGGCTGTGTCAGATAATTGATATAATTGACCGTGAAAATTGTTTGGCACACCTGGATGCTTATATTTTGTGTAACTCCGATACAACCATAATTGGGAGATTAAAACATACTCCACACTTGCGAATCACATTACTTAATTGCGCATGAGTTCATGCTTTCAAACTGTTCTCCACCCATACAAACTGGATGCTATTGGAATCAGGAAAGCATGTTACTCTATTAATCAATGGACTACTCATTTGGAAAATTGGAGTTGATTCTAAATTGTATGTTTTGACAATGCACTGACAAAAAATTCAGCTTTTATAGGTTCAATTGGTGTTTCAATCTAAAGTCAGTAGGTGTTTTTAGACATGCCTGGAGAAATAATGTTGTCTGTATCAAGTAATAATTCCTTGAATGGCTATATCTCCTACAGTTTTACAGTGAATAATTATATAGTACGAGTCGATCTTCCAGGTTGTTGCATGCAGTAGGTGGAGAATATGGTCTCACTCTTACTGACTTGATTCCTTCTCTTGACCTTTCCATTTCTGCGTTTGCACCTCAGCTGCTTTCCTGCTGTGCCTCATCTCTGTTTGCTTTGATCTCTTTTTTTTTTGTCTTTTCCCTTTGTGGTGTGGCAGGGAGAGGAGCCACTATCAACTGTAAGTTGCATTTAGGATGGGAGTTGTGAAGAAAATGTGGATCCTCTGTCACTACTCCTGCCCTTCTCCTTTGTCCAACACCCTCATGCCATGCCCTGTACTGTCAACTGTAGTTCAGTGTGTAGTAAATTTAGGTTACAATGATCTGGGTTCAAGACCTACTCCAGGACTTGAGCACGCCAAAAAAAAACTGGGCTCACATTCCAGTGCAGTACTGAGAGAGCACAGCACTGTCGGACAAGATGATAAACTGAGGCCCTTTCAGACGAGTTGTTAAACTGAGGCCCTGTCTATCCTCAAGTGGACATAAAAGATCCCATGACACTATTTCAAGAAGAGCAAGGAAGTTATCCCCAATGTACTTGCCAATATTTATCTAGTCATGAGCACAACAATGTGGAAATGGGCTGCACACACATTAGCTGCATGTTTCCTACACTATAACACTGACTCCATTTAAAAAAATAAGTTAATTGACTGTAAATCACTTTGAGCCACCAGTGATCATGAAATGCACAATATAAATGCAAGTCTTTTTTCTTTCTCCCCCGCACACATTCTGAAATAAATCCTGAATGCAGTTTTCTTTTTTTGTATTCATTTGTAGGACATAGGTGTTGCTGGCTGGGTCAGCATCTATTGCCCATCCCTAATTGCCCTAGAACTGAATGGCTTGCTAGGCCATTTCAGAGGGCAGTTGAGAATCAACCACATTGCTGTGGCTCTGGAGTCACATATAGGCCAGACCAGATAAGATCTCCTTCCCTCGAGGACATTAGTGAACCAGATGGGTTTTGTCAACAATCAACATTCATGGCCATCGGTAGATTCTTCATTCCAGACATTTTTTATTGAATTCAAATTCCACCATCTGTCATGGTAGGGTTTGAACCCAGGTCCCTAGAACATTAGCTGAGTTTTTGGATTAATAGTTTAGCAATAATACCACTAGGCCATCGCCTCCCCTAACATCCTCTTTCTGAGCATATCCCTCATTCTACCATTACTGTCTTTAAGATAGTGATAGATAGATTCTTGATCAATAAGGGGACCAAGGATTACAGGGAGAAGGCAGGAGAATGGGGATGAGAATCATATCAGCCATGATTGAATGGCAGAGCAGTCTTTATAGGCCGAATGGCCTAATTCTACTCCTATATCTTATGGTCTTATGGTCTACTGTTAAACCTAAGGACCAACCCTGATTCAATAAAGTGTGTGGGAGAGTATGCACTAGGCAAAATGAGATACCAACCTGATGAAGCCAGGACATAGGACTTAGGTGTGTACTCGACAGCTGAGGCAGCATTCGCTCGACACAGCAGAACTATCGCAGAATCAACCGATCAGTTCAAAGCTCAGCTGTCTTGCCAAGACTCCTTTGACAGCACCTTCCAAATCTGTGACCTCTGTCACTTAGAAAAATAAGGACAGCAGATGTATGGGAACACCACCAAGTTCCCCTCCAAATCAACAAATGAGCAACAAATCCCAACATTGCTGGTGACATTTGCAGCTGACACTTGCATCCTAACAATAATTTTTTTTCAAATTGGCATTTGATAAGGAATTTATGATCTGGAACACAGACTTCCTTGGCATCATTATTATTATTATTTTAGTTATGAGAAAGACTTGGATAGCATATATAACAGAGGATTACTACTTTCTTCTTGGCTTCATCATCTGCTCACTGACATTTACATTTTGTGAAAATTAACATCAAGGTGAAAGCTTACGAACATATGAATTAGGAGCAGGAGTGGGCCACATGGCCCCTCATGCCTGCTCCGCCATTCAGTAAGATCATGGCTGATCTGATTGTAACTTCAACCCCACATTCCTGCCTACCTCCAATAATGTTTCCCGTCACACTGCCCCCCTCCCACTTTGCTTATCAAGAATCTACCTACCTCCGCCTTAAAAATATTCAAAGACTCTGCTTCCAGCACCTTTTCAGGAAGAATGTTCTAGAGACTCATAACCCTCAGAGAAAAAAAATTCTCCTCATCTCTGTCTTAAGTGAGCGACCCTTTAATTTTAAACAGTGACTCCTAATTCTAGATTCTCTCACAAGATCAAACATCCTCCCCACATCCGCCCTGTCAAGACCCCTCAGGATCTTAAAGCTTGCCTTGTACGCTGAGGAGGCCATCTTAGCTGATTGGTTCAGCCTGCCAGTATAGGTCAGTGAAGCGGTTTTATGTTCTCTCTGTAACTTTGGTTTAAAGTCATTTAAAAGAAAGAATGACTTGTATTTATATAGCATCTTTCATGACCACAGTGCGTGCTAAAACACTTTACAGCTAATGAAGGACTTTGAAGGTGTTTTTATCTTTGTATTAAAGAAAATGCGACAGACAGTTTGTAAGCTCCCACAAATAGCAACCTGGTCATAGTCACATAATCTATTTTTATAATGTCCATTGAGAGATAAATATTGGTCAGAACACCATACATAATTCCCTCGCTGTTCTTCAGAATAATCACAGTAAGAAGTCTCACAACACCAGGTTAAAGTCCAACAGGTTTATTTGGTAGCAAATACCATAAGCTTTCGGAGCAATGCTCCTTCGTCAGATGGAGTGGTCTCTGTTCTCAAACAGGGCACAGACACAGAAATCAAATTACAGAATACTGATTAGAATGCAAATCTCTACAGCCAGCCTGTGTTAACCTGGTGTTGTGAGACTTCTTACTGTTCTTACCCCAGTCCAACGCCGGCATCTCCACTTCAGAATAATGCCATGGGATCTTTTATGTCTACCTGACGGAACATATAGGGCCTTAGCTTAGGACGTCCTCCTGTAACAGTCAGTGCAGTGTTCTCTCAGTATAGTACTGAAGTGTCAGCTTTGAGTTTTGTATTCAAATCCCATGGGAACTTGAACTCGGAAGCTTCTGACACAGAGACGAAGGTACAGGCCACCAACTACATTGTCACAGGCAATGCCTTAATGAAATTATTAATGTGCAAATTTGTTTGTACGCCCTACCTTAACATGAATTTGACAGCTATCAAATCTACCCTGTAATATAAATGGACAGTTTCTATGGCAACAAGATCCTTGATCATATGTTGGAGAAATTCTTCCTGATGCAGCCCTACAATATAATTACACCATTTAAAACATTACCAGTAATTACAAAGTTCATTTTATTAATGTTCTCTATTCCTGTGCTTTAACTTTGTTTTAGTATTGTATGATAATAATATCATTAAAGTTGCTTTACAGAAGAGTACGTTAAACCATAATGTAAAGGTTCAATGAACATTAATAGAGATTAATTAAACCAAATGATCTTTAATTGCATCGCTGCATATTTGAATCTTTTCATGTTACGACTTTACATAAATACACTTATGTCCACTGCTCGCTCAATTTTGGGGTGAAGCTTCTGCTTTACACACACTTAGTGACCCAGGCATTATTTGTGTTTGTGTGTTTTCTTCCTGAAATTGCTACCCAAACTTACTTGCACAACATAAAATCTGCACAATACTGTACCAGTGAAATCGGGCAGTGTTTTGGAAGACAAAGATTTTGTATTCAGCGGTGAAGAGATTGTTGTTGCCGTTGACCTTGGAGGAAGTTCCTCAGAAAAATGTAGACTTCATCTTGGCCAATGTTAATTTCATTCTGGCACCAGCTATGGGGGATCTCTGGCATCCAGCAACAGTGATCTCATCAAGCATGCTAAGCCACCAATTATATTGACGTATTCTCACAGACAGCAAACCAGGAAAAAACATGTAATTTTTATCTTTCACTTGTTATAATTTTATAGGAAGCAAATAAAGTTTGGGACATATACATGGCATTAAGGTAAAAGCTGAAATATTATAAACAAATTTTAAAAAAACAATCTATGGAATTATTATCACGGAATAAAGACAAATAAAATTTGTTTTTCAAACCAAGGAGATTACTCACCAGTACAAGGTACTATGCAATCAGAAACCCAGTCGCACCTCATTCAACAAGGCTTAACTTTTTCAAGGATGTTTACAATGAGAATAGAGCACAAAATGTGAACATTCATGTCAATTGCATGATTTCCAATTGATTTACATCTGTCAGGACTTCAACATTGCACCCTATAGAGGAGCAAGGAATTGCCAACAACTTCTGGATTTCTGAGTATAACAGTTCATGTGCAGATATGAGAAGTTGCTGATAGTTTCACAGGAGAATGGCAGCAAAGGCTGATAGCTTTGACATCATAATATCTGTGTAATCTGGACCATCTTTTTTGATTGAAGAATTATATCTTGATATATTTAAAAGTGATAACTTGGTGCAATTTTTTTGAAAAAATAAGCATTTTAATCACAGTGCCTCGACCACCACCTGAGTAACTGAAAATATATTTTTTAATTTAACTTAGTTATATTGGAGTACAATAGTATTTTTAAGTACATATTTTTTAAAAGAGTAATGCAAAAGCTTTGACTTTGATGGCCCACAAATAGGTTCCTTTAGCAGAAATTAGCATCAATAATTAAGGCATACTGGCATTGAAGGTGGGCATGATGTGGAGATGCCGGTGTTGGACTGGGGTAAACACAGTAAGAAGTCTGACAACACCAGGTTAAAGTCCAACAGGTTTATTTGGTAGCAAAAGCCACTAGTTTTCGGAACAGGCTGTTCCGAAAGCTAGTGGCTTTTGCTACCAAATAAACCTGTTGGACTTTAACCTGGTGTTGTTAGACTTCTTATTGAAGGTGGGGCCAGCTTCTGGTTTGATTTTTTTTTTAGGTTAAAGTATCATGAAAGCTTGGTTTATCCTGAATGTGATTATGCTTCAAATTCTGCCGACATTTGTGCTGGTTTGTCTGATTTTGAGCAAACTGCACCAAAAACCAATGCAGCTAGCGGAAACACCGGGGGACTTTTTAATTGAAATTTGATTCTATGGTCATCTGTTACTCTTTGGTAGTCTATCATCCAAGTAGCTATCACCTAAGCATTGATGCTGAGTACAAATAGTGTAGCTATCTATTGAGGATGTTTCAGTCCAGTATGGTCATGTCCTCACTTAGCATCCACGTATGTGCTTATTATTATTGTTACTTTATTAGTGTCGCAAGTAGGCTCACATTTACATTGCAGTGAAGTTACTGTGAAAACACCGTACCACACTATGCCACGCTCCAGGTTCGGGTACACTGAGGGAGAATTTATCATGGTCAATGCACCTACCCAGCACATCTTTCAGACTTGGAGGGAAGGAGGGAACCAGAGCACCTGGAGGAAACCCACGCAGACCGGGAGAGAACATGCAGACTCCGCACAGACAGTGACCCAAGCCGGGAATCGAACCCAGGACCCTGGCGCTGTGAGTCAGCAGTTCTAACCACTGTGCCACCGTGCCATCCATGCTTCCTGCAGAGCAATCAGGGACAGAAAATTCAATTGATTTCTCAGTCCCTACAGAATCCCTTTTTTTAAAAAAAGAAACAAACAATGGAAACAAAGTTAAAGATTTTTAAAAATTGGTTACATCATTATGTTGGGACTTTTGAAAAAGTGACAAAAGACAAAATTATGTTCTTTTCATTAATTTAAAATTAATTGCAACAAAGTAAAATTGTTATACTTAATTAATTTCCAAGTTAAACTAATTACAAACTTGGTTTGTTATCAAATGAATGAGGATTTTTTTAATGCCTATTGCATTCACATAGGTGGCTGAGATTAATGTTGGAGAATGGGACATTTTTGGGTTCCCATTAACCACTGGGAGATTAACCATAGTGCAGTTAAATGCAGAATAAAACTCCTTTAACTTTTTCTCAAGATTCTGCCTGAAATGTGAGTGAATAAAGAGGGTTGAGTGACTGTGAAATTCAGAATTACTCTTTGAAACAGAGACAATGATCAGGGATTTCCTTGAAGCTGTTTCCATTCCACCACCATTTCTTTGTGATGAAATTCCTTTTCCGTGCAAAGAGATTTTTACCCCACTTCCCGCGCACTTCTGGTGCTGGAACGAGAGCTTACTGAAGGAAATTTGGACCCCGACAGAATAAGTTAATTAGGTAGTTGAAGAAAAGAGAGATTAAAATGGAAGTTAAGACCATGGACAATGTGCAAAGTAGATTCACTGAAACGGTATTTGGGATGAAAGATTTAATTTTAACGGAGAGACAAGAGAAAGTGGGCATGGGGAGATTCCACAAAGCTGTTTCTATTTATTCATTCATCAGATGTGGGCATCACTGACTTTGCCAGCATTTATTGCCCTCGAGAAGGTGGTGGTGAGCCTTCTACTTGAATCACTGTAGTCCAAGTGGTGTTGGCACTATCACAGTGCTGCTAGGTAGGGCGTTCCAGTATTTTGACCCAGTGACAGTGAAGGAACAGCGGTATAGATTCAAAGGATGATTTGTGACTTGGAGGGGCAGATGCTGTTGTTCTGTAGATCCTGTAGATGATACACACTGTTGCCATTGTGTTGAATGTTGAAGATGGTGGATAAAGCACACTGCTTTATCCTGGATTGAGTGTTGTTGGAGCTGCACCAATCCAGGCAAGTGTGGAGTGTTCCATCACACTCCCGACTTGTGCCTGTTAAACAGTGAACAGGCTTTGGGGAGTCAGCAGGTGAGTTATTCTCTACAGAATTGCCAGCCTCTGACCTGCTCTTGTAGCCACAGTTTTTAATGTGGTTTGTCCAGTTCAGTTTCTGGTCAATGGTAACCCCCAGGACATTGATAGTAAGGGATTCAGTGATGGTAATGCCATTGAATGTCAAGGGAGATTAGTTAGATTCTCTCTTAGTTGGAGAAGGTCATTGCATGACACTTGTGTGCCACAAATATTACTTGCCACTTAGCAGCCCAAACCTGAATGTTGCCCAGCTTGTGCTGCATATGGACACAAATTGCTTCAGTATCTGAGGAGTCACAAATTGTTCTGAATGTTGTGCAATCATCAGTGAACATCCCTATTTCTGACCTGATAATGGAGTCAAGATCATTGATGAAGCAGTTGGTTGGGCCTAGGACACTACCCTGAGAAACTCCTGCAGTGGTATCCTGGAGCTGGGATAATTGACCTCCAAAGTCCACAACCATCTTTGTGCCAGATATGATTCCAACCAGCGGAGAGTTTACTCCCTGATTCCCATTAACTCCAGTGTTGCAAGGGCACTTGATGCTGCAGTCCATCAAATGCTGTCTTGATGTCAAGAGCAGTCATTTTCATTGCATCTCATGAGCTCAGCTCCTTTGTCCATGTTTGCTCCAAGGCTGTAATGAGGTCAGCATGAGTGAGCAGTTATTGCTGTATAAATTCCACATGATAACAGAGTAAATACCACCTTCCATCACTTTGCTGATGATCAAATGCGGAGTAATTAGCTGGTTTTGGTTTGTCTTGCAATTTTGGACAGAACATACCTGGGCAATTTTATACATTGCTGGGTAGATTCCAATGTTGTAGCTGTATTGGAACAGCTTGGCCAGGGGTGCAGCATGTTCTGGAGCACAAGTCTTCAGGACTATTGCCAGATAATTGTCAGGACGCATAGCCTTTAATGTATCCAGTGCCTTCAGTTGTTTCTTGATACCACATGGAGTGAATTGAATTGTTTAAAGACTGACATCTGTGATGCTGGGAGGATGCCAGGATAAATTATGCACTTTGCACTTCTAGCTGAAGATTGTTGCGAATGCTTCTTGTCTTTTGCACTGATGTCCTGGGCTCCCCCATCATTGAGCATCCAGATAGTTGTGGAGCCTACTCCACCTGTTAGTTGTTTAACTGTCCACACCATTCATGATAGATAACTATTCAAAGTTATACAATATTTTGATATAGTAGATCGGGAGAAACCATTTCCATGGACGGGAATCAGAGATTTAAGATAAATGTCAAAAATATCAGAGGTGATCCGATTTTTTTTACACAATGCATTGCTATGAACCCAACTTTCAAAAAGGAATTGGATAAATGATTGAAAATCAAGAATCTGTAAGGCCATGGGGGAAGACAAGGGGAATGGTCAATTGGATAGCTGTTTCACATGACTGATATAGGAACGCTGCACTGAATAAACTGCTTCTGTGCTGTACAATGATATTCTATTGAGGGAAATGGAAATAGAGTAGGCACATGGATTGGACTGCTGCTCATGTGAAAAATAAACACCAACATTTGTTGGGTTGACTGTCGTTTCCAGATTGCGTCCACTTAATTCTATGTAACAGTGCTATTTAGTGGTGAATAAGATGTACATTTGTGCTGCAGGCACCGGAATAGCTAGAAACAGAAATGAGACATTCCAAACTCATCTCTGATATCTATTGTACTTGCATGTTATGTAAACAAGCTCTAAAGGGGCCATGAATGGGAGTAAACATATTGTAGCACTTAAACTGTAGGAGCTCTTCCTATACTTTGTAATATCTAGAGAGTCTGGAATAAAAACAGCTTTTGTAGGAACACACCATCTGAAGTCCTATAAGTCATTGAGGTTGACAATGGGTTTGTGATACCAATATGCAATCCATGACGCAAATGTCCATCTTCATTCAGCATATAGCCATTATTCAGCTGGTAAATCTCTATCATCAGTGAGCCATTCACCATGTAGTGTGTAACACGAGATAACATGGGAGGGTGCACCTCGTACTGTCACGGGAAGTGAAATCAGCTCAACAAACTACTTCTTGATGAGAAAATCTTTGCCAGCAAGTGAATCTGATGCAGGTAGGTGTGACAATATGGATAGGCATTTAATTTTGATGGTTTAAATTTTAAAGTCAGACTGGTAAACTAATAAAGCCTATATTTTCATAAAATCATACAGTGCAGAAGAGGCTCTGCAGCCCATCAAATCTGCACCGACACATGAGAAACACCTGACCTCTCACTTAATCCCATTTACCAGCACTTGGCCCATAGCCTTGAATGTTATGACGTGCCAAGTGCTCATCCAGGTACTTTTTAAAAGATGTGAGGCCACTCACTTCTACCACCCTCCAAGACAGCGCTTTCCAGACCATCACCACCCTCTGGGTAAAAAGGTTTTTCTTCACATCCCCCCTAAACCTCCTGCCCCTCATCTTGAACCTTCGTCCCCTCGTGACTGACCCTTCAACTAAGATTTTAAATATAACCAAAGCTGCAAGAGGTTTTAGATATTATGAAAGTTAAATATTTATGATCAGCGTACAAAATGAAATCACGTCGCAACAGATATGCATGAAACTTCTTCACCACACTGATATTCCAATTTAGGTTTAAAAGTATTAAATACAGTGTGTGTAACTCCCTTCTAGTGATTAACTCAGAAGGTATCATACTGGGTAATGATATAAACTGTCATGCAATATCTCTACAAAGCCAGACTTCAATTCAGAAGCTGTGTGCTCCAAGAATTACACGTCATCAATCTAGTGCAGCGAGAGTGAGAGAATTAGCTATAGTGTACATCTGGTCATCTTCCCTAGGGAGCAAAATCGAAGGTGCGGATCAGGACTGTCAATCTGAGAAACTATACTTGGCAGGTGCCAGCCAAACCATGGCAGCACACTTATGTTCATTTTATCCAGCTGGAAACATGGTAACTCTGTTTTGATTTTTTTGAGGGAGGAAAATGATATGTATTGTACTTGCATATTGTGTAACTTGACAATAGAGCTCCTTAGGTCAGTGGAAGTCAGTAACTTGTGGCCAATACACTCCGGGATCATCTCTTATACCGTGCTGTATCTGGAGGGAATCTTTCAGAGAGCCGCAAGTAAAATCAACCAGTCATATCAACAGCACAAGCTTACATATTTATTGTATATAACAGTTTCACTTGGCACCTTGCTGGTAAGTAGACAACAAAGACTTTCATCTCATTGGGTTAACCAGATATGAACCACAGTCCTGAGACTGAAAGCACCGCACCTACTGTGCTGCACAAACTGGTCCCATGAAATTATTTTTGCTGCAATGATTTTTACAGGCTCCAACTGATTCTCAGTATGTTTTAATTATGGTTTTTGTGCAATGAGACCACCTTGTTAAATTAAACAGTTGAATTTCCACAGGACGTCTCAACTAAAAAAAAATGCATCAGAGTAATGTGGGGAGCGGCTTGGCAAAAGGAACACCTTCGCTTGTTTAGAATTTCTCTATTTGCATACAAACTTTTTCTCTTATGACGGAAGGGAATATGACCATCTTTACAAATCTTCCCTCAGGGGCCATTAAATGGAGAGGTGATAGCATGCTATTCATTATCTTAGTTACTTACTATTAAGAGCTCCCTAGTTACACTGAAGAAGAAAAGGCAGTGACAAGAGCATGCTGCCACCAGTCTGTCCTGTTGCAAACTAAACTTGCATAACTTTGCAATTCATTGCTAGTACAATCAGGCTTGCCTGTCATAAAAATCTGCATCTATCTAAGTACCTTCCACTTATTCATTGAATAATGGGTAACAAAACTGCAAATTAATCAGAGTATTGAAGACATGCACCATTTGTCAACAGTGTTTCTGTTGCTCTCTGAAACACTTTCAGAATCTTCTGCATTCCCATATATTTGCAAATTCAGGCTTCACACTTCAATATTATTATTGGTGCAATTTATAAGTGATTAAGAAGCAGGATTAATATCACGGAACATTGTTGTGTTTAGACTTGATGCTATCGATAACTAATTTGTTTCTCGTTACCTAACCAAATTGTCCAACTTACAGCTTTGTCATTGAATGTTCATGCAAAAAATCACTAGCCTAGCTCATATGAAACTCATATACAGCATATGAACAATGATAGTAGAAAAAGACCCTTTGGTCCACCCAAGACGTTCACACAATTGTAATACATATGCACACTCTCTAACCTACCTAAAAACCATGATATCACCTAACACAGGCAAAATAAAGAACAGATAAACACTCAGACCAAACTGGAGGAGGACTACCGAGGGGATTTCTCTCCAATTTCCTCTCCATGCCCAGGTGATCAAAGTGAATCCGGATCACTTTAGTCTTGAATTCCTTGAAGTACCTACCTTTTCTAAGAGGTAATCTCGGCCCCATCCAGAAACAGATCTCGCTCCCGCTTGAAGTAATTCAGTGAAACATAGAAGATAGGAGCAGGAGGAGGCCATTTGGCCCTTCAAGCCTGCTCCACCATTCATTATGATCATGGCTGATCATCCAACTCAGTAACCTAATCCTGCTTTCTCCCCATAACCTTTGATTCCACTCGCCCCAAGTGCTATACCCAGCCACCTCTTGAGTACATTCAATGTTTTGGCATCAACTACTTCCTGTGGTAATGAATTCCACAGGCTCGCCACTCTTTGGGTGAAGAAATGTCTCCTGACCTCCGTCCTAAATGGTCTATCCCAATTCCTCAGACTGTGACTCCTGGTTCTGGATTGCACCACCATCGAGAATATCCTCCCTGCATTTACCCTGTCTAGTCTGGTTAGAATTTTATAAGTCTCTATGAGATTCTCCCCTCATTCGTCTGAAATCCAGCGAAAACAATCCTAACCTGCTCAATCTCTCCTCATACATCAGTCCCGCCATCCCCAGAATCAGCCTGGTAAATGTTTGCTGCACTCCCTCGAGAGCAACAACATCCTTCCTCAGAAAAGGAGACCAAAACGGCACACAATACTCTAGGTGTGGCCTCACCAGTATAATTGCAACGACACATCTCTGCTCCTGTCCTCTCAACATCTCCTGAATTACCATCCATTGCACCATCCAGCACCCTGTTCCAAGAGCTCCATTATTCTCTGGGAAAGGAACCACCCCACCTATTTCTGGCTTTATGCAAGTTAAAATTGTCACCTTTGATCGGCTCCTCTGCAACCTATTAAATTGGAACAAATTGCCAATTCCAGCACAATCTATTCCCTTTGTCATTTTATAAACCTCGTTCAGATCACATACAGGTCTATAGCCATAAGAACTAGGAGCAGGAGTAGGCCATCTGGCCCCTCGAGCCTGCTCCGCCATTCAATAAGATCATGGCTGATCTTTTTGTAGGATCAGCTCCACTTACCCGCATGCTCACCATAACCCTTAATTCCTTTACTGTTCAAAGATTTATCTATCCTTGCCTTAAAAACGTTCAACAAGGTAGCCTCAACTGCTTCATTGGGCAGGGAATTCCACAGATTCACAACCCTTTGGGTGAAGAAGTTCCTCCTCCACTCAGTCCTATTTTGAGGTCATGCCCCCTAGTTCTAGTTTCACCTGCCAGTGGAAATTACTTCCCTGCTTCTATCTTATCTATTCCCTTCATAATCTTATATGTTTCTACAAGATCTCCCCTCATTCTTCTGAATACCAGTGAGTATAGTCTACTCAGTCTCTCCTCATAAGCCAACCCTCTCAACTCCGGAATCAACCTAGTGAATCTCCTCTGTACCCCTCCAGTGCCAGTAGATCCTTTCTCAAGTAAGGAGACCAAAACTGTACACAATACTCCAGGTGTGGCCTCACCAGCACCTTATACAAGTGCAACATAACCTCACTTTTTAAAAACTCCATCCTTCTAGCAATGAAGGACAAAATTCCATTTGCCTTCTGAATTACCTGTTGCGCCTGCAAACCAACTTTTTGCGACTCATGCACAAGGACACCCAGGTCCCTCTGCACAGCAGCATGCTGCAATTTTTTACCAGTCCATTTTGCTGTTATTGATACCAAAATGTATGATCTCACATTTATCAACATTGTACTCCATCTGCCCAGACCCTTGCCCACTCACTTCAACAATCTATATCCCTTTGCAGACTTTCAACATTCTCTGCACACTTTGCTCTGCCACTCATCTTAGTGTCATCTGCAAATTTTGACGCACTACACTTGGTCCCCAACTACAAATCATCGATGTAAATCGTAAACAATTGCAGTCCCAACACTGATCCCTGAGGCACATCACTAGCCACTGATCGCCAACCAGAAAAACACCCATTTACCCCCACTCTTTGTTTTCTGTTAGTTAACCAATCCTCTATCCATGCTAATACATTACCCATAACACCATGCACCTTTATCTTATGCAGCAGACTTTGGTGCGGCACCTTGTCAAATGCCTTCTGGAAATCCAGATACACCACATCTACAGGTCCACCGTGCATATAATATTCTGAAAGAATTCCACCAAATTAATTAAACATGACCTGTCCTTCATGAACCCATGCTGCTTCTTACCAATGGAACAATTTATATCCAGATGCCTCGTTATTTCTTCCTTGGATGGATTCAAGCATTTTCCCTACTACAGAAGTTAAGCTAACCGGCCTATGGTTACCCGCCTTTTGTCTACCTCCTTTTTTAAACAGTGGCGCCACATTTGCTGTTTTCCAATCTGCAGGAACCATCCCAGAGTCCAACGAATTTTGGGAAATTACCGCTAGTGCATTTGCTATTTCCCCCGCCATCTCTTTTAGTATCCTGGGATGTATTCCATCAGGACCAGGAGACTTGTCTATCTTTAGCCCCATTAGCTTGCCCAGCACCACCTCTTTAATGAGAATAGTTTCTAGGTTCTCACCTGCCATAGCCTTCCTGTCATCAATATTTGGCATGTTATTTGTGTCTTCCTCTGTGAAGACCGACACAAAATTCCTGTTCAATGCCTCAGCTATTTCCTCATTTCAGTTATTACAACCCCTCTTCTCATCCTTTAAAGAACCAATGTTTACTTTGGCCATTCTTTTTCGTTTTATTTATTTGTAGAGCTAGTTTACTCTCATAATCCATCTTACTTTTCTTTATAGCTTTTTTCGTGGCTTTCTTTTGACCTTTAAAGATTTCCCAATCCTCTAGTTTCCCACTAATCTTTTCCACTTTGTATGCATTTTCTTTCAATTTGATACTCTCCTTTATTTCCTTTGATATCCATGGCTGATTATCCCTTTTATTACAGTCCTTCCTTATCACTGGTATATACTTATGCTGAATCACTTTGAAAATCTTCCACTGTTCCTCAATTGTCCCACCATAAGGTTTTGCTCCCAGTCCAGCTTAGCCAACTCCTCCCTCATCCCATTATAGTTTCCTTTGTTTAAGCACAAGACACTGGTACTGTATTTCACCTTCTCCCGCTCCATCTGTATTTTAAATCAACCATACTGTAATCGCTCCTTCCGAGAGGATCCCTAACTGTGAGACCATAAATTATTCTTGTCTCATTACACAGGACCAGATCTAGGATAACTTGCTCCCTCGTAGGTTTCATTGCATAGTGTTCAAGGAAGCTATCGCGGATACATTCTATGAACTCCTCCTCAAGGCTGCCTTGACCGACCTGGTTTGACCAATCGACATGTAGATCAAAATCCCCCATGATAATTGCTGTACCAGTTTTACATGCAACAGTTATATCTTTGTTTATTTCTCGCCTCACCATGATATTATTTGGTGGCCTATAGACTACGCCTATTAGTGGCATTTTCTCCTTACTATTTCTAATTTCCACCTAAACGGATTCAACCTTGTTTTCCATAGAACCTATATCATATCTCACTACCGCACTGATGTCATCCTTAAATGTCAGAGCTACACCACCTCCCTCACCTTCCAAACAGTCTGATACCCCTGGATATTTAACTCCCAGTTGTGACCACCCTGCAACCATGTCTCTGTAATGGCCACTAAATCATACTCATTTGCGATAATTTGTGCCGTCAACTCATTTATCTTGTTTTGAACGTTACGAGCATTCAGATAAAGTGCCCTTATGTTCATTTTAGTACCTTCTTTTTGAATCTTAAGACCTCCATTAATAACATCTCCTGAATTCTCCTTCCTTTTAACTTTTTTCCTGATTTTTGATGTAGTTAAAACCTTCTCTCGACATGCTAACCTGCTGCTTTGCTTTCCCGTAGTTTTACTCTTTCCTTCCCCCGCAACTTGCTAGTTTAAAGTCCTTGTGAGAAAAGTAAAAAAGGAATATTTTTGACTGGTGAGGAAATGGGAAATGTTTGCATTCAGAGAGACCTGAGGGGCCTTGTACATACACAGAAAATTCACTTGGAGCTACATCATGTAATTAGTAAGGCAACTGGTATGTTAACTTTCACCCCAAGGGATTGGAGTGTAAAATTATACAGGGCATTGGTGAAGCCACTCATATGTGCCATTTTAATTGTCTTGCTAAGGGAAGGACAGGCTTACCCGAGACGGAGTGTAGCAAGCGCTCACTGGACTGATCCCTGGGGATTGTCCAGTGAGGAAAGATTGAGCCCATATTTTCTGGAGTTTAGTAGAATAAGTAGTGAACTCATTGAAACATAGAGAACATTCTTCACGGGCTTGATGGGATAAATATTGAGAAAATATTTCCCTGGGCTGGACAATGTAGAAGACAGGCTCATAATCTTTGAATAAGGGGTCACTCATTTACGACTGAGATGAGGAGACTTTTTTTTTCAGTCAAAGAGTTGTGAATCTTTTGAAGTCTCCACCCCTGGGAGCTCAGGATGCTCTGATGTTGAGCTTACTCAAGACAAAGGTAAATGGATAATTAAGGATTAAGGGAATGAAAGAATAATAGGTACGGGAACCCAGAGTTGAGGTAGGAGATTGGCTATGTTCATGCTGAATGGAAGAATAAGGCTGGCCTGTCTCAGCTCTTGCATTTTTATGTTTTTATGGATACTTCTCTGCAGTGTAGAGCCCCATTCCTTTTAATGCATCATTATAAATGCACACAATGAGCATATCTACCACCAGATTTTCAGATAGAGTAAGTCACAGAAAAACTTTTGTTAAAAGGAAACAATGAGATCGAATTTGTTGCTCTTGCTCCATCCATTGTCTATGCACAGTGGTATAGGAAGATGCACGTGCAAAGAGAATATGGCCGGAATTCTATGGCTGTTCACGCTAATAGTGTTTTCTGGTCCTGCCAATGGCATATCCCCACTGTAGGTTTTCTGGCAACATGGGGTACAGTCAATGAGAAATCCAAGAAACACACTATGGGGAAGCCAGAGAATTCTCCCTGTATCTCTCTGCATCCACATTGTCATTATTGTAAAGCCAATTCCACAAACACTTGGATTTTGTATTAGTTTGAGTTTCCTCTCGAGTGCAGATGCTTACATAAAATAGTCAATGGTGCACAAATAGAAGAAATGTAAATTGCATGGCGCCTGTTGCAACCCAACTTTGTGCTGAAAATTATTGTAAAGATGAAGCAAATTTATGGGTAATGTGAACATATGTTTATGTTCAGTTGAGATTCTATGAAATATTGTTCATTGCTAATTGAACCTAAAGTGTCTCCTGAATGATTAGGCATTGCTAATGATGGGTTATTATTTGTCACGTGTGCAAAATAATTGCTCATTCCTGCCCACTGTGCCTGGATGGCAAACCTAGCATGGAGCTGTTACGGAAAGTTCTTCCCTTTTGGTCACAACACATATTCACTTCTGTCCAAGACAGTTGTGTGGAGAAAATGGCCACAGAATCTTGAACCATGGTGTGCATAAAGGTATGCAACCTCCAAATACATCATTTTCAGAACTAGGTTATACAATTGACTTAAAAATATTTTATCACAAGCATCAGAGCTTGAATCCATTTAGATTAATGGGTTTAGGTATCCTCAGTGATAGTAAAATGCCTTGAGCAGAATGACTCTAGCTAACGTGCTGCAATAGCACAGTATGAAACCAATATCAAATTCTATTCTTATCAAGTTCATTCAGCAACTTCTTCAAAATAGGGGAGATGCTGGTGTAGTGATAATCATGTTAGGGAGACAATGATGTCGTGGTAATATCACTGGACAACTAATCCAGAGGCCCAGGCTAATTCTCTGAGGACATGGAGTCATATTCCACCATGGCAGCTGGTGGGATTTAAGTACAATTAATAAAAGGCTAGAATATAAAGCTAGTCTCAGAAATGGTGACTACGAAACTATCATCAATAGTTGTAAAATCCCATCTGATTCACTAATACCCTGCAGGGAAGGAAATCTGCCATCCTGAACTAGTCTGGCCAGCATGAGACTCCAGACCTACAGCAGCGCGGTTGACTCTTAACTCTGAAATGGCCTAGCAAGCCCTTCAGTACAAGGGCAATGAGGGACGAATGACAAATGCTGGCCTTGCCAGCAACACCCACAGGCTATTAAAGAATAAAGAAAAAAATAACTTGCGATAAAGAGTTCCTAACTGTAGATATGTTCTGAGGCACATTCAAGACGCTTTGAGGGAAATTTGCATTACATTTAACCTGTCATAGTTAATAGAGTTTGATGCTGTCACCGAGTATAAAGTGGAAAATAAAGCAGTCTGAAGCCTGGTCATTTCTCCTTGACAGGTACTCGTAGTGTAAGATAATGTCATTGTCATTCTGGAAATTACTTCAAACATAATACGTATGATCTAAAAATACTCTTGGAGTAAAATTAAAGCTTAAATCTATGCAAAAATAAAAACAGGAAATCTTCAGTTTTTCAGCATTTTACTTCTCCTCCTGGAGACTGAAATTCTTGCTTTCATTAATTTTAATGAAACAGTTATAAGACTTTAAAATATGATCCTGCTTTGTACTCGAGCTATATTTTTTTTGCCAGAAGTAACACAGGGAGGAATTCCATTCCTGAGCTGGTATTCAGTTTCACACCATGCGCACAGTTGACTTCCTAAAAATAATCCAAAGGTTGGATGACTCGATACATTTGATTAATTCTCAATTACTCTAATTTCAGAGCAGTTTTATGTAGATTTGATGTTAATTGAACAGAACTGTCATTAGCACATTTTAACTCAAATATTCAAAAAAATACACATTGTTAATGACCAAGATTTCCATTTTCAAAAAATAGTTGCGCTGATTTGAATACAAATAGCTCTCCCCCAGTGCTTTCAAACATGCGGTTATCTAGCATTTGAATTCACCCTAACACTGTATGGTGTGTTTTCCTAACTTCATCTGAACCATTCTGTAAATCATTTGGGACAGAGAAATTTTTTAATTCTTCATCTTTTTTACAAAAAAACTGCTTTTTGTTGGCGAATGAGAAATGTCAGGCCAAGATGAAGAAATCCCTTACTTGGACTGCACCACCCTCCTGGTCTCCAGTCAGGGCCTAGTGATGAGCAGTGTTATGAGGGAAAATTATTGGGAAGAAATATGTTTTAGTATATTATGCAAAATAAAAATAATGTTAATATTATGCTCTTTTGAATGTTTTCAGTTAGCATTGTAACCTCAGGCAATGTAATTGTAACAGCATCTACATTTTGATGAAGAAATATTACATTTGCGCACAATTGTACCCATGCCATTTAATTTCTGAGGGTAGAGTTTCTGCTTCTGGTGTAATCATGAAACTGGGCATAAACTTTAACCGCTGTTTTTCCCAAAGTGCATTATGGCTCAAATTTCTGTTCAAACTTATTCACAAAACCAAATATAAAAATTGTTCATGGATCAGCATAATAGAAAGTAATAGTACATTGATTTTCTTTTGCATTAAACAAATATTCTTTGATGTATTTAAGAATGGTAACCTGGTTCTGTTTCATTAAAGCTGAAAATGGGTTTATCACAAAAAATAAACATTTTAATGCATCATGTACTCCTCTCTGAATAACCTGATTTTAAATAACCTAAAAGAAACAGGGTGCCTGTTAGCTCAATTGGCTAGACAGTTAGTGCATGGATCAGATTAATGCCACCACCATGGGGTTTGATCCTTTTTTTGGCTCAGGTAGACTTGAGGTCTGCCTCCACATCCCACTGCAGTAAAAAAAATCACATCTCTGGTTCAAAGAACAAGGTAAGAGTTTTAACAACACCAGGTTAAAGTCCAACAGGTTTATTTGGTAGCAAATGCCATTAGCCTTCGGAGCGCTGCTCCTTCGTCAGATGGAGTGAATATCTGCTCTCAAACAGGGCATACAGAGACACAAAATCAAGTTACAGAATACTGACTAGAATGCGAATCTCTACAACCAGCCAGGTCTTAAAGATACAAACAATGTGAGTGGAGGGAGCATCAAGCACAGGTTAAAGAGATGTGTATTGTCTCCAGACAGAACAGCTAGTGAAATTCTGCAAGTCCAGGAGGCAAGCTGTGGGGGTTACTGATAGTGTGACATAAATCCAAGATCCCAGTTTAGCCCGTCCTCATGTGTGCAGAACTTGGCTATCAGTTTCTGCTCAGCGACTCTGCGCTGTCGTGTGTCGTGAAGGCCGCCTTGGAGAACGCTTACCCGACGATCAGAGGTTAAATGCCCGTGACCGCTGAAGTGCTCCCCCACAGGAAGAGAACAGTCTTGCCTGGTGATTGTCGAGCGGTGTTCATTCATCCGTTGTCGTAGCGTCGGCATGGTTGCCCCAATGTACCATGCCTCGGGACATCCTTTCCTGCAGCGTATCAGGTAGATAATGTTGGCCGAGTTGCAAGAGTAGGTACTATGTACCTGGTAGACGGTGTTCCCATGTGAGATGATGGCATCCGTGTCGATGATCCGGCACGTCTTGCAGAGATTGCTGTGGCAGGGTTGTGTGGTGTCGTGGTCACTGTTTTCCTGAAGGCTGGGTAGTTTGCTGCTGACAATGGTCTGTTTGAGGTTGTGCAGTTGTTTGAAGGCAAGAAGTGGGGGTGTGGGGATGGCCTTGGCGAGATGTTCGTCTTCATCAATGACATGTTGAAGGCTCCGGAGGAGATGCCGTAGCTTCTCCGCTCCGGGGAAGGCGATCCCCACACCCCCACTTCTTGCCTTCAAACAACCGCACAACCTCAAACAGACCATTGTCGGCAGCAAACTACCCAGCCTTCAGGAGAACAGTGACCACGACACCACACAACCCTGCCACAGCAACCTCTGCAAGACGTGCCAGATCATCGACACGGATGCCATCATCTCACGTGAGAGCACCGTCTACCAGGTACACGGTACCTACTCTTGCAACTCGGCCAACGTTGTCTACCTGATACGCTGCAGGAAAGGATGCCCCGAGGCATGGTACATTGGGGAAACCATGCAGACGCTACGACAACGGATGAATGAACACCGCTCGACAATCACCAGGCAAGACTGTTCTCTTCCTGTGGGGGAGCACTTCAGCGGTCACGGGCATTCAACCTCTGATCGTCGGGTAAGCGTTCTCCAAGGTGGCCTTCACGACACACGACAGCGCAGAATCGCTGAGCAGAAACTGATAGCCAAGTTCTGCACACATGAGGACGGCTTAAACCGGGATCTTGGATTTATGTCACACTATCAGTAACCCCCACAGCTTGCCTCCTGGACTTGCAGGCTGTCCTGTCTGGAGACAATACACATCTCTTTAACCTGTGCTTAATGCTCCCTCCACTCACATTGTCTGTATCTTTAAGACCTGGTTGGCTGTAGAGATTCGCATTCTAATCAGTATTCTGTAACTTGATTTTGTGTCTCTGTATGCCCTGTTTGAGAGCAGATATCCATTCCATCTGACGAAGGAGCAGCGCTCCGAAAGCTAATGGCATTTGCTACCAAATAAACCTGTTGGACTTTAACCTGGTGTTGTTAAAACTCTTACTGTGTTTACCCCAGTCTAACGCCAGCATCTCCACATCAAAGAACAAAGAACAGTACAGCACAGGAACAGGCCCTTCGGCCCTCCAAGCCTGCGCCGATCATGATGCCTGCGCCTGCCTAAACTAAAACTGTATGCAGTTACGGAGTCCATATCCTTCCATTCCCATCCTATTCATATATTCATCTAGATGCCCCTTAAATGTTGCTATCATACCTGCTCCCACCACCTCCCCAGGCAGCGCATTCCAGACATTCACCACCCGCCGTGTAAAAACACTTGCCTTGCACATCTCCTCTAAACTTTTCCCCATGCACCTTAAACCTATGTCCCCTAGTACTTGACTTTTCTACCCTCAGAAAGAGCATCTGACTATCTACTCTGTCCATGCCACTCATAACCTTGTAAACCTCTATCAGGTTGCCCCTTAACCTCCGTCATTCCAGTGAGAACAAAGGGAAAGGATTTTCTTTTCAATTTTTTTTAATTCAGTGAATAATTACCAAGGACCTGGCTTCTGGCAGGGAACTGGAGGAGAAAAAGAGAAAAAAAAGGATACAATGAACCATTTACTGGTGTCATGGTGTGCACTGGTCAGTTTATTTTAGTAAATTAAACATTGGAGTCTTACAAAAAAGAGGCAAAGTGTCGGGGTCTGACTGAAAACCAGCATGCTTCTCTCTGGAGAAACAGGCAGGTTTTCTCTGCAGATCATATGGCACTTTGTCAAAAAAAAACAGGGGGCCATGTTCCACACTGTCATTTTGAGGGGCGAGGCCTAAACACACCAGTAAAGCCAGCTGCACTGAGATTGGAGTGTCCCAATCAGACCAAGAAATAACCTCCCCCATCCCACCACACCATGTCTCAAGGACGCCCCCCCACCAACCCTCCCCAATCAACGCATGCACCTCCATCCCCTGCCCCCCCATGTTTAAAACCGGCATCTCTCCCCCTCCTGAGCCCACGATCAACACCGGTATCTCCCTCCCCACACCCCCAACAGTCATTGCTGGAATCTCCCACTCCCCCATCCCCCTACCCAACAGTCATCACTGACATCTCCCACTTTCTTCCCCTCCCCCTCCCCCTCCCCCTCCCCCTCCCCCTCCCCCTCCCACCACCACCACCAGCCCGAACCTGATTCAGTTGTTTGACCTGGTTACACTGATTTGACTCGGGGTGGCATTTTTCAAGCCTCCCCCCCACCCACTCCCACCGCGAGGATTGTCTGGTCTGATCAAAAGTCAATAGAGTTTTGATTTGGGCTGTCAAATCTCCCCCTGGGGTTCCCACCACCACAGTGTCAGAAAATTCCAACCGAGGTCAAATTAGCAGAAACTCTTGACTCAAATGGGATAGGATAGATAGGTGTTTGATGGCCGGCACAGCCACAATGGGCTGAAGGGCTTCTTTCTGTGTTGTAAGACTCTGAGATTTTATATTATGTCAGTTTTCCCCAATGTAAACCTATTACACTTATTACATAATGTTACCACCAATCTCCCAAAATACCTTTACTCTTTCATCCACCATTCATTTTCTCAGAACTGAAATTTCTAACTGTTCAAAAGGGTTTGCATAAAATTAAGATGATGTGGCTCATACTTGCATGATAAAATGTCTATATATTAAATTGTCTGCTATACCTTTATGCACTTTAATTAATGATTACTCAAAACCTTCAACCTCATTCAAGAGCCTTATCTCAGGCTTGATAGCTTTGTCCAGAGCTAGGGTTATGTCAGCTGAATTTAGATTGTACAGTATCAGGGTGAATTGTGTACCTGCATCACCAGTGGTCTGCTCAACTTGGTAGGATATCTTTACAGAGCTTCTAGCACTTTTTGATGAGGAACTTTTTTATTCAAAAACAACTTTGATAAACAAGGGGATAAATTTCAAGAAAAGGTAAAAAAGGAGGATATGTGTGCATGCGTGTATGCGTGCGTGTATGTTTGTGTGTGTGTGAATCATTTTTTTGTAAACTCTGGGAAGGTTTAATTCAGTATGTGACAGCAGAGAAAAGTTGAGGCAAGAGAACAGTAGCTGAGATCATAGTTCATTGGGGAACTATTTACTGCCCTGACAGCACGGAGCGCTTTTATGTCTTGTCAAACAAACTGATAGTGCACTGTACTTTAATGCAATAATGTAAAAGCAGAAACAAACTAATGAAGATAGACAAGCTTCCTGATGGTCCAACAGGGGCCAAGGTCAGATACTTTCTCATTTTCTTAGGCTCTCCTTTCTTTAAGGGTGCCTGATACAGTTTCTCCCCCAACCAATGCATCCAGTTACCAGCAACTCAGCAGCAATGCAACCATCCTTGCCTCCACGAATCTGACCAAATCCTGATCATTAGGATCTCATAAGCTTCATAATGTTTCAGATCCTATCCCGTTCCCAATACCCCTGGATCTCAGGCCCTGTTCAGTACTCCCATATCCCTCTCTAGCTTCTGAACACCGAAGTCCACACTCCGCACTCTCAGACCCCAGGATCCTGAGGACCAATTCCCCAACTTCCAGATTTAAGGCTCTAATGCCAGTACTCCCAGATTCTAAAGTGTTATGTCAGCTGCTGGAGCAGAGGACTTGGGGAGGGGTGAAGGATTCATGTGTGCAGCAGCAGTCCTGGCATACAAAGCAATTAGCATAATGGTTGAAACCAACTATTGCAACTTTGTACAATTGTCACTATGGTTCAGGTTAATTAGCATGTGATGATTTACCTTTAACATTTGTGTCTTTTGTTACTCTGTTAGCTTGCAGGCCCGGATTCTACAAAGCTTTTGCTGGAAACATCAAGTGCTCCAAATGTCCTCCACACAGCTTCACTCATGACGATGCCTCCAAAGTGTGTAAATGTGATAGCGGGTACTTCAGGGCGGAAATAGACCCACCAACCATGGCATGCACTAGTAAGTAATTACAACTATCTGATCTTGGTCTCTTATGCTACATGTCTGAGTTATTAAAATAGTTTTTAAAAAGTTTGTGTTGTGCCGCAAAAATGAAACAAAATATGAATTGTCATAGAATTCATGACAGGAAGCAACCACCAGCTGGCCTGGTGTTGGAATATTATGTGTAAAAAGAGATTTTAAATGTTGTGGGTGTGAACTTTATCAGAAAATATGTTAGCATCAGGCACTTTTTGAAATAGTACTGCACATATTTCCTACACACTAACATTAAAGAGACAAACAGCTTTTCTTTGATTATTCCAGTCAACCGTGAACTTGCAGAATATTTAAAATTAGCAAATATTCATATCAACTCTATGATCCACTGGCACAAAAAGAAATATTTCAGTCTGTGGTAGACCAAATAATTTAAAGCTTTGCTTAGTTTTGGGAATGGGGGCAGAGCAGAAAGATTTGTCGCATCTCACCCAGAAAACATAGAATAACTTAAGACATGAAGATTTGATTTGATTTGATTTATTATTGTCACATGTACTGGGATACAGTGAAAAGTATTGTTTCTTGCGCTATACAGACAAAGCACACCATTCATAAAGTACATAGGGGAAAAGGAAAATGTTGGGGTGTAGAATATAGTGTTGCAGCTACAGGTATGGTGAAGAGAAAGATCAGCTTAATATGTGAAAGGACCATTCAAAAGTCAGATGACAGCAGGGAAGAAGCTATTCTTGAGTCTGTCGGTATGTGTTTTCGGATTTTTGTATCTTTTTCCCGATGGAAGAAGGTGGAAGAGAGTATATCCGGGGTGCCTGGGGTATTTGATTATGCTGGCTGCTTTCCTGAGGCAGCAGGAAGTGAAAACGGAGTCAATGGATGGGCGGCTGGTTTGCGTAATGGACTGGACTATGTTCACAATCCTTTGTCGATAAGATTATAATGGTGCCCTTGGAACTGAGAAAAGGGGTGAAACAATATTTTGGGTACAGTTCAAGAAACCTTTACTCAGTATCTTGTTCATCCAGCAGAAGGTACTCTTCAGTTATAGGTAATGAAAGGAAACAAACCTTACTCCAACAGATAAGTCAAAGAAAAAGGTTTAATCAAGAAACTTCATTACTCCAACACTTGTGGCCTCACCCTGGGCCATTCCAAGCAATTCAACAATTCCCAACAGGTTCTTATTTCGACTGAGTCAGCTGATCATCACATCATTTTGTCATTAGTTACGTAGTTTATTGGGTCAGCTGACCCTTACAGCTTGTTACCATTGGTCACACTACAGCACATCCAATGTTATCATTGGTTACATTCTAACGTCTAACCTATGCATTGTCTTATTTGGGATTTTTGGATGCTGACACAAGGTTTTCAGGACAGAGCAGAGTTTCAGTTTTCACTACAAACTTCTAACTTAAACAATGTGAAAGATTAATCACCCTTTCCTCAGAAATAACAGCTTTAATGGCAGTCAGGTACTGCTGAGCCGCGAAAAGGAAGATTCATAAACAAGAACCGTGAATGCTGGAAACCTCAGCAGATCTGGCAACGTCTATAAGGAGAGAAAGCAGAGTTAACGTTTCTTTTGGCTCTTTGTCAGAACTAATGAAAAGAAGAATGTGTTAGATATTAAAGTGTAGCTGTGAAAGATTGCAATAAAATGTATTAACTTTAATAACAAAAGCCAGATGGCCTGGTGGGGAGGGAGGTGGGGGGAGTGTTTGCATTGAGGCAATACATGTATGGGACATTTAAAAAAGGGTGGTTTAAGATAGAGGAGAAATGCCACAATTTAAAGCTGCTGAACTCAACATTCGAGTCCTGAGGGCTGCAACATATCCAACTGGAAGATGAGATGCTGCTCCTCCAGCTTTGATGTGGAGATGCCGGCGTTGGACTGGGGTAAACACAGTAAGAAGTTTAACAACACCAGGTTAAAGTCCAACAGGTTTATTTGGTAGCAAAAGCCACACAAGCTTTCGAGGCTCTAAGCCCCTTCTTCAGGTATAGCCAGGCTTCACTGAGACATTGCAGCAGGCCAAGGATGGACATGTGAGCATGAGAGCAAGGTGCTGAGTTAAAACGGCAGGAAGGTTGGGGTCATGCTTGCAGACTGAGCAAAGCAGCCACCTAGTCTACATTTAATTCCTCCAATGTAAAGGAGACCACATTGGGAGCAGCAAATACAATAGATCAAATTGAAAGAAGTGCAAGTCAAATACTGCTTAACCTGAAAGGAATGTTTAGGGCCTTGAATGGTGAGGAGGTAAAGGAGCAACTGCTGCAATAGCAAGGGAATGTTCTGGGGGAAGGGGATGTGGAGTTGGGTTGATGCACTGGAAAGTATTAACGCAACCATCAAAGTTTCCCGATGAGTTCAGAAAAAATTATTTGCGCCTCTTCTATTAACAGCATAACATTCTCAACATATTTTGCTGTTCCTTTTGTCATTATTAGTTGTTTTTGAGAAGAGCTATTCAATAATTATTTTCATGGAATTAATTTGGCCTTTATAACTGACATCTGGTCTTGACCATCTCCTAATAGAATGATGGAATTTACGACGCAGAAAAATGCCATTTAGCCCATCATATTAGAAATCATAGAAATCATAGAAACCCTACAGTGCAGAAGGAGGCCATTCGGCCCATCGAGTCTGCACCGACCACAATCCCACCCAGGCCCTACCCCCACATATTTTACCCGCTAATCCCTCTAACTACGCATCTTAGGGACAATTTTTAACCTAGGCAATCAACCTAACCCGCACATCTTTGGACTGTGGGAGGAAACCGGAGCACCCGGAGGAAACCCAAGCAGACACGAGGAGAATGTGCAAACTCCACACAGACAGTGATCCGAGCCAGGAATCGAACCCGGAACCCTGGAGCTGTGAAGCAGCAGTGCTAACCACTGTGCTACCGTGCCACCCTTAGTGCCAGATTTTTTGCTAAGCATAAACATTGGAGTCTCAAGCATGTGCACTAGCTAAGTCCTTCAACTTTAATTAAAAATCAATTAATTTTTTTAAGTACAGTAATTGTAGTTGTTTGATCTTACTTAAACTTTCAGTTGCAACTTGTTAAAGGTGGAAGTATTTCAAATTAATTTTTAGTTTTTGTGGTGTAACTCTAAAACTGCCATTTGTGTTTGTCTGGAATAAATAACTACCAGATGCAAATTCCGCATTTACTAGGCAAATTGGAAACTTCCGGAGACAGCAGAAACTCACTGCTGGTTTGCAGCTGGAGTTACAGAAGGAAACTGACAGTACCCCTGAGGAATTTTAGCCTCTACACATCATAGAGACAGATGAAAGATTAAAGGAACTTGTTCTTTACATTTTGTGTTAGCAAAACAAGCACTTAACATGTTTATCGTTGTTAAATTCATAATGATCTCCCCGTTCAGTACACTGATGTCTCAATAAAAAAAGCCCTTCAAGTAACCATTCTACAGCAAATCCTTGCTGCAATGAAACGTTGGATTTACAGAGCACCTGTAACATAGTAAAATGTCCCAAGGTACTTTACAAGAGGGTTTATCAAGCATAAATTTGACATTGAGACACATAAGGAGCTGTTAATACTGGTGATTAAAAAATTATTCAAAGAAGTAGGTTTTGAGTTTTTTTACACAGAGAGGGAGCAGGATGAAAAGGTGTTGGGAGGGAATTCTAGAACTTTGGCAGCAACATTATTTGTCTGCAATGAATATTATCTATTCTCACCGAGTCACTGGTATTTAGTATTAATTTATAGCTACAAATTAGAGTGGATGGTCTCACTAATGTAACCAAGTTAATATTCTTTTTGTTATTAAATATGTAAGCCATTCCTCCGAACTACTTGTAGCTGCACTGGTAAGGAGCATGTGCGAATCAGAATACCAATGTGTTGATAATACCCACTGCAATCTTATTTATCTTCTTGACTGCAAAATAGGTTGTCATGAATATTAATTTATTAAAGACAACTTTTGGATTTTTTTCTGAACATTAAACAATTATTGAAGCTCTTAATTCCATGTATCTCTTATTAGGAGGTTGCTATTTGTACAAAAATATGGGAATTCTTACTGCAATGATGTCATTGGATACTTTGATCCAAGTCTGTTTGATTTTAGAAATTGACTTAAATCCCTTTCCTTAACTGATTTGATTTGATTTTGATTTATTATTATTGTCACGTGTATACAGTGAAAGTATTGTTTCTTGCATGCTATACATACAAAGCATACCATTCATAGAGAAGGAAAGGAGAGAGTGCAGAATGCAGTGTTACAGTCACATCTAAGGTGCAGAGAAAGATCAGCTTGGTGCAAGGTAGGTCCATTCAAAGTCTGATGGCTGCAGGGAAAAAGCTGTTCTTAAGTCAGTTGGTACGTGACTTCAGACTTTTGTATATTTTTCCCAATGGAAGAAGGTGGAAGAGAGAATGTCCAGGGTGTGTTGTGTCCTTAACTATCTATTGGCTATCCACTGACAGCCTACTACTAGGTTGAGTGACATTTGAGTGATATGGCTAATAGATCAATTTAAGATTGTTTCAGCATTTTATATGGGCAAAGAAAATTAGATAATCACATAGTTTCAATTTAATGTGCAGAGAACAGTTGCACGGTGAAGTCCATTTTCTTTATGAAATATTAACTGTATGCAAATATTAATAAGCTGTGAATAATGCCCAGCTTGTTGCATAGAGCCGATAGATTTATGATATCTCATTGTGTGATATGTATTATTAAGAATGGTAATGCTGTAAGTGAGAAAAAATGATTTTGTTGCCACTAATAAATCATATCTCAGCTTTCTTTCTCTTATGGGTTCCTAGCTCTGCATAAATATTTATCTCACTAACACTGAGAAACAAAGCAGAGATGTTCTATTCTCCAGCACTGAAATAATCTTGCCTTCATGGGCATCAAAAATGAATGAATTAACTAAAGATTTAATTAAGATACAGTCTAGAACTATTGAATGTTACTTTATTTCCAATGGTTCAGTGAACTCTTAACTCTTTATTTAACTATATGTTGCGGCCTTATATTTTAGTTCTCCTGTAGCTCCCTATCTATATGGATTATGAATGATGAAGCTACTCCCAAGATCTTCAAGTCATTCACTCACAAATGTCTGTGTTGTTTTAAATCTCCGTTCATAACTGTGATTCTACCATTGCAGCATTGAACATCATCATCATCATCCCTGAAGGCTTTAGATTTGCCAACTTCTTTTCCTGTGTCAAACAATCTGTCTCCACTGTATGAGCTATAACAAAGCAATCAGGATATATACATAAAAGCTTACTAGTGCACATAATTCTCCACTGTCACAAAATTAGAATTAATCGACTTGCATTGTTCCAGATTCTAAATCTTGGTAAATGATTCACTGCATGTCATTACGGCTTAAAATTTGCATGAAATCACAGTTTAGCTGGAATAATTTAACAGCAATTAAAAAGCTATTTAATCATTCATCATGCAAATCAGCACGATGGACCCCTAGAGTAAGACTGCCTGATCTTCAACAGCTCACAGACATGGGAAAGAGGATGAAGTGAGACCCTTGCCACGATTTTTTCTTTAACTTGACGGCATTGCTCTAAATTACAGAAGAAGGGAATTATTTCATGTATTTGCAAAGAAGGAACACAAAAAGGGAGAAACTATGTTTCAAATACTATTTCATCTATATTACTGACAACTGCATAATTTGCTCTTAGACAACACACAGTAAGCTGCAAACAGATCAAACAATATTTTAAAACTTCCATTTTGTTCCAAGCACACGCCATGAAACAATGATACATGCTTAATTTTTAGTTAATCTAATTTAAAATAGGTTTACTGTTTTTCATGTTACGGACTCGGATTTCAATTCCTTTCTACTGTGTTTGATTTATAATTGATTTCATTACATAGTAATTACATTCAGGATACTTTATACATCAAGCACTGCAAACTGTTCAGTATGTCACATGCATCAATTCACACTTTGGCTTTTCCCGGATGTGGAATAAACTGGCTGCCTCCTCCATACAATAAAGCACGTGATTAGAATTCCTGTAGTCACACAGAAAACCTTCACTTATAATTCAACCAGGTGCTCCAGCAAATCATATGAATATGTACCATTGGAATTCCTTTTCATATACACCCATGTATTGATGTACATAACGTAAGAATTCTTGCTTGTGCTGGAAAATCGATGATCTTTGTTAATATTTTAGGTTTTTGAACCAGTTAATTTGCATGCAAACTTCAGTTGTATCATGAACTTTACAGCTATTCAACAAAGAAACAATGGTAGGCTCAGGGAATTTAGAGAGCTGTAATGATTTGGTGTGAGGAGGAATTGCCAGTCTAAGAGTTGTGCTCAATTGGATTATAATGTCTCAAGCCTCCAGATGCTATTACAGCTTGGCAATTTTCTATCTAAGGAAATTATGGTATTCTACATATGTATTACCACTTGGCTCTTCAGTTTGGTTTCTTCTGATCCTGGTGGCATGGTGGCACAGTGGTTAGCACTGCTGCCTCACAGCGCCAGGGACCTGGGTTCGATTCCCAGCTTGGGGTCACTGTCTGCGTGGAGTTTGCACATTCTCTCCGTGTTTGCGTGGGTTTCCTCTGGGTGCTCCGGTTTCCTCCCACAATCCGAAAGACGTGCTGGTTAGATGCATTGGCCATGCCAAATTGCCCCTTAGTGTCAGGGGGACTAGCTAGGGTAAATGCATAGGGTTATGTGAATGGGGCCTGGGTGGGATTGTGGTCGGTGCAGACTCTAAAGGCTGAATGGCCTCCTTCTGCACTGTAAGATTCTATGATTCTATGATCCTGCCATATTCTATTTTCATTTGGGTCTGTCCATGTTACTGGCTCAGGTTCTGGTAATCTGTTGGTCTGTAAAAGGTAATTTTATTGCAGTATGCTATTCCTGTATTCAGGTGCAGAACATAGCTGTTCAACCTTTCTGGGAAAAGTAAATTAGCGGATGCACGTTATTCAATAGATAGAAGATATTTGGATTTTCAGTGATCAAATTCAGGCTGAAAGGCTTTTAAGAACATTGAGATGCAAAGAGTTAACTGCAATTTATCTGTTGGATTAAAATAAAGAGCCAAAGGGTGATTCATTGTTCTGTTCAAGGCAGTGTCTAGTACAGGTTTACAAGCCTTTAAGTCTCCTGTGGCAGGGATTTTCTGGCTTTGTCATGGTGGGACCTGCCACAGGAGATTTGGCAGCCCAGCCAGAAGTCCGGATGATCCCGTTGGCCGGTGGGGCCGGAAAATCTTTCAGATGGTTTGTGAACAATAATGGTGACTATTGTGTAGCTAATATGATAAACTTTACCAATGATATGAAGCTGAGTGACCTTCTGACCATTGTAAAGGACATTCTGAAGGCAATCAAAGCAATCTGCGTCAATGATTGAATGAATATAAAGTTTAAAGTTTATTTATTAGTGTCACAAGTAGGCTAACATTAACACTGCAATGAAGTTAGTGTGAAAATCCCCTAGTCACCACATTCCGGCACCTGTTCGGGTATACTGAGGGAGTATTTAGCATGGCCAGTGCACCTAACCAGAATGTCTTTCGGACTGTGAGAGGATAGGCTGGAAATTTGGGCAAAGAAATGGCAGATGGAGTTCAATCCAGATAAATGCGAAGTGATGCATTTTGGTAGACCTAACGTAGGGGAGAGCTATACGATAAATGGAAGAACCATAAAGTGTAGATACGCAGAGGGACCTGGGTGTGCAAGTCCACAGATCCTTGAAGGTGACATCACAGGTGGAGAAGGTAGTGAATAAGGCATATGGCATGCTTGCCTTTATAGGACAGGGCATAGAGTATAAAAGTTGGGGTCTGATGTTGCAGTTGTATAGAACGTTGGTTCGGCCGCATTTGGAATACTGCGCCCAGTTCTGGTCGCCACACTACCAGAAGGATGTGGAGGCTTTAGAGAGAGTGCAGAGGAGGTTTACCAGGATGTTGCCTGGTATGGAAGGGCTTAGTTATGAGGAGAGATTGGGTAAACTGGGGTTGTTCTCACTGGAAAGACGGAGGATGAGGGGTGACCTAATAGAGGTGTATAAAATTATGAAAGGCATAGATAGGGTGAATGGTGGGAAGCTTCATCCCAGGTCGGTGGTGACGTTCACGAGGGGTCATAGGTTCAAGGTGATGGGGGGGAGGTTTAACACGGATATCAGAAGGACGTATTTTACACAGAGGGTGGTGGGGGCCTGGAATGCGCTGCCGGGCAAGGTGGTGGAGGCAGACACACTGGGAATGTTTAAGACTTATCTAGATAGCCACATGAATGGAGTGGGAATGGAGGGATACAAAAGAATGGTCTAGTTTGGACCAGGGAGCAGCGCGGGCTTGGTTCCTGTGCTGTATTGTTCTTTGTTCTTTGAAACTGGAGCACCCGGAGGAAACCCCTGCAGACACGGGGAGAACGTGCAGGTTCCACACAGACAGTGACCCAAGCTGGGAATCGAACCCAGGTCCCTGGCACTGTGAGGCAGCAGTGCTAACCACCATTAATAGCAGATGGATAAATGTAAAGGAATATACACCAATGAAGAAATTAATTCACGTGCTCAGAATTAGGGAATGTCAGGATGTCTATTTCTATAAATTTCTTTTTTATTCTTTTATTCATTCATGGGTCATGGGCATAACTGGCTGGCCAGCATTTATTGCCCATCCCTAGTTGCCCTTGAGAAGGTGGTGGCAAGCTGGCTTCTTGAATCACTGCAGTCCATGTGCTGTGGGTTGACCCACAATACCATTAGGGAGGGAATTCCAGGGTTTTGACGCAGCAACTGTGAAGGAACGGCGATATATTTCCACTCATATATTGAGTGGCTTGGAGGGGAACTTGCAGGTAGTGGTTTTCCAATCTATCTGCTGCCCTTGTCCTTCTAGATGGAAGTGGTCATGGTTTGAAAGGTGCGGTCTAAGGCTCTTTGGTGAATTGCTGCAATGCATCTTGTAGATAGTACACACTGCTGCTCCTGAGCACTGGTGTTGGAAGGATTGAATGTTTGTAGATGTGGTGCCAAACAAGTGGGCTGCTTTGTGCTGGATGGTGTCAAGTTTCTTGAGTGTTGTTGGAGCTGCACCCACCCAGGCAAGTGGGGAGTATTCCATCACACTCCTGACTCGTGCTTTGTAGATGATGGATAGGCTTTGGGGAAGTGAGTTACTCACCGCTGTATTCCTAGCCTCTGACCTGCTCTTGTAATCACTGTGTTTATGTGGTGAATCCAGTTGAGTTTCTGGTCAATGGCAACCCCAAGGATGTTGACAGTGGGGGATTCAGTGATGGTTACACCATTGAATGTCAAGGGGCGGTGGTTAGAGGTCTCTTATTGGTGATGGTCATTGCCTACCATTTGTGTGGCGCAAATGTTACTTTCCACTTGTCAGCCCAAGCCTGGATATTGTCTAGATCTTGTTGCATTTGAACATAGACTGCTTCAGTATCTGAGAAGTTGTGAATGGTGCTGAACATTGTGCAATCATTGGTGAGCATCCCCATTTCTGACCTTATGACGGAGGGAAGGTCATTGATAAAGCAGCTGAAGAATGTTGGGCCTAAGACACTACCCTGAGGGATTTCTGCAGAGATGTCATGGAGTTGAGATGATTGACCCTCCACAACCATAACCATCTTCCTATGTACCAGATATGACTCCAACCAGCGGAGAGTTTGCCCCCTGATGCCCATTGATTCCAGTTTGGCTAGGGCTCCTTGATGCCACACTCGGTCGAATGCAGCCTTGATGTCAAGGGCTATCACTCTCACCTCAAAGGATTTGTATGACATTTTTAAGTATAAAGTTGTTGCCAATAAAGGTGATCAACCAATGGAACGCGCTGCAAAAGAATTTCATTATAATGAATTATTTTATCCTTTTATAACATAGTTGTTGGCTCACATTTGTAATTCGGCATGGAGTTTTGGGCTTCTTTCAAAAAAAAAGCAATTAATTTGATAGAGTTCCAAGCAGAATGTTGGAAAGGAACTTGAGACTTGGGCTTCTACCCTTTGAAAAAAAACATTAATAATTGAATTGCTGAGGAAAAGATGGTAGACATGGAACATAATTTAAGCTTTCACAATGACATGAAGTTAAACTGTAAAGGTGGAACTAAAGGAATGGAGCACAAAATTAACAAGCTTCAAGTAAAGTGAGATCAAAGGATGTTTTAAAGCCGCAGTATAACACAGTTAATAATACATTGATTACCTACATAATAAATGGCTAAGTATTTGAACTGAATCTGATATATCTATATCAAAGTGATTCGAAAATCCAACTTTTCATTTGTCCATCATTGGAAGTGCTTTAGTGCCTTCCATTTTTAATAAAATCACCCATGTCACTTGCAGCTTTCCACCACATTCACTGTAAATACTCATTGTCATAAAAACAGGAACATTTAGCTGTTTGTGAATAATGCTTCAAATGTGCATACCTTAGAAAGAAAAACTATCTTAAATACAGATGCACAACAATATAGATGAATCGTGTTTTCAAGAATACGCAATGTGTAGGAGATGGCGCCAAAACGAGAGTAGGGATCAGAATGTGGGACTAAGCTGTGCCCTTATTTGCAATGCAGCCAGGATGCCAGCTTTGTGCCGCTTGCTCATTTTCATGATTTCTGCGTGAAGCCACCACTTCCCACTTTGTTCATTGGATGATCACACAAGCAGAGGCTCTGGTATCGGGACTGCTGAGCACTATTTAAAACTAGCCTTCAGCTCTTAAAGGGGAGGTACATTATGATTACCAATGATGCTCAGATCATTCTGAATATGAAAGTCAACAATAGCAGAGCGAGTGTATTTGGGCACTGTAACAGTGATCTTGGTAAAGGGATGAAAAAGAAAGGGAGATATTCTGTAGCCTTGAGGGGTTGTCAAACACACTCGTTACACATCTCGGGGGTGGGGGGGGGGGGGGATCAATGTCCTTGTCTTTTCTTCATGGGAGTGAAAACATGCAAGTGTGCCTCTCCCCATCCTGCCACCAGTCAATGCCAGGAATGTAGCCCCATGGACCTCAATACAAAGTAGGAAAATGTTTAATGATTCCATGTGAGTGGTCAAGGTCAGTAAATATATTCAAGTGCCATATCCTACTATCTGCACCACTTGCTTCATTCAATGCTGAATTCACTACACTCCTATCACTCACCAACCAACCATTAATCATGCCTTGCAATTGTATATCACACAAGCAAGCTCCACGGTTACATCTCACATATCACACACACTGGCAGCAATTTAACCATGACTGCCAATTCACCCAAACATATTGCAAACCACTTATTGACACACTTCTCTATTTCTTGCAGAAGCAGATGGTGCATAACAGGAGGCAGCAGGAATTAATGGAAGTGGGAGAAGTGCAGTTGCATATTTTAACTCCCATGGTAAAGAAAACAATATTGTAGAGAATCCTTCTTCCCATCCTCCTCCCTCTACTAGCAACTTGTCCTGCTCTACATAACCTCTACTTACATTCCAAGTCATGCTCAAGCCCAAGAGGCAGGCTACTAGACCACCCATGATTGGAAGCAACAAGTTCATACACGAGCCTTTAAGTTATCAAAAATAAACTTCAACACCAGTCACTCCCAGGGGATCACTGAAGCATCTAACAAGTAAAAATACAGATAACAGGCAGAATTGCAGTAACCGCCAGAGGAAACTACCGGCACGGTAGCACAGTGGTTAGCACTGCTGCTTCACAGCTCCAGGGACCTGGGTTCGATTCCCGGCTTGGGTCACTGTCTGTGTGGAGTTTGCACATTCTCCTCGTGTCTGCGTGGGTTTCCTCCGGGTGCTCCGGTTTCCTCCCACAGTCCAAAGATGTGCGGGTTAGGTTGATTGGCCATGCTAAAAAAATTGCCCTTCGTGTCCTGAGATGTGTAGGTTAGAGGGATTAGTGGGTAAATATGTAGGGATATGGGGGTAGGGCCTGGGTGGGATTGTGGTCGGTGCAGACTCGATGGGCCGAATGGCCTCTTTCTGTACTGTAGGGTTTCTATGATTTCTATGATTTCTATGAAATAATCCAGGAACTAACCTTGAAGTGAACCCTTTAAATAACATTAGTATGGGATCATTCATGTCACTTACTGTCACATTCAGCTGCGTGAGGTGAAAAGAGTGTGCATTGGATTTAGTATAGAGCTCAAAAACTGATGTGCTGGTGACAAATTGAGATCATGGGGAGCCTGCACTGCATGTTGCTGGGGATGTTCGGTTTCTGTGAACTAACTCCTTTATGGAGGTGACAGCTATTAAAAAACAATACTAGATAGCCTGTTAAGAACCTCACTGATGTTACCTGTGAGAGTACCTCAAAACCCCGAAGGTTAACTTGAAACATTGGTTCCTAGTGGTGTATATTTGTTTGGAATAATGTGAGGAACAATGCAAAACCCAGTCCAGTCGTTGTGTAAACAATTAGTAAAGAGTACTTATTAAAGTGAAAGAAAAGAAAAATACATGGCAAGAAAGACTGATATACACTGACACTTAAGTATATTAATAACTAAATACACTGTTCTATCTAAAATTACCTCTTGTTACCAAAATATACCAACATTCCCTGAACCCACTAAGACACCTCTTTCCCCAAACAACATCCACTTTATAACTCTATAAATAAAATCCAGCTCATAGTTACCACACAATACAGCTTAGATGACCAAGTCTGGGAAAATGTCTTTTGCTGGTTCAGTGAAGGTACAAAATGTCTTTTAGAGGAGAATATTTGCAATCTGCTGTAGCTCTAAATGTTAGATGGAACATTGGCTCTGATCATAGATGGAACTGGCCTCTTGGAAGGTTTTGGCCTGTCTGGCTGTTGGATGGAAAACTCGCCTCCATTTCCACTGATGGTGCTAGCGGTTATTCTGTTGAGCCACTTTGATATCCCACCCTGTGGATTTGGCTGTCTGTCCATTAAATTCCTTTAGGAGTTATACTTTTGTATAGCCCTGCTGATCTCTGGTAAACAATGGTTCTGAAATGGCAATTCAGACCTCAATTTCTGCCAATCTTATTACTTGGCAAATCGCATCTCAGTATTTCTCTACACACCTGCTAACCTTGTTACTTGTTTATTACTTTGTTTTCATCCCAAGTTTACCATTAATCTCTAATTTCCAAATTCCTAACAAACCCAATTTAAACACGTATATTTAAAAAGATGGTCCACTCAAGCAACTAATATTACCGAGTATTATTGAGCATATGTTTCTGCAAATAATTTGAATGTATAATCATCATTTTGTCTCTTCAATAAACTGTCAAATTCCAATACAGCTTTCCATTACTTCAAGACAGCAGTCACTGCTGAAATGTATGGAATTCTAAATTAGATAGAAATTCGAATGGTTCAACTGAGAGCTACCTGTAGAATTGATCTCTGGAACAGCAACTCAATTACAAACCTACTACCCTGTGGTCATCACCTGTGTACCTTGAAGCAGTTCACCAGCGTAGACATAATCAATAACATTTAAAAATGATGGCAACAGTGCTCACATTTTTACCAATGGAAAATATTTTTCAGGTTTTCAACAGACTTATCACAAATCTACTTTAGTTATATCATCATCTGATGGATGGTACTTAAATGCTAACTGAGAAATCAAGAAGATTTTGGATAGGCAGAAGCCTCACAAAGGGGTTCCTATGATATTCTGGCCCGCAATAGTGAATAGTTGGTTACTTCAATTCTAAGATTGAATTATTGCTTTCATTCATCTCGTATAAGTATTGGGTGGGATTCTCCGGTCTTGTTCCTAGTGGGACCCATTGCGAACAAGAACAGGGAATTTGGCGTTCCAGCTAAAACTCCATTCACTTTCAGCGACACTGGAAAATCCCAGTTACGAATAACGATGGAAGCTTTTGGTCATTATTTTAAGGAGCTAATTTAAAACCAATACTTCTAGCAGCAATGAAATACCAGCCAATCCACGTTGTAATTCTCTTTCTGCCCTCCCTATTAGCAAGGGAAAACAATGCTCTATTAATGTATGGTTCTCAGCCTTACTCAGTCGTATCACTCTCTTCTCCTTTTCAGAAGGTTATTGGTTATTGCCTTAGCCTTAAGCTTTAACCTAGCTTGACACTTCTGTGAAGGAATGTTACATTGTCAGAGGCCCACCTTCTGGATGAAGAGGCCCCATCTACCTGTTCAGATGAACAGAAAAGATCCCATATTACTATATAAATAAGAGCAGGGGAATTCCCCTGATATCCTGGCAGCCTTTATCCCTTGACCAGCATCCGCAAAAACTAATTAACTGGCCATTTGTCTCATTGTTGATTGCAGAGTCTTGCTGTGTACAAATTGACTGCCACATTTAACTACGTTATATCAGTAACTACACTTCTTAAATACTTCATCAGCTGTAAAGCAGCTTGAGATATCCTGCATTGTGAAATGTGCAGATTCATTCTTCTTTATATACACATCTGATTAGTGGTATCCAAATGCTGCTTGATTTTGATGTTGGGGAAGAGCCAAAAGAGCAGTTGGTTCTCTACTGACAGTGAGAAGGCTGAAAATGACTTGTGCAAAGCTCCCAAATATATGGGCTATCCATGTATGCATTTTATGTTGGACTAATTTATTTTTATCTAGTCCCTGGTTGTGCTGCTGCTTTCCTTGTGATGGGTAATGACACACAAACTTCCCATCGTGTTAAAATGTGCACTGAATATATTAATCCCTGCATTTGAAAGTTTAGCTAAGACAAAACAAAATATTCCAGATGAAAGCTGAACTGGCATAGACAGATGAGAACACGTTATATTGTCATCAGTAATGAAGCAATCAGCATGGCAAGGTTAGATGCAAAATTAGATGCAAAATATTGCTATAATGTTGTTGATTTTACAGAACAAGTAAAATAATACATTGTTAATAAATCAGTGTCACTTATTATCTAGACTTTTATAGTAAGGGGCGGAATTAGTCATAGGGAAATCTGATCGTAAAATTAATGCTTATCAAAAAGCAATGTCTTACAGGATAGTATTTATATATAAAGGTGTGTGAAATGTCTCCAGTATCATGTTACTAGTCATCATTACTGACACAAATGTTGACGTTTTAATGAAAGCAAAGGTCACAAGTTAGAAAATGCATATTATATTGTCTGATTTTATCAAAAGCTTTTATGCCTGTTTCCCAGATTAGTTCCATAATTGTTCATAAATGGATAATATTTATTCTAAGTGAAGTAAGATTAATAATATTCAAAGACACTTCAAATTGAAAAGAAAATCCCACCCCCTATGATGGGGGAGGCCAGCACTTCAGTGCAAAAACCAAGGGTGAAGCATCTTCAGCCAGAAGTGCCAAGTGGATGATCCATCTTCGTCTCCTCTTGACAGTCCCACAATCACAGATGCCAGTTTTCACATAATTTGATTTACTTCATGTGATATCAAGAAGCAGCTGATACAACAAAGGCTATGGACCTTAACAATAACTTGGCAGTACTAATGAAGACTTGTGCTTCAGAACGAGCCACGACCTTAGTCATTATTTCTGTATAGTTACAATACTAGCATCTCCCTGGCAATGTGGAAAATTGACCAGCTATATCCTATCCACAAAAAAAATGGGCAAATCTAATTTGACCGATTACCACCCTATTAGCCCATTCCCAGTCAGCAGCAAAGTGATGAAAAGTGTTGTTAACAGTGCTTTCAAGCAGCACTTGTCAACACCAACCCGTTCACTGATGCTCAGTTTGTGTTTTGCTCAAGACCTCATTACACTCCCAGTTGAAATATGGACAAAAGAGCTGAGTTCCAGAGTGACTACCCCTGACATTGAGGCAGCATTTGACAGAGTTTGGCATCAAGGAACTGTAGAAAAATTGAAGTCAATGGGAATCGGGGGAAGAGCTCTCCATCAGTTGGAGTCATACTTGGCACAAAGGAAGATAATTATTGTAATTGAAGGTTAATAATCTCAGCCCTGGACATCTCTGCATGAGTTCATCAGGGTAGTGTCCAAGGCCCAGCCATCTTCAGCTGATTCATCAGTGACCTTCCTTGCAACATAAGGTCAGAGTGTGGACATTTACTAATGACTATATGCAGTGTCTCAAATATTGAAACAGTCTGCATCTCTGTGTAGCAAGATCTGGACAACATTCAGGCTTGGACTGATAAATGGCAAGTAACATTCATGCTACATGAATGTCAGGCAATGACCATCTCCAGTAAGAAAGAATGTAACCATCTCCTTTTTATATTCAATTCCATTGTAATTGTTGAATCCCCCAGTGTCAACATCCTGGAGGGTTACCATTGGCCAAAAGTTTAATCACCCATATAAATATTGTGGCCATAAGAGCAGGGCAGAGTGTGGGAATTCTGCAGTGAGTAACTCACCTCCTGACTCCCCAAAGCCTGTCCACCATCAACAAGGCACGAGTTAGTAGTATATGGAATACTCTCCACTTGTCCAGATGAATACAATTCCACTAACAAGTAAATTAGCTTGTCACTGTTCAAGACAAAGCAGACTGCTTGATTGGCAATCCATCTACCACCTTAAATATTCATTCCTTCACCGCCAGCACATAGTAGCTGTACCATCTTCAACATGTGCTGCAGAACTCACCAAGGCCGCTGTAACAGCACCTTCCAAGCCTGTGACCACTACTGCCTCAACGAGAATGGGAAAGTCACTAACTACAAGATTCCCTCCAAGCCACACACTGGCTCCTTCACTGTTGCCATGTCAAAATCTTGGAACTTCTTCCAGCAGTGTGGGTGTACCTACATTACATGGATTGCAGCAGTTCAAGAAGGTAGCTCACCATCACCTTCTCGAGGGACATCTGGGGATAAGCTATAAATGTTGGTTTTGCCAGTGAGGCCCACATTCAAAAATGAAGTTAAAAGAAATGGAATGCTTGGGATCATATGTAAATATTGAAGGATAATAGTAAAATTAATTAAAAGTTTCACTTATTCTTCCATTTCAAAATCATCTCCCAATTTTTTCAGCCAAGTGAGAGATTTGAAAGCAGAGCAAGTGCTATAGTCACAGAATGTGGTATATCCCAGAGCTGTTTGTTCTGGAGGATGAAACTGTCACTGTCACTCTCCCTAAATGAAGGATTCTGATGTTATCCTGCAATAATACCAAACACGTGGGACTGGAAGCTTGCAACTATATGCCTGATTTTAAGAACACAAGTAAATAAACTAAAATGTAATTAATATGCTTATAAATGCATCCATAAATTATTAAAGCATTTCCTGAAGAAGACTAAATAACCTGAAAGTTAATTAGTGCATTTATAAATTCATCCATAAATTGCTGCTTAATTTGTTTATTAATTAATCCATGTTTACATGAATTCAAAAAGCTTTTTAAATTTTGAGATGCAATTAAGAATTTGTAAATTAAATCAGAAATTAATTATCATACATTTCTAAATGTTAAAGACAAATATAAATAAATGTATGAAAAAGGAATAAAGCTGGAGAAGGAGGTACTGTAATGCAATATTAAATTTGCCCACGCTTGTGTGCACTGCCATTTTGTTTTTCCTTGCCAATTTTCCTTGGCAATCCATCCTCTCCCCACCTTTTCCCTAAGGCATTGACTGCTTGCTGGGAGGTGGTTCCATGGATGCTTGTTATCCTCAGGTACTTTACACAAGTGCCCTTTGCCCATCTGTAAGTATTGATAGGCTACTCATTGCCAGGGATATCAGAGCGAAGTTTGATCCTTTACTGAACAGTGCCGGTGCTGCATACATTCAGCAGAAGTTGTTGGAACTTTGTTAGTTTTGTTGCTTTTTTTCACAATAACCCAGTTATAGCTGCCCTAATAATTAATGTTGTTGGGGACCAAACCTCTGGGATCTTCCTGGTTTCTCTGGCTGGAGCCACTGGGAGAACGTGTGCCATTATTTGAATGGATTGTAGGAAATTCACCTAGAATTGTGATGTCATAAGTGAGGCATTTTTTCTGCGGAGATCTTCTCTCAATAAAATATAATATTGTTCGGCATATAATCGAAGCACACCAAAGTGATTGAATCTTGTCTTTTTTCCAGTTTTTATTATTATATTAGAAGGGCGACTCTGTGTTTTCTTGGCTGGCACTACTGAGTCTGCCTTGGTTCAGTATTAGCAATCTCATTTATGAGAGGATCCAAGCTCACTCCAGGGACTTAACTACATGACCTAGGCTGTCAATTCAGTGTAATACTGAGGGAGTGCTACACTGTTGGAATTGCCATATTTTGAATGAGATATTAAGCCAAGAATTCTGTCTGTCCCCGCACTCCCTCCCCCCAACCTGGATGTAATATATACCTCAGTGCTAGAAGAAAAGGGGAGTTCTCCTAGTTCCCTGGTCAATAGTATAGCCCTCAGAAAGCCAATGGCCTACCTTTCCAAGATGGTGGGGGCTCGGCAATCAAATTGGCCAGCAGCTCTCCAGACCCTCTATGCTGCAGTGGTTGGAAGAGGCACTGCATGAACCAGCCTGAGACAAGGTCCTAGAAACCAGAGGTCCAGGTAACTGTCAGGAGTCCCAGGGTGAGGAGAGTCTGGAAGACCTGGGAGTTCAAGAGAGGGGCGATCGGGGGTCTCAGGAGATAAGCCAGGAGTGGGAGGGTGATTCGGAGGTCACTGGATCGTAAGGGAAGGGTGCCCTCCAGTCAAAAAGGAGCTTCTTGTGGAGGCCCCTTCCCTTCCAGCCTGAGATCAAGCTCTCTCACTTTCTGGTTTTCCCACTTTGAACTGCTATCCGCCCACCAGCTGAAAAATTGAGGCTGTGCAGAAAATGAAACTTAAATGGACATTAATCGACGACTTAACGTTCTCAATTGGGGCAAGGGTGGGCTGCCCTTTTGAGTCCTTACCCCCCAATCATCAAATTTCTACCTGGTTATGACGGGCATAAACCCAGAGAGAATTACATCAATGCAACTTCATGTGCCTCTCTCCCCAATCTCAGAATCTGCCCGTAGAGGGAGTGTAAATTTCTGGCCCACATATATTGGTTTGAATCTGTGGGCATATTAGCTATCACGTTTCCCAGCATTGAAACAGTGATGACACTTCAGAAGTACTTCATTAGCTGTGAAGGACTTTATGTCCGAGAAATATGAAAAATGCATTCTCTAAGAATGTGCCCAGATGCCCAAAATACAGTAATCCAACTTGTCTCATCTTCTGAAATGAGGATGTGATACTAACAATTGCTAATAAATACAGTTTTGTTTAATTGGATATACACAAAACATAATTGAAGTGGCAAGTCACACCACTTTTCCCACAATTGCAATTAATAAATGTAAATTAGATTCTAAAATTATTGGATGCACACCACAAAAAAGTGGTTGTAACTGAGCATTTAATTCTCATGTACTGAGCAGTGTCTAGAGAATTTCCTTTGGGACCAATCCTCAGACTATTGTTTTTGATCTTGATCAACAACCTGGATGAAAGCATGGCACAAATTGTGTAGGATGGTTAATTGAGCCAGAGAGATGAAGGTTATCCAAATAAACTTTGGTTATTGGTGAATGGGAATTTTGAACTGAATGCAGAATTGCACACACAAAACAAATTCTCAGTAAGGTAGTTGTTTCTGTGACAATAACCTTTATCATTGAGGCAAATATAGACGGACATGGTCAAATGCTGCATGGGATAGGAGGGTTCCTTTGCCAATGGGGTAAAAGATCAGCTCTCCCTGACAGCTTGAGGCGGGTTGAATTTTGAGGCCTTGTGTATTTTACTTCCCACAGATCAATTGCATGCCATCAGTCAGCTGCACTCTGGAATGGGCAGAACTCAGCTGGCTGACAAGTAGGAGCAGAGGTTTGCATGGCTGCAAACCACTATTTACGTAAAAGGAAGCCTAGCCGGTAAGAAGGGCTGGCAGGAGGAAAGGTAGGATTTAGAGGATTGGGAGGAGGATCCAAGGCCAGCAAGGCTGCAACTTTCCTCATGAGGTCAAAATGAGTTAGAATCTGTAATCCTATCATAGGTTCCCTACAGTGCAAAAGGAGGCCAATTGGCCCATCGAGGCTACACCGACTCTTCAACAGACCATCTTACCCAGGCCTACCCCCATGCATTTACCCCACTAATCCCCCTAACCTACATATCTTGGGATACATAGGGGCAATTTAGCATGACCAATTCATCTAACCTGCGCATCTTTGGACTGTGGGGAGGAAACCAGAACACCTGGAGGAAACCCACACAGACAAAGGGAGAATGCGCAAACTCCACACAGTCACCCAAGGCCGGAATTGAACCCGGGTCCCTGGTACTGTGAGGTGACATTGCTAACTACTGTGTCACCGTGGAATAAACAACTCAACAAAGTTTGGTCTTCACACGGATGTCAGATAAAACAACATATGAGATTCACAAATTCACCCAGTAAAGGATGTGGACCAGTTCTGCAAAGCAAGAGTTAACTTCAATTGAACCTTCACACGTGCGCCATCTCTCAGATGTACTGTGGAAAAAGCATAGGGCAGCAATGAGTTCAGAGGAAGCAGATGAGTCTTCATACAAGAAATTGCACAGAACAATCATTGTTGTATGTAAAAATATCATTAAGGTTTTGGTGCATTTGACAAAGTGTTTATCTCATTAGTGCTTCTTCTGAGCCAGGTCTGGGGATTACATAATTACCTGTTTTAATTGTATTTGAACCCCACCCCACTTTGAGTATAATTGCTGTTCGGTTGTGGCATGTTCGGAAATCCATTTCCAACAGCTTAATTTAATTGTTGGAAACTAATAAGCTCCTTCCACAATGTATTCAACATGCTCTGATTAGGTGGTTTAGAACAGTTAGAATTAACATCCACATCTGAACAACTGTTAAAAATACACGTAAAATATAAGTTATGCAGGACTGAGAGTAACATTTGATTTGAGTCCCATTTCAGTATTGCTCTGACTCTATATTTAACCTTAAGTTCTCTCAGGAACTTGACTCAACTGAGCTATGTAATTAGGTACCTAATTTTAGGAGAGGCCAACCTGCTTCTAAACCTGCTTCTAAACCTGCTCGACAAGAATGTTTCCAGGGATGAGAAATTTCAGTTATGATGATAGATTGGAAAGGTTGAGACTGTTCTCCTTGGAGAGGAGAAGGCTAACAGGAGATTTGATAGAGACGTTCAAAATCACTAAGGAGTGGACAGAGTACATGGGGGAAACTGTACTCTCTCATAAAAGGATCGAGGATGAGGGAGTGGTTCGGGACTGGAAGACAATGTCTGAAGTGTGGTGGAGGCAGGTTCAGTCAAGGCATTCAAGAGGGCATTGGATGATTATTAGAATAGAAACAATGTGCAGAGGTACAGGGAAAAGGCAAGGGAATGGCACTAAGTCATGAAGCTCATTTAGAGAGCTGGATTTCTTCTGTGCCATTGTGATTCTGTGAGGACATGACTAAAGTAATAAATATTTTGCATCGCTATTCACAAAGGAAGTAAATGAGGTGAAGAGTACACCGAGAGGAGAAGGAATTTATGGGTAGGATAGCACAAAAGATGAACTATTAATATTAGCATGGTTGAAAATTGGTATGTCACCTGGTCTGGATGTAATACATCCTAGGTTTCTGAAAGAAACAAAGTTAGAAACAACAGAGGTATTGCTTATTTAATCATACTGTGCAGAAGAGGCCCTTTGGCCCATCAAGTCTGCACTATCACAGGAGAAACACCTGACCTCCCACCTAATCTCATCTGCCAATACTTGGCCCATAGCTTTAATGTTATGACGTGCCAAGTGCTCATCCAGGTACTTCTTAAAGGATGTGAGGCAACCCGCCTCCACCACTCTCCCAGAAAGCACATTCCAGACTGCCATCACCCTCTGGGTAAAAAAGCTTTTCCTCACATCACCCCCACCCCCCCTCCCCCTCCCAGCCTCCTGCCCCTCACCTTGAACCAATGGCCCCTCGTGACTGACCCTTCAACTAAGGTGAACAGCTGCTACTTCTCCACTCTGTTCATGCTCCACATAATCGTATACACCTTGATCAAGTCGCCCCTCAGTCCTCTCTGCTCCAACAAAAACAATCCAAGCTTTACCCACCTTCTTCATAACTTAAATGTTCCATCCCAGGCAGCATCCTGGTGAATCTACTCTGCAGCCCCTCCAGTGCAATCACATCTTTCCTATACTGTGGCCACCAGAACTGTACACAGTACTCTAGCTGTGACCTCACTAAAGTTCTATACAACTCCAACATGACTTCCCTGCTTTAGTAAGCTATGCCTCAATTGATAAAGGCACATGTCTCCTATGCCTTTTTCACCACCCTACTAACATACCCTTCCATCTTCAGAAATCTGTGGACAAACAAGCTAAGGTCCCTTTGTTCCACAGAAATTCCTCGTGTCATGCCGTTCATTGAATACTTCCTTGTCAAATTACTCCTTCCAAAGTGTATCGCCTCACACTTTTCAGGGTTAAATTCCTTCTGCCACTTATCTGCCCATTTGACTATTCCATCTATATCAGCCTCACTGTTAACCACCCAGCCAATCTTTGTGTCATCCACAAACTTACTAATCCTACCCCCCACATAATCATCAATGTTGTTTATATAAATGATGAATAATAAGGAACCAGAACAGATCCCTGTGGTACACCACTGGACACTGGCTTCCAGTCACTAAAGCAGCCTTCTGTTATCACCCTCTATCTCCTACAACTGAGCCAATTTTGAATCCATTTTTATCAAATTATCCTGTATTCCATTTATATTTGCCTTCTTTATAAGTCTCCCATGTGGGGCCTTGTCAAAAGCTTTGCTGAAACCCATATAAACTACATCAACTGCACTACCCTCGACTATGCACGTGGTCACCTCCTCAAAAAATTCAATCAAATTTGTTAGGCATGACTCCCTCTGATGAAGCCATGCTGACTATCCCTGATCAAGCCATGCTGACTATCGCTGATCAAGCTTTGCCTGTCCAAGTGGAGATAGATGCTCTCCTTCAGAATTTTCTCCAATGGTTTCCCTACCACTGACTGGTCTGTAGTTCCCTGGCTTATCTCTACAACACTTCTTAAATAGTGGAACCACATTAGCTGTTCTCCAGTCCTCTGACACCTCCCCCATGGCCAGAGAGGAATTGAAAATTTAGGTCAGAGTCCCTGCCATCTCCTTCTTTGCCCCCCACAGCAACCTAGAACACTATTCATCTGGACCTGGAGATTTGTCAACACCTCCAATACCTTGTCCTTCCCTCAGTTAATTTGCTCATGAACCCCGCAGTCTCCCTGGATTCCATACCTTCATTCTCATTGGCTTTGGTGGACGGATATGAAATATTCATTCAGCACTCTACCCGTGTCTTCTGGCTCCACCCACAGATTTCCCCCTTTGTCCCTCTTGGGCCCTACTCTTTCCCAGCTTATTTTCTTCCCATTGATCTACATATAGAATATCTTGGGATTTTCCCTACTTTTACTAGCCAGAGCTTTCTCATATCCCTTCTTTGCTTTCCTAATTTCTTAAGCTTCACCCTGCACTTCCTTCACTTCCACTAATGCTTCCGCTGATTTGCTCCCCTTGTACCTGTTTCTTTTCCTTCTCATCGTATCTTGAATATCTCTGGAGATCCATGGTTCTCTGGACTTGTTACTCCTTCCCATCACCCTCGAGGGAACATGCTGGGCCAGTACCCTCCACATTTCGTTTTTGAATACCCCCCCATTGTAGATTTCCCCACTAGTACCTGTTTCCAGTCTACCTTGGCCAGATCCTGCCTTATTTTACTAAAACCTGCTCTCCCCCAATCCAAAACATTTCACTTACAATCTGTCTTCGTACTTTGTCATGCTCTTTCAATCCTCATTGGATATAGTAGTGCTGAAGGACTGGAGGGTTGTTCATACCATTCTACTATTCAAGAAGGGAGAGAGGAATGAACCAGAAAACTACAATTTAACATCAATGGTGTAGAAGGTACTGGAAACTAGTATCAGGAACAACATTAACTTTTATTTTGAAAGACTTGGAAATTGAAGGAGAGCTGGCGTAGATTGGTTAAAGAGAAATCGTGTCATGGTAACTTGATTGAACTAGAACACAAGAACATAAGAACTAGGAGCAGGAGTAGGCCATCTGGCCCCTCGAGCCTGCTCCGCCATTCAATAAGATCATGGCTGATCTTTTTGTGGACTCAGCTCCACTTACCCGCCCGCTCACCATAACCCTTAATTCCTTTACTGTTCAAAAATGTATCTATCCTTGCCTTAAAAACATTCAATGAGGTAGCTTCAACTGCTTCGCTGGGCAGGGAATTCCACAGATTCACAACCCTTTTTGTGAAGAAGTTCCTCCTCAACTCAGTCCTAAATCGGCTTTTCCTTATTTTGAGGCTATGCCCCCTAGTTCTAGCTTCACCCGCTAGTGGAAACAACTTCCCTGCTTCTATCTTATCTATTCCCTTCATAATCTTATATATTTCTATAAGATCTCCCCTCATTCTTCTGAATTCCAATGAGTATAGCCCCAGTCTACTCAGTCTCTCCTCATAAGCCAACCCTCTCAACTCCGGAATCAATCTAGTGAATCTCCTCTGCACCCCCTCCAGTGCCAATATATCCTTTCTCAAGTAAGGGGACCAAAACTGTACACAGTACTCCAGATGTGGCCTCACCAGCACCTTATACAGTTGCAACATAATCTCACTGTTTTTAAACTCTATCCCTCGAGCAATGAAGGACAAAATTCCATTTGCCTTCTTAATTACCTGCTGCACCTGCAAACCAACTCCTTGGGATTCCTGCACAAGGACACCCAGGTCCCTCTGCACAGCAGAATGCTGCAATTTTTTACCATTTAAATAATAGTCCATTTTGCTGTTATTCCTACCAAAATGGATGACCTCACATTTACCAACATTGTACTCCATCTGCCAGACCCTCGCCCACTCACTTAGATTATCTATATCCCTTTTCAGACTTTCAGTGTCCTCTGCACACTTTGCTTTTCCACCCATCTTAGTGTCATCTGCAAATTTTGACACACTACACTTGGTCCCCAACTCCAAATCATCTATGTAAATCGTAAACAATTGTGGTCCCAACACTGATCCCTGAGGCACACCACTAGTCACTGATCGCCAACCAGCAAAACACCCATTTACCCCCACTCTTTGCTTTCTGTTAGTTAACCAATCCTTTATCCATGCTAATACATTACCCATAACACTGTGCACCTTTATCTCATGTAGCAGTCTTTGGTGCGGCACCTTGTCAAATGCCTTCTGGAAATCCAGATACACCACATCCACAGGTTCCCCATTGTCCACTGCACATGTAATGTTCTCAAAGAATTCCACCAAATTAGTCAAACATGACCTGCCCTTCACGAACCCATGCTGCGTCTTACCAATGGAACAATTTATATCCAGATGTCTCGCTATTTTTTCCTTGATGGTAGATTCAAGCATTTTCCCTACTACAGAAGTTAAGCTAACCGGGCTATAGTTACCTGCCTTTTGTCTACCTCCTTTTTTAAACAGTGGCGTCACATTTGCTGTTTTTCAATCTGCGGGAACCGCCCCAGAGTTCAGCAAATTTTGGTAAATTACCACGAGTGCATTTGTTATTTCTCCTGCCATCCCTTTTAGTACCCTGGGATGCATTCCATCAGGACCAGGAGACTTGTCTACCTTTAGCCCCATTAACTTGCCCAACACTACCTCTTTAGTGATATACTCTTTGAATGGCTAACAGAGAAGGCTGATTATGGAAATTCGAGAGATGTTGGATCTTCGACAAAGTGCCAGACAAGAGACTTATTAGGGGGGCACGGTGGCACAGTGGTTAGCACTGCTGCCTCACAGCACCAGGGACCCGGGTTCAATTCCGGCCTCGGGTCACTGTCTGTGTGGAGTTTGCACGTTCTCCCAGTGTCTGCCTGGGTTTCCTCCGGATGCTCCGGTTTCCTTCCACAGTCCAAAGATTTGCAGGTTAGGTTGATTGGCTGTGATAAATTGCCCCTTAATGTCAGGGGGATTAGCAGGTGAATATGTGGGGTAATGGGGATAGGGCCTGGGTGGGATTGTTGTCAGTGCAGGTTTGATGGGCCGAATGGCCTCCTTCTGCACTGTAGGGATTCTATTCTATTGTATTCTATTCTATATACAGGAAACCCATGAAATTAAGGGGAAAGTAGGGATATGGATCCTAAATAGCTTCCTGTCATTGAGCAGAGGATGCTAGTGAATGAATGTTTTTCAGACTGGGAGGTGATTTGCAATGGTGTTCCCCAAGGGTTGGTTATGGGTCCATTCCTCATTTCAATTTTTATTAACTACCTAGACTCAAGTGTAAGGAGCAGCGATTTACAGATTGCAAATAAAACAAAACTTGGCAATGCATGAGATGGTGCTGAAAATAGGTGTAGGGCTCAAGATGAATAGTCAGAATGATGAAATAGGCAGAGGCAGAGAAGCTGGAGATCAATGGAGATAAGCAATGCACTTTGGGAAAGTTAACGTGGAAAGGCAGTACAAAAGGTTTACAAAATATGACCTTGAAACAGATTTTTCCTAAACATTTGTAATATAACTGCACACCATAACAAATGGCAGGCTTTAATAGAGTAGATTGAGCATGGGTGCCTCCTCCATCTCTTTCAAAGAGGAAGTACAGTCTCCATGGACCAAATGACCTCCTCCTGTGCTGTAAGTTTCGATGGTCCAAGGGGACGTCAAAGCCCTTGAAGCCTGTATACACACTAGTTAAAATTGAGCAGTCCTCAAAATGCCATTCTTCCACTTGATAACTATGTCTAATTGATGATGCCTCTGAATTAAATGGATGTTCCGAGTAAGACCTCTTTGGGTCTTTGTTAAAGGTACCCTGCTAGGTTTGCTGTAACTCCCTGTATCTCAGTCTTTCTTCATTTAATCTTGTTGGATAAAGAAAGTCATGAGAATTTCTTAAAGTTTCCCAACAGCTCTTTCAGGATGAGTGGCACAGCGGTTAGCACTGTTGCCTCACAGCACCAGAGACCCGGATTCAATTCCAGCCTTGAGTGACTGTGTGGAGTTTGCATGTTCTCCCCATGTCTGCGTGGGTTTCCTCCCACAGTCCAAAGATGTGCGGGTTAGGTAGACTGACCATGCTAAATTGCCCCCTACTGTCCCAAGGTGTGTAGGCTAGGGGATTAGCGGGGGTTATGGGGATAGGGGCTGGGTGGGATTGTTGGCAGTGCAGGCTTGATGGGCTGAATGGCCTCCTTCTGCACTGTGGGGAATCTTTGATTCTATGATCTGCTGTGGATTTATTTATTCTTTAATGTGATGTAGACAATGTTGGCAAGGTCAGCATTTATTGCCGATCGATAATTGCCCTTGAACTGAATGATTTTCTGGGTCATTTCTGAGGGCAGTGAAGAGTTAGCTGCTATAGGTCAGGAGTCACATGAAGGCCAGATCAGGAAAGGATGGCAGATCTAAGCCTTGGTGCTGACCTGCCCCAATGGCTGCCTACACTCTACTCCTGGGGTCAGAGGGTCTAATTTTATCCTGCATCTGGCCCCACATGAATGACAATCTTGCCATTCAGGATACTTTTTACCAATGTGGGCCACAGAATCATGGAATGATTACAGCACTGAAGGAGGCCATTGGGCCTGTCATGCCCATGCTGGCTCTCATCAAATGCTAATCCTCTGCCTTTTCCCTGTCGCACTGCAAGTGTTTCCTTTTCAGATGATGATTCAATTCTCTTTGAAAGCCTCAACTGAGCCTGCCCCCTCCGGATTCTGAGGCAGTTCACTCCAGACCTGAACCATTCATTGCATGAAAACATTATTCCTCGTTACGCCATTGCTTCTTTTGCAAATTAGTATAAATCTGTGCCCTCTCATTCTTGATCCTTCCAGCATTGGGAGCAATTTCTCCCCATTGACAATGTCCAGTCTCCTCATGGTTTTGAATGACTCATCAAATTTTCTTTCAATCTTCTCTTGAATGCAATTTTGTGTTCTACTTCCAAGTCAAGCCCTGGAAAAAAACATTTCTAGCAATTGGGGCCTATCCAACGTGTTTCCCTCTATTTTCTCAATACACTCTGTTAGTAGCCTGATGGTTTATTGCAACATAGTCAGGAACAGCTTTGTGGCTCTTCCCTGCATCATTTTAAGGATCAAGTCTTTCTTTCTATCTCAGTGACCAGAACTAATATAGATTTATATTTAAAGACAAGGAATGCAGCATACTTATATGAAGGATCTGGCTTTCTTCCACAATTTTCACAGAAAAGCCACTTCAGTTGAGAGAAGCAAAACCCGATTAAATCACTGCCATGAATAATAACATTGAACCCAACCTGTAGACTCTACAAATATCAATCCAAAATAATTTGGAATATGAGAACACCATCAAAATGATTAGATTTGTTTATTCTCCAAATTCATGCCATTTACCAGGATAAACAGGTGCCAAGGTTTTGCTGATTGGATCTAGTTTGCACAATAAACGAGGCATAATAAGCTGTGCTGACTTAACTGAAATGAATAGCAGCTCACATAGAATGGTTATAACACAGAAGGAAACCATTCAGCCTGTCCTGTCTGTGCTGGCCCTTCAAAGGGACAATTCCCCAGCCTTTTCCCCAGAGCCCTGCAATTTTTCCTTTTCAGATAATGACCCAATTCCTTCTCAAAAACCTCAACTAACCCTGTCTCCATCAAACTCTTAAACAGTGCATTCCAGACACTAACCACTCTCTGCCTGAAAAAGATTGTCCTGGTGTGTCGCCATTGCCTTTTTTGCCAGTTACCTTAAATCTGAGCCCCTTGGTTCTCGATGCTTCCACCAATGGGAGCGTTTCTCCCTATTTACACTGTCCAGACCCCTCATGATTTTGAATGCCTCTATCAAATCGCTTCTTTAAGGAGAAGAGCTCAAACTTGTCCAATCTTGCCTGCCTTGGTGGTAAAATTCTGGCCCAGGCTGAACTGAAGATTCTCATCCCTGGAACCGTTCAATCTGTCCTGGCACCTTTCATGATTTATGCATGTATAGTCCCAGGTCCCTCTGCTCCTGCACTCACCTTAGAATTATACCCTTCATTGTACCTCGCAGATTGGAGGATGGTAAATGTAACCCTACTACTTAAAAAAGGAAGGGAGGGAGAAAAGAGGGAATTACAGACCAGTTATTCTAACACTTGACCTTCATTGCAAAAGGACTTTAGTACAGGAGCAAGGATGCCTTACTGCAGTTGGACAGGGCCTTGGTGATACCACACCTGGAGTATTATGTGCAGTTTTGGTCTCCTTATCTGAGAAAGGATATACTTGCCATAGAGAGAGCGCAGCAAAGGTTCACCACATTGACTTCTGGGATGACAAGATCATTGTACGAGGAGAGATTGGGTCAATTGGGCCTGTATTCACTGGAATTTAGAAGAATGAGTCGAAATCTAATTGAAACATATAAAATTCTGACAGGGCTGGACAAACTGGATGCAGGGATGTTGTTTCCTCTGGTTGAGTGGTTCTGGTGGTGATTGCAGTTGTTAATCGCACTGTGCAACAATCGATCTCACTGAACTTTGTCTTTTTCACATGAGTTTCCAATCTCCACATTCAAAGATCTCATCCTGGAATTCTCTCCAAGTGCCACCCCCAATCGGACAACTTCAACAAGGGCCCACCTCACAGGGTTTCAATCTCATCTCCCAAGATTACATTCCCCTGGATTTCTGAGTACACTCAAACACTAGCTCAGGAGCACAATTTCAGCTCTGCGGTCACACCAAACAGAACACCACTGCTCCAAAAGGGGTACTTCTGCCCCAATAGCCCACAGCACAGAGTCACCAACCTTCACTGCCTTTGTAGATCGTCCAGGCTTCTCAGAAGTCTGCAAAGTGCAGCCCTTTCCATGCTTTTTAACGGAACTGAGACCTCTTCCTTTCCTTGTTTGGGACTTTTCTCTTAGATTAAAAAAAACTGCCTATTCAATGATCCTTGACCTAGAACATAGAACATAGAACATAGAACATTACAGCGCAGAACAGGCCCTTCGGCCCACGATGTTGCACCGACCAGTTAAAAAAAAAACTGTGACCCTCCAACCTAAACCAATTTCTTTTCGTCCATGAACCTATCTACGGATCTCTTAAACGCCCCCAAACTAGGCGCATTTACTACTGATGCTGGCAGGGCATTCCAATCCCTCACCACCCTCTGGGTAAAGAACCTACCCCTGACATCGGTTCTATAACTACCCCCCCTCAATTTAAAGCCATGCCCCCTCGTGCTGGATTTCTCCATCAGAGGAAAAAGGCTATCACTATCCACCCTATCTAAACCTCTAATCATCTTATATGTTTCAATAAGATCCCCTCTTAGCCGCCGCCTTTCCAGCGAAAACAATCCCAAATCCCTCAGCCTCTCCTCATAGGATCTCCCCTCCATACCAGGCAACATCCTGGTAAACCTCCTCTGCACCCTCTCCAAAGCCTCCACATCCTTCCTGTAATGTGGGGACCAGAACTGCACACAGTACTCCAAGTGCGGCCGCACCAGAGTTGTGTACAGTTGCAACATAACGCTACGACTCCTAAATTCAACCCCCCTACCAATAAACGCCAAGACACCATATGCCTTCTTAACAACCTTATCTACTTGATTCCCAACTTTCAGGGATCTATGCACACATACACCTAGATCCCTCTGCTCCTCCACACTATTCAAAGTCCTCCCGTTAGCCCTATACTCAACACATCTGTTATTCCTACCAAAGTGAATTACCTCACACTTCTCCGCATTAAACTCCATCCACCACCTCTCGGCCCAACTTTGCAACCTGTCTAAGTCTTCCTGCAAACTACGACACCCTTCCTCACTGTCTACCACACCACCGACTTTGGTGTCATCAGCAAATTTGACCTGATCTGGTAACCTATCACAACATGTAGGGTTGTGGATCTGTGGAATCCGCTACCCCAAAGTGCGGTGGATGCTGGGACAGTGAGCAAATTTAAGGAGGTGTTAGACAGATTTTTAATTGGTAATGGGTTGAAGGGTTATGCGGAGAAGGCAGAAAAATGGGGATGAGGAGCATATCAGCCATGATCGAATGGTGGAGTGGACTGAATGGGCTGAATAGCCTAACTCTGCTCCTATATCTCATGAATGTATGAACTCAGAGGGTTGTGCCCTTATTATGAGGCAGGAATAAATGTAACAAGCATTGGTCCTTAGAGATGGGATTTACGACCATTTAGAAAGATGCGGATTAATCCGGGATAGTCAGCACGGATTCGTGAAGGGCAAGTCGTGCCTCACAAATTTGATAGAATTTTTGAGGAGGTAACGAAGTGTGTTGATGAAGGTAGGGCAGTTGATGTCATATACATGGATTTTAGTAAGGCGTTTGATAAGGTCCCCCATGGTCGGCTTATGATGAAACTGAGGAGGTGTGGGATAGAGGGAAAGTTGGCCGATTGGATAGGTAACTGGCTGTCTGATCGAAGACAGAGGGTGGTGGTCGATGGAAAATTTTCGGATTGGAGGCAGGTTGCTAGCGGAGTGCCGCAGGGATCAGTGCTTGGTCCTCTGCTCTTTGTGATTTTTATTAATGACTTAGAGGAGGGGGCTGAAGGGTGGATCAGTAAATTTGCTGATGACACCAAGATTGGTGGAGTAGTGGATGAGGTGGAGGGCTGTTGTAGGCTGCAAAGAGACATAGATAGCATGCAAAGCTGGGCTGAAAAATGGCAAATGGAGTATAACCCTGATAAATGTGAGGTGATTCATTTTGGTAGGACTAATTTAAATGTGGATTACAGGGTCAAAGGTAGGGTTCTGAAGACTGTGGAGGAACAGAGAGATCTTGGGGTTCATATCCACAGATCTCTAAAGGTTGCCACTCAAGTGGATAGAGCTGTGAAGAAGGCCTATAGTGTGTTAGCTTTTATTAACAGGGGGTTGGAGTTTAAGAGCCGTGGGGTTATGCTGCAACTGTACAGGACCTTGGTGAGAGCACATTTGGAATATTGTGTGCAGTTCTGGTCACCTCACTATAAGAAGGATGTGGAAGCGCTGGAAAGAGTGCAGAGGAGATTTACCAGGATGCTGCCTGGTTTGGAGGGTAGGTCTTATGAGGAAAGGTTGAGGGAGCTAGGGCTGTTCTCTCTGGAGCGGAGGAGGCTGAGGGGAGACTTAATAGAGGTTTATAAAATGATGAAGGGGATAGATAGAGTGAACGTTCAAAGACTATTTCCTCGGGTGGATGGAGCTATTACAAGGGGGCATAACTATAGGGTTCGTGGTGGGAGATACAGGAAGGATATCAGAGGTAGGTTCTTAACGCAGAGAGTGGTTGGGGTGTGGAATGGACTGCCTGCAGTGATAGTGGAGTCAGACACTTCAGGAACATTTAAGCAGTTATTGGATAGGCACATGGAGCACACCAGGATGATAGGGAGTGGGATAGCTTGATCTTGGTTTCAGATAAAGCTCGGCACAACATCGTGGGCCGAAGGGCCTGTTCTGTGCTGTACTGTTCTATGTTCTAATTGGTACCTTAAATGTTGCAATCTCCACAGACTTCTAACTTAAATAGCACACACACAAATATTTCTTAATATACCATGAACCACAATGCCCGGTACAGTTGAAACAATCTTCAATTAACATATTCATTTGGTGCATGACTCCTGGTTTCACTTCCAAGTTTACAAATGGTGAAACCTTCCAGTAAATTAGCACCAACCACTTCACCTGCAATAATGTGCTATTTCTATTCATACAAGTTGGCTTTGTTAACAGAAAAATTACACTTTACATTGAGTGATAAATATTTTACCCACACTTACAAATGCCCAGCATGGAGCATACAACAGGAGAGCAAAGTACTGCAGATGCAAGAAATCTAAAGTATAAATAAAGAAATGCTGGAAATATTCAGCCAGCCAAGCAGCATCGGTGGAGAGAGAAACAGTGTCCACGATCTGCATGATTTCTGATGAAGGCTCACCGACCATTGTTTATCACTGTGCAGATGCTACCAGATGTGGTGAGCATTTCCAACACTTCCTATTTCTATTGGAGCACGGATAATCACTTTTGCCAGCCCTTGAAAAAGCAACCAGATTTATTGCCAGCCTCTCGTTCCCCCTCAGCAAAAATACCCAGCAGCAGCTGCCTGAGATCTGGTTTGACACATTCAAGATGGATTTGAAACAAAGTTAAGGTTTGAAGAAAGCTTAAAAAATTGCTGAACAAGAAACAAATCAATATTAAAGCAATAAATAGATAATTTTATAAAGTGAGAAATTAATAAAAATGGCATGCATTTTATGCAGCAGAGCTAAATAATAAAACAATTTTTTGCCTTTTTGCTTAAGCAGAGCTACAGAGGCAGACAGACTAGGCCCTAAGTTCTGGTCACCAGGGAAGTGAGAGAGGCTGGGCTGAGCTCAGGAGTTGAGTTTAACTAACACTGACCTTATTCACGCCTCTGGTGGTGCTCCCTCTGAGCTGGCCTCAGCAGAATTCATATGGAAGTAGAGGTCAGAAGCGGGTTGCCATGCAGCCTGCATTTTTCTCCTCTCCCAGACTTAGAAAAGAATGACAAGCCGGGACCATTTTCAGGTCCTGACTCCACTTAAGTCACTCGTGGTTTGGAGACTATTTTACTTGAACTTCGACAATGAAGAACAAGCTTTGAGAAGAATGTAGTTGATCTTTTCACCCTCACCTGTGATCTGTGCAAGAACCTGCTTAAGTCTTTTTTGTTTCCCAGTCTCAAGACATCTCTTTGCTCACTTTCTCCACTACTTTGTAAATATTACTTACATTCCTTTCCCTCAAAATGGATGAAAAAGGAAATAGAAATTAAGATAAGGAAGAAAAAGTATGTGAATGACTGATGTCAGGTGGAAAATACTATTGAGAACCAAGAGGAATACAGAAGGTTCAGAGGGGAGGTGAAAAAGCACATTACAGAAGTTAAGAGGGATAATGAGAAAAAACTGGCAGCCAACGTAAAGGTAAATCCCAAAGTTGTAGTGGAGTTCCCATGGGGTCAGTATTTGGGACCCTTGCTTTTCTTCATATATATTAATGTTCTAGATCTTGGTATGCAGGGGCCAATTTCAAAGGTTGTGGATGATACAAAATTTGCAAGTGTTGCAAACTGTGAAGAGGACAATGTAGACTAGTGGGGGGGGGGAAGGGTTAGGCGGTTGGGGGGGGTGAGGGGGAGTCATGACAAATGTGCACCCTTGCAGAAGAAGGTGGAGGCCATGCAATTTTCTTGTGTACCCAGCTGGGTGACTTGCCAAGATATAGCAGAGGGAGTACTCTGGCACTGGCGTGCCTATCGGATGGCTTTTGCTGGAGGCAACCAATTAGGAAGTTGTGCCCAAGAGCTCTGTTGAATAAGGGACAGCGGGCAGGTTTCAAAGTTGGGATGTGAACTCCGTGTAGCCTGTGGATATCGCTGGCTGCTGCCAGGAAAGCAAAAGCCTCGAGTTGAGCCCGATGTTTCGCATTTTGTGCAACCCTTTCTCCTGAGCCTTGCTATTTAGCATTACAATTTGTTTCCTGTCGCTCAGCCAATTTTGTATCCATGTTGCCACTATTCCTTGTATTCCATGAACTCTAACTTTTCTCATAATTCTGTTGTGCGACAATTTATCAAATGCCTTTTGAAAGTGTATCTATACCACATCAACAGCATTACCTTCATCAATCCTCTCTGTTACCTCAACAATAAACTCAAGCAAATTTGTTAAACATAATTAACCCTAAACAAATATGTGCTGGATCCTCTTAATTAATTCACATTTGCCCAATTGAGTATTCATTTTATTACAAATTATTGTTTCGAAAAACCTTCTTACCACCAAGATTGAACTGACTAACGTTTAGTTGCTGGGTTTATCTTTACATCTGTTTTTGAACAATAGTGTAACATTTCTAATTCTCCAGTCCTCTAGCTCCACCCCGACTATAAGGAAGATTGGAAAATTATGGCCAATGCTTCCAGCATTCCCATTTTCACTTTCTTCCGTATCCTTAGATGCCTCTCAGTCAGTACTGGTGCAACATCAACTTTAAGAACCATAGAAACCATAGAAACCCTACAGTGCAGAAGGAGGCCATTCGGCCCATCGAGTCTGCACCGACCACAACCCCACCCAGGCCCTACCCCCATATCCCTACATATTTACCCACTAATCCCTCTAACCTACATATCTCAGGACACAAAGGGGCAATTTCAGCATGGCCAATCAACCTAACCCGCATTTAACCCGCATTTAAGTACAGACAGCCTATCCAATACCACCTCCTTATTAAGTGTCTGAACTACCTCCTCTTTCATCATGCTCGAACCAGCATCTTCCTTGGTAAAGACAGGTATAATTAAGTTTAATGCATGTGGGCTGAAACTTTCTGGCTGTTCAAACCAGCATGATTTTCCAGTTCCGCCAGCAGTGCACCCCTGCTGCGGGTTTTCCAGTGGCGAGGGATGCATTCAAAGGGAAATCCTGTCGACAATGGCAGAACCAGAAGATCCCGCTAATGGCGGGTCGCCTCTGCTGCTGTGAAACATGCGATGGGTTGCGCGGAAAATCCCGTCCATTAGGTTCCCATCGGAAAGCTTCCAATTTATTCTCCATTTTTATTATTTATTCAGAGTAACAAAACTACATTTTGAACATTTTATAAAATCATCTGCATTGCCTTAAAACAGGGAATGTTACCACTAAAACTTAGGCATCCATCACTTGGCTTGTATATGTCCAGACAGAAGCCAGAAGCATTCCGCTATAGTCAGAGACCAACTGTGAACACAAGAGATAATGCTTCACCTCTATGGTAGGGGGAAATTCTGGATTTTGACACATTATCTAATGTAACTATTATAAATTAGTGACAACTTGTATTTTTTTTACTTGGACTGTGTTTGAGCAAGTTCTGGTCTTGCAAAGGACAAGTGCAATTGTAAATGCTTTTGAACTGTTGCTTATGTTATGATCTGCTTTCATACCTCAGAATATATGTGTTCTTTCAAAATCATTTTAGTTCCAGTAATCATTGCAATTACTTTGCAACTAAAGTTGATTTCCTTTGCCATTGCATAGGGATAAAACATAGCCACAATAACATTTAGGTTCCTATTTTGCAACATCAAATTCTTTCTTTAGGATCATGTTTTCTTGTATATTAACAAACACACTCTTGTATGCCAAGTAACTAAATATTGAAAAGTAACTTTCCCTTATGTTCTCATATTTTCACGGGATTTTCACAGTAACTTCATTGCAGTGTTAAACCTACTTGTGACACTAATAAAATAAAATTTAAACTTTAGCTTCATTTTGCAGTTGCGTATGTTGGAAATGAATCTTGCTTCTGTGCCTTCAAAGCAGCTGTTGATGCCCACTCTGACTCCATTCTTTAGCAGACTATTAATTTTCTACTCAAGTAGACAGATGGTGGCATCCTGCAGAAACATAACACTTTATGTTAGCTGAATAAGTACATCGGTTTGAAATGCACCACGCAGAGATGATAGAAGAACACAACAGTTTTCCAGGTTATTTTTATATTCCTTCATCAGACTTCTCCCCTTTCATTATCCTGACAACCCTCTGAGCAATGAAAATTCTCCAAACCATTTTGATCTTTTGTTGATGATCTTAAATTGCTGCCCTCGAAATTTATTGAGTTACCGATCAATACACATACTTTTTCCAGTTCATCTGATGATGTCCCTTTGTAATATGAAATATCTCTACAGTAAGTTGGCATTCCAGTACCACAAGGCATGCACTCACATTAAAAATACAATTCAAAAGCTGGTTTGGGCATCGGAAATGGTTTTAAAATACCTGTGAAAATTAAGAACCTTATTGATATTGTCAATGGACACCCAATTTTGCTGCTGTGTAAATTGTTTCCTCTTGAGAAACACAAATTTGTACTATCGGTCTGAGCTGCATGTTCTGTCAGTATGCTGTTATCCCATCTATTGGATAAAACTGATGGGAACAGTAGGAAACCTATACCATTTTTGAATAACCCACCGTCATAAGTGCCCATAGTTTTATCCTCTGGGATACTATCAATCAGCTCAATTTAAAGGGCCCCGTCACATGCGGTCTTTGCACCAGGCAAGTGGAGCTGTGAATAAATTGTGCGCCCCCCCCCACCCCATCCCAGAAGCAGAGGTGGCCACGGGAGAGATTGCCAAGACAGGCTGATTATAAGGCCTGCCATGGTTCTCTAGAACTTTGTCCCAGTTATCTTAAAAGCTGTTATGCCTCCCAGCCCTCAGACCCATCCACAACCAGACCCCGTCTATTCCAACTTATACTGCCAACTTATACCCCATCCCAATTCCATGGCAACCCATGCTCTCCAATGCCATTTCATGGCCATTCACCCAGTAATGACTCTGAGGAAATCTCAGGAGCCATGTGGAGATGAAAAAAAATCAAAAACATAAAAAAAACATAAACTTCAAACAATCTAATCAAGGTCTAACAATCTAACAAGTGGTACAGAGACAAAAACTGAAATGAAAACCATTAAAAGATTTTAAATCCCCTCAATTGATCAATCTATTATAAAAAGAAACAAGCTTCTATTCAGTACTCAAACCAAAGACAGCTAATACTTTAATAGCTTCTTTAAACTGCCAATAAAAATGTGAATTCAGCACTAACCACCCCCCAACCCCTCCCCAACTCCCCCACAGAGATGTGATTTCGGATCTTTCATTATTACCTTAGTTATAATAACAGCCCTTGGGAAATGTCTAAAATGAACTCTATTGAAACCGCAGGGAAGGTGGTAATTATTTTTTCTAAGCTACACCAGATGTGCTCTCAATAACCAGTTCAGCAACCATATTTGTTTCTAAGTCTAACTGACAGCTGCAGCCCTTTTTGCATGGTTAAAGGGCTGGCGATTTAAATAACTTAAAATCATTACATATTAGCACATGTTACACACCCTGCACATGTACTCCTTAAATTTATGACATACACACTGCCGTTAAGACCTTTGGAATAGTGAAAAAATACTCTGTTCGAACTTGGCACCAGCTCAGATGATTTGTTATGTTTGGATTTACCACCTGCATAATTCGTGCCCACCTTTTTTTTGCCTGTCAGCAAAAATGAGATGCGGAAGAACTGTGGCCGTAAATTCCATATTCGGGTTCTACCCATCATTTTTAAAGGTCGCTGGAGTCACCTGACTCCACAAAAGTCCAGCCTTTTATCTCACTTGTTGCACAGGTTTTTAAAACGATGAAAGTGTTCACCAAGGTATTACCAGATCTGAAAGTTTACAATGATGAAAACAGACATTTAGGTTATTTTCACAGTAGCTAAGAAGGTTGAAGGGAGACCTGCTAAAGGTGTTCAAGATGGTAAAATAGTAAGTAATGATGGATGATTTCCATTTGTCAGTGAGGTGGTTATGTGAGTTCACAAATATAAGATTACCACAAAAGAATTGAAGGAGATGTTCCCATTTCCAATACAAGCTCCAGACCTCACACTGGAAAGTAAGTCTCAGAGTAGGAAATGCCTTGCAGCATTTTGGATATTAAATAATTATTTGTACACTTAATTATTTTTCTTTCTCAGAATTGTATTTTTGTAATGTTTTTCATAAATAATATCTTTAACTATATTCATGGAGTGCAAAATGAAAGGGCCAATTTGCATCCGTGGAAAATTTTATTCATTGTTTTGATATTTGCCTATCTGCACTTGGGAGGGAAAATGTTTGTTTGTTTGCAGCAATGGCCAAGAAGAAAAGAATTATTTTCCCAGAACAAGTAAAAAGAAGCATTCAGCTCACTGTGCATCAGTCACTGGCTTTCACCACATTTTCTAACACACTAGAAGCAATGCCAAGAGAGATGAACCAACACAAATATGTTTGTATGTAAACATTTAACAAAAAATTAAAGAAAGGAAAAAAAAATACTCTTCACCTGTAATTTAGGAAGAAAAATTACTGGGAAGGTGATTGTGCAAAGATTTCTGCATCTATGGCATCTGATCCCACCTAGTAACAGCAAAGGATTAAAACAAATCTGGAAAAGGAATATTTCTGTCTATGTATGCCCTCTCCATTTGCAAAAGTGGTGTTTTTTAATATATATTATGTTCTAATACAGGAAGGGACTCACTCAGTGAAATAGAATAGGATCCAAGAGATTACAAATATTAAGTGCAGTGCGTAAGTGATACAACAAAGAGAAGATGTAACTGAGATATATGCAAGCTACTCTTAAACAGTTGAGATACAGCACCTAAGCCCAGACTAATCGGTAGCTAAAATGTCTCAGAACTGTACTAAAGAAATACTGATGAGAACAGACGATAGATTAGGTCCTGACTTGCTTGGTACCCGTCAATGACACTGACATCAACAGAGCCATAGCAGCTGTTGTGTTCTACATACACTGGGCTCCTCTTTCCCTCAGCAACCCTACTATTTACACTTGAAAGAAGAAAGGGTGAAACCTGTTCATTCGACCTTTACAATTCTGAAAGAGGGGCAACAGAATCAAGTTCAATTTTGGCTTCACAAAACATCTAAATATAGTGGAAGTGCTGGAGAGTGATCAGAAATGGAAATGTGGTCTGATTCTCCTGGTGTAGTGCTCCTATGACCCACCCAGCCAAGTTCAGCTCACTTAGTTTATGGATTAAACCTGGGACTTACCTAACTTGTATTGCTTAACTATTCTCTGATACTATCATAGCAATATGAATCAGGCAACTGGCCTATTTATACACTGCATTTTCATTGAACACTTCTGGATTTTTCTCATCATTAAACCATAAGGTGCTCAGCTGGTAAGGCACTCTGCAGCGACACATCTGGATAAGGGATAGTTTGTGAGTGTAGTTTTCCAAATGAAATCTGAGAGTCCTTGTCCTGTTTATCTGCCAAATGTCTTCAGTTAAAATATAAGTTCACCTTGAGATACTGTTGCAACATGACTAACTGCCCATGGCTTATACAAACTGCCCATGGCTGATACAAACTGATGTGGAGATGCCGGCGTTGGACTGGGGTAAACACAGTAAGAGTTTTAACAACACCAGGTTAAAGTCCAACATGTTTATTTTTTGGACTTTAACCTGGTGTTGTTAAAACTCTTACTGTGTTATGCAAACTGCCCATGGTTTATACTTTATCTATGTTGTAATGAATATATTGTACACTGCATTGAACAGGATAGAAATGAAATCTACCTAGATTTACCTATTTCTCATCTGACAACATCGGGAGAGAATCAAATAATTTTACCACCCTGAAATAGGTGTTTGTATAATCTAAGCTTGAACAGTGCTTTTTTTCATATGAACCACTTAGTCGAATTCGATTCCCCTGCTTGCTTCCCATGCTAACTCTTGTTGCTCTTTATCAAAAAACTATTTCCTTCCCACTTCAAATTGACTGTTTCAGCAGTGAAGTGTGGTTGACATTTTCACATTCTAACAATTCTTAACAATAAGAGCTTACATGTATAGAGCACATGTAACATAATAATATGTCCCAATGTGCTTAACACAAGTGATAAATCAATAAAAAGATCTTTAACACCAAGCCACAGAAGTAGATATCAGGACTAATGGCCAAACTTTTTTCAAATGGAGAGGTTTTAAGGAACATTTAAAACAAGAGAGTGATGGAAAGTTTTAAAGTCGTAATTCCAGATTTTAAGCTCAAGACATTTGAAAGCACAGATGCCAGTAGTGAAGTAACTAAAATCAGGGATGTTCAAGAGGTAAGAATTAGAGAAGTGCAGAGGTCGCAAATACTTGAAGGACTCCAGGAGACTGCAGAGACGAGGAAGGGCAAGGCCATGCAGTGAGTCATGACTAGAGGTAGAAATCTCCCAAGCCCCCGTCTGCATATTTGATAGCAGCCATGGTGGGAGAATATAGCGAGAGGCCCAGAAATTGATCTCACGCCGGTGTGAATTTATAATGGGATCCTCTGCTGGTGTCTGCCATGGCGGGTCAGAATACACACCAGAGGCTGGCGTCAACCTCATTTGCATCACGTTTGAGTCAGTGATGTTGGGCATCTTATCAATATAGCACCCGGGCACAACAGTGGACTATGCGCGATCCAGACCTGCCCTGCCACTGAATATGGCGTGAAACACCCAGTACCTAACTGATGAGGTCGGGGCTGGAAGATCTGGCATGATTCCCCGCCGGCCACTGCTGTGAGAAACACTCCCTGTTCCTGCACCCGCCACAGGAAAATGGGAGAATTCTGCACCAGAGATAAGAAAAGCCTAGATATGGATTTCAACAGCAGATGAAGACAGTAAGCATCGTATTGTGCATTAGATTTTTAAAAAGTGACATAATATAGTATCCACCTAAATTATAACCTTGTGAATTTTTTAACCAAGTGAAGTCACAGTAAGCTGGGTGAGTGCAAAATGTGCCATATGTGGCCCAAGGATGTGTGACTTAGCCACTCGCTATCCACATACCAGAAATGGGAGTGAAAGAGAAGAGCAAATAAACCTCAACAGCATGGAGAGAGCATAATATGCTGGATCTCAGATATTCACTGCTCTCCGACTGTATTCAGAATGAGAAGAAAATACAAGCATATATGAACACGCAAACCTTCTCAGCTAAACTAGCAAATTACTTCCTGTGCTTCTGTTGGCAAACTCGACGTTGGAACGAAGAAAAAATAGTTGCCTCAGTTGCCAAGATACCAGGTGGCCAAAAAATACATTTGGAAGTATTGGCTGCATATACAGATTTACTTCAGTTCCTGGGGATGCTTCGTGAATAGCTGCTAGCTACTTGGTTCACTTGCAAAACAGAAATGCTCCTACTTTCCATATGTTTGCAAGAGAAGGAATCCACTCCGTATACTGGCAACAATTTAATACAACAGAAGATTTACACAAAGATCAGCAATTCTCACCAAGGAATTGAAAGAAAAAACAGCAGAAAATAATTGCCACTAAATTTGTTTGTGGATCAAAGAAATAACCTGACATTTGCATTCTAATGCATTAAATTGCCATATTTGTTCGTACCCTGCTGAGAAAGGACTTCTTCTATTTCACCAAAACAACTTCTTTTCAGGTGTTTTCTTGCAAAACAAATGCAGGCAAGAATGTATTTCTTCCTTTGCTCTGCACCTGCGTCTCATCATTTTGGTCTTGATGGGATTGGAGACACTGTTATTGATTGAATTTGTGCAAGTTTGACTGTGTGAGATTTGCTGTTTGCTGTGACACAGTTTTGTGCACAAATACATCTGTTTACAGGACGCACTGGATATTTGATTTAAAACCTGCAGCAGTAAAGCACCTTATTAACTTCAATCCATTGTGAAGGTTCCAGGGAGCAGCGTTCCTGCACCTTGACCTTCTTGTATCAAAGTAGTTAAAAATAAAGATCTAATTTTAGCAACAATTAGTCTTAATTGAAGGAATGTTTTATTCTCTTGACTAATGTCCCACAGGGAGCTGAACTCAAACTATGCGAGCTTCTTTCATTTCAAGATCATTAATGTAAAAGGGGGAGGAGCTCTTCCTTCTGGCCTGGAATTGAACTGATTTCTGAACTGTAAAAGAAGAAAACTTTTGAAGGAAGTGAGCCACTCCACCCCTAAATTTTAAATTGCATTTGTTCCATTTGAATTTGTGTAAACAATTGTACCTTTTCTCCTTTGCCTGTTTTTACTGACTTGGACAATAGTGCAGACATGACTCATTGCTGCTAAAGGGCTGAAATATGTACATCAGGACAGGCACTGATTTGATTTGATCTATTATTGTCACATGTATTATTATTGATGCGCGATTAATCCACTCGGGAGGCTAGATCGTACCCGGGAATAAAGGCTTTTATTCGCAACAAGAATAGAGCATTGTGGTGAACCATCATTGGTTACCACTGTGGGGTTATTCCAATGTTACTGTTGGGTTAGGGTGTTGCCACTGTGGGGGTTGTTATAATGTTGTTGTTGGGTTAGGGTGTTTACACTGTGGGATTAATATACCTGTGGTGGATGCTGTTATGGCACATCCCGGTCGGGCCCCGCCTCCTGGGGAGAGGTATAAGACCCTCTGCTCAGGCGGGACCCCTCCAGTCTGGATTGGTGTACTCGTGTTAGATAGTTCCATTGTTTGTCAATAAAAGCCTTCAATCGCTGAAGCCTTGTACCTCGTGCTTGATTGTCGCGCATCAATTTTATTGACAAACACAAAACTCTCGACAGTAAAGAGAGTATGGAGCAAATGCTGAAACCAGAGCGTCTGACGCTGGACCCACGTGCGGTCGGTGCCTCTAACACCTTCGACCACTGGCTGAAGTGTTTCGAGGACTACCTGGCGGCCTCTGCAGCAGTTACTACGGACGACGACAGACTCCAGGTCCTCCACGCGAGGGTAAGCGACACGGTCTATCTCGCGATTCGTGCGGCCACCACTTACCCGAGGGCCATCGAGCTCTTGAAAAAATGATACACGAGACCACCCAACGAGATTCACGCTCGTTACCTCCTCGCTACACGACGTCGGCAGTTGGGCGAAACTATGGAGGACTACGCCAATGAGCTCTTGCAGCTTGCCAGGGGCTGCGACTGCAAAGCTGTGTCGGCTGAGCAGTACATGTACGACCTCGCCCGAGATGCGTTTGTAGCAGGGGTAGGGTCCTCGTACATCTGGCTTAAGCTACTGGAGAAAGGGAACCTCAACCTGACCCAAGCGATGGAGATGGCTGAGATGCTGGAGGCAGCGTCGAAAAGCTTGGCTCTGTACCCCGAGGACCACGTGGAGACAACGTGGCAGGAGCAAGCACAGATCCCTCCTCGCCCCACGGGCTCGCGCTCCCATATCGACCCGACGACGGCGGCAGCTCCAGGCGGCCAGCGGTGCTATTTTTGCGGAGGAGCTAAGCATCCACGGCAACAGTGTCCAGCTAAAACAGTGATCTGCAGTCAGTGCGGTAAAAAGGGGCACTACGCGAAAGTCTGCAGATCGAAGCCCAAGAACGGCAGTGCAGCCTGTGACCCTCCAGAGCGGAGACAATCTCCTTCGGCGTCGCAGTATCCACGAGGTCCGACCACGTGCGAATCCAGGACGACGCCATCGTGGCTGGCGGAGGAGGAAGATGACCACCAGGAGTCGCTACGCTTGGCGCCCTCACCCACGTGCGATTCATGGGGGCGGCCATCGTGGTCGACGACGACCAGGAGCGACCAGCAGGGGTCCTTAGTATCAACCTCGGCTGCCTGCAGTGACGTCCAAGGGCCAACGGTGGCGTCGATCTCTCTGGACCAGACAAAGCATCACAGGCTTGACTGTTCGATGATGAACATCAAGGTAAATGGTCGTACTGTGTATTGTCTGTTTGACAGTAGGAGCACCGAGAGTTTTATTCACCCTGACACTGCAAAGAGGTGTGGACTCCGGGTTCTACCTGCCAAACAGACAATTTCTATGGCATCACGGTCCCGGTCTGTACCAATCCAAGGACGTTGTATGGTAACCCTAGAGGTGCAGGGCACAATTTACGAGCGATACAGGCTCCTTGTGTTGCCGCACCTTTGCGCGCCAATTCTCCTCGGACTAAACTTTATGGTCCACATGAAGAGTGTGATCCTACAGTACGGTGGGCCACTCCCTTCGCTGGCAGTAGGGAATCAGCCGCAGCCTCCAAATTGTCCAAAGCGCCCCGCATGCAATCTTTCCACACTAAAGATCACCACACCCTCTTTATTTAAGAATCTGGTACCAGGCTGCAAGCCCATCGCTACTAAAAGTAGGCGTTACAGCGCTGAAGACCGGATCTTCATTAGATCTGAGGTTCAGCGGCTCCTCAAAGAAGGGATCATACAGCCCAGTGCTAGTCCGTGGAGAGCGCAGGTCGTGGTGGTTAAAAGCGGGAACAAACCCCGGATGGTCATCGACTACAGTCAGACCATTAACCGTTATACGCAGCTGGATGCGTATCCTCTCCCGCGCATATCTGATATGGTCAATCAGATTGCGCAGTACCGGGTGTTCTCCACCATAGACCTTAAGTCCGCCTACCACCAACTCCCCATCCGCCCAGAGGACCGACAATATACGGCTTTTGAGGCGGATGGTCGTCTGTATCAGTTTCTTAGGGTCCCATTTGGTGTCACCAATGGGGTCTCGGTCTCCCAGCGTGCTATGGACCGAATGGTGGACCAGAACGGGTTGCGGGCTACCTTCCCGTACCTGGATAACGTCACCATCTGCGGCCATGACCAGCAGGACCATGACACAAACCTCCAGAACTTTCTGCGCACTGCGTCTCGCCTGAATCTGACCTATAACAGGGAGAAGTGTGTATTCCATACGCGCAGGTTAGCTATCCTTGGATACGTGGTGGAAAACGGGGTCATCGGCCCTGATCCAGACCGTATGCGCCCCCTTACTTCCCTTGCCCACTAGCGCAAAAGCACTGAGGAGATGCCTCGGCTTTTTTGCTTATTATGCGCAGTGGGTCCCCAACTACGCGGACAAAGCCCGTCCGCTCATCAAGTCCACGACTTTCCCACTCACGCCGGAGGCCCAACTGGCCTTCAAGGCTTTGAAAAGTGACATTGCGAAAGCCACGATGCACGCGGTGGATGAATCCATCCCTTTTCAGGTGGAAAGTGATGCATCGGATTTCGCCCTGGCCACCACACTGAACCAGGCAGGCAGGCCCGTCGCGTTTTTTTCCCGCACCCTTCAAGGTCCCGAAATTCGGCATTCAGCGGTGGAGAAGGAGGCTCAGGCTATTGTGGAGGCCATCAGACACTGGCGCCATTACCTGGCGGGGAAGCGGTTCACCCAGATCACGTATCAACGATCCGTGGCGTTTATGTTCAGTAATACGCAGAGGGGCAAGATCAAGAATGATAAGATCTTGCGGTGGAGAATTGAGCTCTCCACCTATAATTACGATATTATGTATCGTCCAGGAAAACTCAATGAGCCCTCGGATGCCCTCTCGCGCGGAACATGTGCTATCATGCAGGAGGACCGCTTGAACGCCCTCCATAATGACCTGTGCCATCCTGGGGTCACTCGGCTCTACCACTTCATAAAAGCCCGTAACCTGCCTTACTCGGTGGAGGATGTCAGGTCTGTAACGAGAAGCTGTCGGATTTGCGCGGAATGCAAACCGCACTTTTATCGACCTGACCGGGCACAATTGGTCAAGGCCACTCGCCCCTTCGAGAGGCTGAGTGTGGATTTTAAGGGCCCCCTTCCCTCAACGGACCGGAATGTGTATTTTCTCAATATCATAGATGAATACTCCCGGTTCCCGTTTGTTGTCCCCTGTGCGGACACGTCGACTGCCACAGTGATTAAGGCATTCAGTGATCTTTTTACCCTGTTCGGGTACCCCTGCTACATACATAGCGAGAGGGGCTCGTCGTTCATGAGTAACGACTTGAGGCAATTCCTGCTCTCATACAGGATTGCCTCTAGTAGAACCACGAGCTACAACCCTAGGGGTAACGGACAGGTGGAGAGGGAGAATGCTACAGTCTGGAAGGCTGTCCTATTGGCGCTGAAGTCCAGGGGCCTTCCAGTCTCCCGTTGGCAGGAGGTCCTTCCAAATGCGCTTCATTCCATTCGCTCCCTCCTGTGTACGGCAACCAATGCTACTCCCCACGAGAGGATGTTCTCATTCCCCCTTGGTCGAACCGGTCCAACTCCTCCACGCCAACCCTCAGTATGCCTATGTGGCATATCCTGACGGGCGAGAGGACACAGTCTCGATTCGAGACCTGGCGCCCGCAGGGGACGTAGCAACTCCTGTCGCTCCTATACCCCCTGTCACGAACCCCCTTTCACTTCTTTCTTCCCCAGACGTGGCGCGGTCAGCACCGGGACCAGTGCATAACAGTTATACTCCCATGTACAGCTTGCCTGAGACTCGGAGATCGGCGCCACCACAGAAGGTACCAGGATCCCCTGCACCACCGCTTCACCAGGGTCAACCGGCCCATGAGACCTCGAGGGGACAGCCGGACGCTGTTTTGGAGAGAACGCCACCGCAAGCACCTGCTCCAGTGTCGCAACCGGTGTTGAGGAGATCACAGCGACGGTGCGGTCTTCCAGACCGTCTGGACTTGTAGATTTTGTATATATGTAATCTGTTTTCGCACCCCGCCGGCCTTTGTTTTCAAAGGAGGGGTGAATGTGGTGAACCATCGTTGGTTACCACTGTGGGGTTATTCCAATGTTACTGTTGGGTTAGGGTGTTGCCACTGTGGGGGTTGTTATAATGTTGTTGTTGGGTTAGGGTGTTTACACTGTGGGATTAATATACCTGTGGTGGATGCTGTTATGGCACATCCCGGTCGGGCCCCGCCTCCTGGGGAGAGGTATAAGACCCTCTGCTCAGGCGGGACCCCTCCAGTCTGGAATGGTGTACTCGTGTTAGATAGTTCCATTGTTTGTCAATAAAAGCCTTCAATCGCTGAAGCCTTGTACCTCGTGCTTGATTGTCACGCATCAAGCATACTGCTGAACAATACAATCCCAGACTAAAGGGTCACTAGGAAGTGCAGTGACCTATATACTCCGATAGGAAGGCGGAGCCAACCGGAGTGTACCACAAAACAATGCTAACAGGTGGAACACCCCAACCCTAATCCCAACAGTAACAAGAGTAACATATGTACAAGTACCCATAGTGATAACCATCTATGGTTCAGTACCCATAGTGGTAACCATCTATGGTTCACCACACCACCTCAAGATTTTATCATTCTTAATTTTTCCCCTTAACGTGTTGTTGAACATGAATTCCACGGACCGCTGGTCCGTGAGCAGGGTAAATCGTTTTCCTGCCAAATAATGGCGCCAATGCCGTACGGCCTCCACAATGGCCTGAGCCTCTTTTTCCACAGAGGAGTGCCGAATTTCAGGGCCTTGGAGGGTGCGAGAGAAAAAGGCGACAGGCCTGCCCGCCTGGTTAGGTGTGGCGACCAGGGCGAAATCGGATGCATCACTCTCCACTTGGAAGGGGATGGACTCATCGACAGCGTGCATCGTGACTTTCGCGATGTCAGCTTTTATCCCTTCAAAGGCTAAGCGAGCCTCTGCTGCCAGGGGAAAACAGGTAGATTTTATGAGCGGACGGGCTTTGTTCACATAATTGGGAACCCACTGTGCGTAATACGAGAAGAAGCCTAAGCATCTTCTCAGTGCTTTGATACTAGTGGGTAGGGGAAGTTCAAGGAGGGGACGCATACGGTCTGGATCGGGGCCGATGACCCCGTTTTCCACCACGTATCCGAGGATTGCTAGGTGGTGCTTGCTGAATACACACTTCTCCCTGTTATAGGTCAGATTCAGGCGAGACGCAGTGCGTAAAAACTTCAGGAGGTTGGCGTCGTGGTCCTGCTGGTCATGGCCACAGATAGTGACATTGTCCAGGTACGGGAAGGTAGCCCGTAGCCCGTTTTGGTCCACCATTCGGTCCATCTCACGCTGGAAGACCGAGACCCCATTAGTGACGCCAAAAGGGACCCTTAAGAAGTGGTAGAGATGGCCATCCGCCTCAAAGGCCGTGTATTTTTGGTCCTCTGGGCGAATGGGGAGCTGGTGGTAGGCTGACTTCAAGTCGATGGTGGAGAACACCCGGTACTGCGCAATCTGGTTGACCATGTCAGATATGCGCGGGAGAGGGTACGCGTCCAGCTGCGTGTACCTATTAATGGTCTGACTATAGTCTATGACCATCCGGGGCTTGTCTCCAGTCTTGACCACCACGACTTGTGCTCTCCATGGGCTAATGCTAGGTTGAATGATCCCTTCCCTGAGGAGCCGCTGAATCTCAGATCGAATAAAGATCCGATCCTCAGCGCTGTAACGCCTGCTCTTAGTTGCGATGGGCTTGCAGCCTGGCACGAGATTTTCAAATAAAGAAGGCGGGGTAATTTTGAGTGTTGAGAGACCGCATGTGGAGCACGCTGGACAATTTGGAGGCTGCTGTTCTCCCACTGAAAGTGGAGGGAGTGGCCCATCGTACTGCAGGGTCACACTCCTCAGGTGGACCATAAAGTCTATACCCAGGAGTACCGGAGCGCAAAGGTGCGGTAACACGAGGAGCCTGAAGTTCTCATAAACTGTGCCCCGCACCGTTAGAGTTACCACGCAGCTCCCAAGAATGGTAACAGATCGGGACCTCGACGCCATAGAGATTGTCTGCCTGACAGTTTGTACATGGAGAGCGCACCGTTTCATGGTATCAGGATGAATGAAACTCTCCGTGCTCCCGCTGTCAAACAGACAATGTATCAGGCGTCCGTTTACCTCTAAGTCCATCATGGACTTGTCGAGTCTGTGAGGCTTGGCCTGGTCCAGGATGATTGACGCCACTGTTGGATCCCGAGTGCAACTGCAGGCAGCTGAGATGGTCGACGATGAGGACCCCTGCTGGTCGTCTGCGGCTGGTGTCGACCAAAATGGCTGCGCCCATGGATCGCACGTGGTCGATGGCGTTGAAAGTGGCGGCACCCGCAGGTCGCACGTGTCTTGCGTCGTCGTCATCAGGAATGTGAATCGCACGTGGTTGAAGACATCGACGAAGCTGGAGACGAGGAGACGGATCCTGGGGAGTCACACACAGCACTGCTTTGCTTCGAAGGGGGCTTCACTCGGCACACTTTAGCATAGTGCCCTTTCTTTCCACAAGCGGAGCAAAATACCGTCCTGGCCGGACATCTCTGGCGAGGGTGCTTCGCCAATCCACAGAAATAGCACCGTGGGCCTCCTGGAGCTGCCGCAGCCGTCAGGTCCGAGGTTGAAAGCACGATCGTGCAGTTCCTAGGAGCCGCTGGGTAGAGTTGAGTCGGTGGCTGTACTTGCCACGATGTTCCCACGTGGTCGGTGGGGTAGGTTTCAAGACTTCTGGAGGCCGTTTCCATCGCATCAGCCAATTCTACCGTCTTAGCTAGGTCCAAGTTACCCTGCTCTAGCAGCCGCAGACGAATATAGGATGAGCCGATTCCCGCCACGAACGCATCTCGGATCAGATCGTTAGTGTATTGAGTAGCCGACACTGGCTTGCAATTGCAGGCTCTGGCTAGCTGCTGACGTTCGCGCAGGGACTGTCCCGTCGTTTCGCCGGGCTGCCGCCGTCAAGTGGCTCGTAGGTGACGAGCATGAATCTCTTTTGGCGGTTTATGGTACAGCTTCTTGAGTAATTCGATGGCCTCTTTGTAGTCTTGGGAATCACGGATTGTTGCATACACAGTGTCGCTTACCCTTGCGTGGAGGACCCGTAATCTGTCGGCGCCGTTTTGGATTGCTGTTGAGGCGTCGATATAATCCTGGAAACACTTCAACCAATGGTCGAAAGTGTTCGACGCTCCAGCGGCACGCGGATCTAAGGTTAGCCGATCGGGTTTCAGCATCTGCTCCATTTTTTTTTTCAGAACAAAATTTGTTGCGAATAAAATTGATGCGCGATTAATCCACTCGGGAGGCTCGATCGTACCCAGGAATAAAGGCTTTTATTCGCAACAAGAATAGAGCATGCTGCTTAACAATACAATCCCAGACTAAAGGGTCACTAGGAAGTGCAGTGACCTTTATACTCCTATAGGAAGGCGGAGCCAACCGGAGTGTACCACAGAACAATGCTAACAGGTGGAACACCCCAACCCTAACCCCAACAGTAACAAGAGTAACATATGTACAAGTACCCATAGTGGTAACCATCTATGGTTCACCACAATTATACAGTGAAAAGTATTGTTTCTTGCGTGCTATACAGACAAAGCATATCGTACATAGAGGAGGAAAGGAGAGCGGGTAGAATGTAGTGTTACAGTCATAGCTAGGCTGTAGAGAAAGATCAACTTATTGAATGAGAGCATTGTTAGAGAGTTTATAAGAATTAGAGTAGAGTTTTAAAAGCAAAGCACAAGAGTAAAAGATAGAATTAGAGGGCATGCTGGGCACAGCTCACAAGAAGTCACCACGCTCCTGTGCCATCTTGGACTGCTAATAGATCCTTCCACTCACTCAGTCCATGCAAGTCTTCCGTGAAAGCACGGTTTCAGCTGTGCTTTGAAACCGCAAAAAGAAATTGTGGATGAAAGCTGCTTTGGCACACCTTTGTCTCAAAATGTAGGATTGGTGATCTCACTAACAGAAGCGGTCAAGCATTTAACATAGTACCAGGTCTCTTTTGGAACTTTAATATTACACCCTCCGTGCGATTTACAAGTACAAAATGAGCCGATAGTCTCCAAGTCTTATTAGATATTATTCAGCCACAGTTCTAAAGCATCCTGACAGCATGGAGGTCATCAGTCGATTGATTTGATCTCAATGGAATTGACCAGAAAAAGATAGATGTGAAATAGCTTTAACATACTGTGTTGCTTTTTCTACCCTTAGGACCACCTTCCACCCCTCGAAATGTAATTTTCAACATTAATGACTCATCGCTAATCCTGGAGTGGAGTCCACCGGTCGACACAGGGGGACGGAAAGATCTCACCTACAATGTCATCTGTAAGATGTGTGGCTTGGGTCCTAAGAAGTGCTCGCTCTGTGGAGGAGGCATGCGTTTTTTACCTCGCAATACAGGCCTGACAAATACTTCAGTGACTGTCGTTGACTTTCTTGCCCACATGAACTACACATTTGAAATTGAATCAGTGAATGGGGTCTCCAGTGAGAGTATGGTTCCCAGGCAGTTCGCTATTCTCACCATCGTCACTAATCAAGCCGGTAAGCCTCCTTTTCTTTCTATTCCATTGTAGCATTAGTTCTAATACTAATGGTCACTTTGCAATGCTGTGGTTGCTGCTTTTATTCCCACAGCAAGGTACAATATCTAACATAAACTAAATTGGGATGGGTTTTGCTAGATGCTGGGTGTTGCTCAAGCCCGATGGTTTAACCCTCAAAGAAAGAAATTGAGACTATGTGCTAACCATTGAATTGTAAAATGCCGATCGTGTGGCAAACTGCATAATTCATGAATAACTGAGTTGCAATGTAATATCAGAATTGATTGTTGTAATGTAACCACTACGAATGTTTCATGTGGTGTAGCTGCATCTGATTCCAAACAGGACAGCTGGGCATAACTTCAAAAGCAAAACATTTGGAGACGATCATCCCTGCTGCTTCAATAAAAGTGGTTGATCCTATAATACATAACTCTAAAACATATCATGCATCAGCCATTGCTCAGTGGGTAGCACTCCTGCCTCTGAGTCAGAAGGTTGTGGGTTCAAGTCCCAAGTCAAGCAGCCTTAATTTTTGCTTGAGCACAAAAATCAAGACTGACACCCCAGTGCATGACTGAGGGAGGACTGCACTGGCAGAGGTGTTGTCTTTTGGCTGAGACTTTAAACCAAAGCTTTGTATTCCCTGTCAGGCAGACAGAAAAGCTTACATGGATCTATTTCGAGGAAGAGCAGGGAAGTTATCCCCGGTGTTCGAGCAAATATTTATCCCTCAATCTACATCATTATCTGATCATTACCGCACTGTGGTTTCTGGGAGCCTATTTACACAAACTGGCTACTGCATTTCCTACATTGCATTCGTGACTAGAGTATTTCAGTGGCTATAAAGTGTTTTATAGTTGTGAAAGCCAAATCTTTTTTAACATTAGATCATTACCATGTAGTAAACTCAGGAACTTTTTGCCTTCTATTAATAGATACTATCCAATTGTAAACAAAAAGATTGATTTAAGTCAGGAGTTAACCTACTCTATCATTCTTGGTAGACACTGTAAGAAGTCTCACAACACCAGATTAAAGTCTAACGGGTTTATCTGGTATCACGAGCTTTCGGAGCGCTGCTCCTTCATCAGGTGAGTCACTCACCTGATGAAGGAGCAGTGCTCTGAAAGCTCATGATTCCAGATAAACCTGTTGGACTTTAACCTGGTGTTGTGAGACTTCTTACTGTGCCCACCCAAGTCCAACGCCGGCATCTCCACATCATTCTTGGTAGACAGTGTTAACCTATAGATTTCCAGACTGTTTGCCAGCGACATTTGTATTTCTAATATCAGGTTGTTTTTCTTTTGCTCTTTCTCTCATTATCAGTTTGCCTCAGTTGGTAACACTCCTCTTCCCCCCACCGCCTCCCAACTCTGAGTTAGAAGGCTGTGGGTTCAAACGTCATCTTACACTTGCTCACACACTTAGAGTTCAGAGCAGTACAGAGGGAGTGCAGCATTTAGAGAATGCTGCCTTTCAGATATGATGCCAAACCAAAGTCAAGTGAATAGAGTGGATTCTAAGGCACTATTCAAAGAAGGGAAGGAAATTCTTCCCACTGCCTAGCCAACATTGGTCCCTCAACCAATTGCAAGTGAACAAAAAACAGATCGCTCATTTAATTTGCGGTAAACATTGCTGAGTGACCATTGTCTGCCATCTAACCTACAGAACAGTGACTAGACTTTAAAAAAAAACAGTTCTCTCAGTATGAAGAATTTGGGTGGGGTTAGGTGCTACATAAATGCAAGTTTTTACTGTCTTGCTGGTAATCTTTTCCTTCCGTGTTCATAAAACATTCAGGTTCCCAGGAATAAGTATAGATACGTGCGAGTGGTTTATAAGATTATAAGTGAATCATTTTGTTTAATATTATAGGCCACAATAAATAAACTTGAGTCATTAATGATCATTATACTCGGGTCCAAAACCAAGTACCTTTTTTCTTTTAAATCGTTTTGAAACCTTGCTACTCTGTTTGAGAGCTTGAAGCGACCACGTGCATGATGTCAGCTGTGATAATTGCAAAATTATTGAGTGAAATTGCTAAAAGTTATAGATGGTTCAGATATATTATTGATCCCTGGATTTGTATTGCAAGTCCTTGTGATAATATTCTTGGCATAGTTAGTCTAATGTAGAATATTGCTGTACCTGCAGAGGTCAATAAAACAGGTGCTTTATTGAGACACATCTTACAATGCTATCTACACCTTTCACAAGGCTGCCTGAGAGAGCAAAACATGTGATGCTGTGTCACTGCCTGTGGTGATGTATACAGTATTGTATTAGCATTTTACACAGTTAAAGTTACATCTTGATCTACATCTCCCCCATGTCTCTGACTTCCATTCCTATATTGCAAAGATCAAACAAACCACAACTTTAAATCTAGTGCATTGCAGGTGTTTTCTTTTCTCTTAGGTACCCTTCTTTCCTCTTTTTAACATAAGGACACACGCTGTGGAGGTTTCAGAAGTCCTGAATGGGTCAATTTCTGCTTTGGAGAGGTTTGGGGGTTTGAGTCCTATGGGTGGTCTGTCAGACTCTGGAGGGTAATTAGCAGATGACTCAGGTTCATCAGTACGGTTTTCATCTAGACTGATGGATGAGTGCAGTACCTCTGGCCCACTTGATTGATTAGATGACTGCTTCCTTGGGAAAGAAAGTTGCTTCTGTTTGGCAGCTAGAGCACAACTGTTCTGTCTCACCATCTCATGTTCTATTTGGAAAAGGTGGAACTGTGGATGTGGTCACTCTTCACCACTTATCCACAACAAGCTTGGTCTTGGATCCAAATTAGCTCTTCTGATTAGAGGTCTGGCAGGTTGCATGCCTTGTTCAGGAAGCAAAATATATATCTACGTCAACCTGTCTACTTTGTAAAATTATTAATTTCCTTTAAAGTAGACAAATGCTTTACCCTGACATGCCTAACTAGCCATGACCCATTCCATAGGAGTTTCTAACCTTCAGAACTAGCAGAAACCTTGTTATCTTTAAAAAGGTGCTAATACCCCCTTGTGACTGCAGAAAATCAAATTCAAGGAGATGCTCCAACACTCTTAACGTATCTACAGCAGAGCTCTAGCCAACAGAGATGGTGGCCGGAATTTTACCGGCACGCCTGCCCCGGGATCTGGGCGGGCGAGATTTGCAGGACAGAATTCTCCGTTGGCCTCAGGTGGGATTTTACGAGTTTCGCCCTAACTCCTCTATTAAATACTGCAAAAATACATCCCTTATCCAAAACCCAGGAGATGAAGTGGGAGGTATGTCACATGACCTCCTCAAAGTTGCTAGAACCTGTGGAACCCAGGCTGCTACCCGCTGAAGAAATACACCATTGGACTTTTGATTCTGGACTGATGTGAAACCATAACTCTTATTTTTATCATGATCTTGCCCTGTACCTCTTTCTTTGTCTTATCTCTCTTTTATTGTATGGGTGCAAAAGGGGCAGATGCTGTGTGCATGTGTAAAATAAACTAACACTCTTATTTTGCCTTTACTCAAGTTTGTTTTGGGCTATTAACAGAGGATTGGAGCACTCCAAATGGAAGTGTTGGGGAAAAGGTGGGGAAATCAAAAATCAAGGCAGCTTTTTGTTTATGGATGGGTGGTGAGAGGAGAAATCAGGACTGTTTAAGTTAATACCCTTCCTGTCTGTAACACTTGTGGCAATTTTTTTAGTTCCACATTGGTATTTGTCCTCTCTTTCAGTTTGTCCAAATCATCAGCTTAGACTTGTGGCATGAATGTTTATGGAGAGTAAGGAGTTCAGTTCTATGTCCTCTTCCCATGAGGAGACATGGTGCTCGGCCATTTTGGAGTGGAGTTGAACAGCACCTCAGAAGTGCCAGTTGAATGTCATTGTTCTTCTTCAGCAATGCTTTCACTGTACACACTCCTCTTTCAAACTTAAGGGTATCTTGGTGAGCTGGTACCATGGACAAATCCATGTGACACTATGAACTCTTTAAAGTTTTTATTGGCAAGCTATGATCTATTGCTTAAAATAAAAGGTTTGGGATTCCATGTGCTGCAAATATCTCCTTCACTGATGTAATCACTACCTCAGAAGTGGGACCCTGCAGTTGTTTGACTTTTATCCATTTGGAGTAGTAATCTACTGTGATCAGGAACATCTTACCTCTGTGTTCAAAGAAGTCAAACCCAACACATTCCCACATTCTTGATAGAAAGAAAGATGGCATCAATGGTTCTCTTGTCTCCTGACAATGAATAGCACAGATAATAGAGTTGATATGATCTCTTCCAGTGACTTTGAGAAACCTGACCATCAAGCAGAATATCTTGCTCTGGCTCAACATTTTGTCATGTCCAAATGTCCTTGGTACAATCATTGCAGTCGGCCAAGTCTCAGAACTCTCGGTATGATCAATCTCTTGTCGTAGATGAGTAAATCATCAACCATACTGAGGCGTCCTCTCCGTTCATAGTACTGTCTGAGAATGGGATTATGTGGCATGTAAACTGGCCATCCTTTGACGCAGTACTCTCTTACCTGATCATGTTCTTCATTAGAGTTCTGTGTATCTCTGATTTCACTCAGTTGTTGGGTTCTTGCTGGTAGAGTTGTAGTTGTTCTCGATGTAAAGGTTTCTATCTCTTAACCAAGGACTACATCACCTTGTTCAAATCTTGCCACTGGGATATAGGACAAAAGATCGGTTGCCTTCCTGGAACATGATGTCTTTGCATCAGAGTTCAAAATCCTTGGTCTCCGAAGTTATAATCATGAAGGTATTTTTGCCAACTCCTTAGAATTTAACAACGTCACTGAAGGTTTGTTGTCTGTCTCTGTGTTGAAGTGGAGACCAAGAGTATAATCTGAATTTCACACAAGCCCATTAGCAGCTAATGCATCTTTCTTTATCACTGCATATCTCCATTCAGTCTCTGTCAGTGAACAGGATGCATAGTAAACTGATCTACACTTCTGATCCATCTGAAAGAATGTAGCTTCCAATCCTGTAGATACTGCATCTGCAGCAATGATAGTGGGTATTTCTGGGACATAATGAGCTAAAATATCAGCATCTCTTTGATTTTCTCAAAATATCTCCAAGTATTGTCCTGTCACATCAGTTGATCTGATGGCTCATTGATGACAGCTGGGTTGTGCAGCAATCTCTGATTTGGTTTACCATACCAATGAATCTCTGGGGCTTAGTCACATTCTGAGGATTTGGAAACTGCTTGATTGCTCTTGTCTTCTGTGGACAATTTAAAAATGTGTTTTAATTCCCCCTACAAGGATATCAGCACTTGACATTTCTGTGGCCCCAGCAACATGAATGTGTTTCTGCAGTACTTGATGATATCAATCTCTGCATGTCTTTGTTACTTTTGAACCTGATATTCAACGAGTTCCTTAGTAAAGGAGTTATTTGAGCTTCTCTGATGTCTTGGAGACTTTGTCAATGGATTAAGAAAATTGGGCTGATTATAAAGCTTGCAGCTGATTTGTTATTACTTACTATTTGTTGATGATAAAAAACCAAGTTATCCCCATTATTTCTGTACAAATAGATAATTCCACAATGCAAATTGTTCATAATCAATTTTTTTTTAAAAAGTCAGGTCCACAGTTAGAGAATTCCTTGGAAATGTTGGTTTTCTAAACTCAACTACCCTCACATGTGGAACTTTGTCAAATGCATTCTGAAAATCAATGTCAATTATAATCACTGGCAAATCACTCTTTGCTAATTGATCTACCTCCTTAAAGGCTACTTGCACTTGAAAGGTATAGGCTATTGCTATCAATCAGAGCAGGCACAAAGGGCCAAATGCCTACCCCTGCTCCTATTTTCTATGTTTCTAATGCTGTACACTCCTACGATTGCTATGCATTTGATAGTAGTACCCGTAACTATTCTTGAATAATTGCCTATTACTAATGTGAGAGAAAATTCCTGATTGGATTTTTTTTCAACATTTGAATTTCAAATGGTGACCTTAAATCCTGTGATACATGAGGTATTTGCACATTGCCTAAAAAATTAATCACCTCGTATGTTTGTTCAATTACAGATACAAGAATTCTGAGTTTTTTTATTCAAGACATCTTAAATATTTTGTTTGAATTTCTTTTAACACTTCCACTGATTAGTCTCCTTGTTAATGGTTCTTGCTTATTATTTAAGTATCCACAGATACTTGAACATGATCCCTGAAGGGCTATTTGGATTGTGAATTATCAAAGTAATCTCCTTGTTTTCCAGTTCTAGTGTTCTTGTATTGAATATGGGATTCATATAATAATTCTATGCAGTGTGCAATCATGTGGTTTACAGAGTTAGATTTGAGAAATGCGAATCAAAAGCTACTAAGCAAGAAAAAATTAATTCAAACCTCCAGGAACAACATTGACAAAAGGAATACTGAGCCCAACGAGATGATTGTGCAAATCAAAAGGAGAATTCCAAACTGATCAAATTAGCTTTTTAAATCAAACCAAACTTGGCAAAATTTGGATTTGTTCAGAATTCAGTGCATGTACAGCCTTTTTTAAAATACTTTATACCAAGGCAAGTCTCAATAGATGGAAAGATTTGGGGCAGGACTGTTCCCCCCCCAACTCACGACAGGTTTTGCAGAAATGGGATCTTCTGGTAATAGGTTTTCCCATTGTTTGGAACCTGTGGTGGGGGTGTCGCCACCAGTGGGAATGGCTGGAAAATTTCAGCCATGATGTTTGCAAAAAGTTGTCTTTTTATGTTTTAATTTGCTTGTTGTCCTAATACAGGAGCCAACTTAAAGACAAGCATTCAATTTCCACCTTGATTAAGTGAATGTAAGTTGCAACTTATTTGCCTTTGTCTTTGGTGGCCTGATTCCTGGCTGCCATGTGATATGCAGTTGTCATTTTCCTTGTAGTATTAAATTCATTATTGACAGAAACCTTTTGAGCCAATTTCAGAATTTTGCGTAATCCAATTTGGGCCATTTTTGGTTAAAGTAAAATGTGAGGTTGGTCAATTGGTAGAATTCTGGCTTCTGTGTCAGAGGGATGCTGAATTTAAGCCCCTCATGAGGATCTGTGCACATTGATTGGGTGACTTCAGTATAACTTTAAAAGAGTGCTGCATTGTTGCAGACGCCTATGGATGAGACATTAAACTGAAATCCTGCCTGTTTCTTTCTGTGGATCTTGTGGACGTAAAAACATTAGTCAAAGAAGAACATTGGGTTATAGGATTATCCTGGATAAAACCAATTCCACCAAAATCATATTAAATGATCATCATTGATTGTAGGATGTTACCATGTGCCAATTGCCTGTTACATTTGTTTAGATCACAAAAATGATGCAATGAAAATTTATCCTTTTCTATCTATAAAATGAATTCAGTTGACTTGTGCAAAGGAATAGAATGCTTCCTTCAGCTTCAATAGCATTTTCTGAACTCTGTTGTTCATTTCCCAACCAGCATGACAGGTGTGTACGTCCAGTGACACTATTCACATTAAATCAAGATGATATGCTCTTTTATAAAGAGAAAAGTGTTACACCTAGTAATGGATGATATGTAATTCTGCTGCTGAGGTTGATTTGTGTTTTTCTAGTGCTACAAGTATTGCTTGTCATATAAACAGAGTTTCAGGTCAATCAGAGCATAATTATTTCATGACAAAACGGCAGAGACTGGATCAAACCTGTAAGTTTTGGGCTGAAGTTCAGCCAGCAGTAACCAATTGGATTTCCTACTTGTATGATTTGTGTGTGATATGTGAATTGTGATGAAGAAATGTATACTCTATAAATCTGAATGCTCATCCTCATTGAAGAGAGTCGAAGAGCTTGTCGCTACAAGTTGTAGAGTGTGCATTAATTCACACACAGCACCCAGTGATATGCGATTTTGAAGAGAGCGCCAGAAGTTGCTCCCACAAGACTACAGGTGCAGCATGTCAGAGCAGTTGATGACCTCTGTAAAAAAAACGTTATCACCTTGTTAGGGGGCTGTCACAATGTTTTTTGTTGTTGTAATTACAACTATCATTCCTCTCAAGTAGTCAAAGTCAGAGTGATTTTAGATTATTTACTATAGCTATATGACTCCGACTTACGTCACAAAGGCCAGTCGGAGTGCAGAATTAAGTAATACACAAGCAGTTATACTTTCCAATTTGATTACAAGTAATATACCAATAAAAGTATAGGAGTTATCTCTACACATTCACAGTTATTGATTAACGTTACATCATGGATACATAAGGGTATAGTGTCCAATTATAACTTCAGCATGTTATATCATCAAGCAATTATAGCTATTTCTCTGACCAATGATATATGAACCTCCCTTTCCATTGTTCCTTGTTCTAATGGGCAAACATGAGCTGCAGCTGCACATCATTCAATTAAATGGTCCTTGACTCTTATCTGGGTCTGCTTTAATCAAGACCTGTGGTTTGTATATAGCTTTTCCTGTTTGACTGAGATTCAACTGGAACAGCTTATGTGATTTTTAAACTTGTCTGATTATTAAACCTTTCACACCTGTATCCTCATTCCCCCACAACCACATAATAAGACATAGTGTCTGAAGTTGGCTAAGATGGCACAAGGAATCTGACATATCAATCTACTTATTTTTGATAACATCACTAACAATTGGAAATAGTTGGAGAAGGAATGACGTGAATGCTGCTACGCTGGTCTGTCCAACAAGTTGAAGAAAGTCCAAGCCAACAAGTTGCTGATCCTGGGCCCAGATGTTATGGAGAAATCGGAACCCTTGGCATTCCAGGAGGGGAAATATCAAGACAACCCTGAGGTACTACTAAAGAAATTTGAACAAATCTGCCCACCTGTAAGAAATTTAATTATGAATAAACGCGCTTTCAAAACTGTTAGTCAGAAACCCGAAGAATTGATACAGGCGTATGTCTCAATACTGAAAATTCTGGCAAAAAAGTGTGAATTCAGTGCTGTCACTAATGAACTTGTAAGAGACGGTATAGTGTGTGGAATAAACAGTGATAGTGTGTACAAGCAGCTGCCCCTCGAAAAAAGCTTAATGTTGGAATCTGCCATAATAATATTGCCAATGGGGTGAAGCCAGATCCAGATGAGACAAAGGCTACTCCTCAGATGACTACTCCTGATGACAAACATGCGCTGCAGTGTTTCCGCAGCATGATAAATCATCTAGTAGAGTTCATTCCTTACTACAATGAGGTGACTGGACCTGAAACAGTGTTGGTAGGAGCACCGCAACACCACACTCGATGGACTCAAGGACCTGCTTTTAGCTCCTCCAGTGTTACAGTACTTTGATGTCTGATCAGGAGATTTGAACAAATCTGCCCACCTGTAAGAAATTTAATTATGAATAAACGCGCTTTCAAAACTGTTAGTCAGAAACCCGAAGAATTGATACAGGCGTATGTCTCAATACTGAAAATTCTGGCAAAAAAGTGTGAATTCAGTGCTGTCACTAATGAACTTGTAAGAGACGGTATAGTGTGTGGAAATCAGGAGATGCATCCAAGCAGGGGCTTGGAGCAGTGTGCATCCAGAATGGCAGACCAGTGGTTCCTGCATCGACAGCGCACCCTGATACTGAAACTCGATACTCCCAGAACGAGAATCGTCATCTTTGGTTTTGCCTGTCAGAAATTTCATGACTTCATTTGCGGCCATCCAGCCAATCATTACAATTACCATCCTTAAAAAGCCCCTCCATACTGCGTCACCACGCCCCCAGCGGATGATACTCAGGTTCTATTTTTGCTGCATTACTTAATCTGCGCATTTAGCCAGCGGGAGTTCTGCTCTCACCCACACAGAAAATATTCTCCCGATGCACCAGGATCATGATCCCTGTTACCAACACCCCACTGCAACCAGAAGTGGAAACAAATGTGAAGGAAACACTTATGAAATGACGACAAAGAAGGAAGAACTACTATGACCTCAACACCCTCAAACTCAGGACTCTGGATCCAGACCAGTTAGTCAGAACGCACGCTATGTGGGGTTATGACAAAGTGACTAACAAACACCAGGTTTGCAGTCCATGCCTCCCACACCAGGAGAGACAGAGCCCCCTCTTGCTTTCAATGCAACAAGTCCTGCAGCCATCGTGCCCACTCCCAGGCTTGCCTGGTGCCACCTGCCATGTGAACAATAACCTGACTGCCTCCCAAGGACAGCCAACTTGGATGACTACATCTCAAGGCAGCTGAGCAAACCAAACCCCAAGTTTAAGGACTATGTACAAACTTAAATATAATTACCTGCAGTTTCTAAGAAGTTGAGGGGTTGGTGGGGTGGTGGTGGGGAGACATGTTTGGACTTTACCCCAGTTTTTAGTTCAAGTTCATATTCTGTATATTCAAGTTCTCCATTTTGTTTTTACTGCCATCTTGGTACTGCTGTTTATTTACTTTATTTATTTAGTAGACTTATGTTAACACTGCAATGAAGTTACTGTGAAAATCCCCTAGTCGCCACACTCTGGCATCTGTTCGAGTACACTGAGAGAAAATTTAGCATGGCCAATACACTTAACCAGCATGTCTTCCAGACTGTGGGAGGAAACCGGAGCGCCCGGAGGAAACCCACACAGACATGGGGAGAACATGCAGACTCCACACAGACAGTGACCCAAGCCGGGAATCAAACTCAGGTCCCTGGTGCTGTGAGGCAGCAGTGCTAAGCACTGTGCAACCCCCATGCCACCCCATACCTTTGAATGCAGTTAAAGGTTGTCCCAATCAGAAAAGGGGAAGATGTAGAATGTACATTCAGTCACATGTTGCCAAATAGTCTGTGCACCAGTAATGATATGCAATGTGGGGAAGATACTCCCACTTGGCTACAGACACAGCATGTAAGAGCAGTCGAGTAGCTCTGCAATAAACCATTGACGTTATCACCTATGAATGTCCTCATTCCAACACAGCCAAATAATATAGCTTTGGTCCTGTGATTTTGTCATTGTTTGCTATTCTTTACAGGTTGTTTTTCCTAAAGCCAACTAGATACATTGGTACTCATTGCTCGATTACTGAAATAGGCAGTCAAATAACTCCATCATTCTGGATGATGGGGAAGAACATTGTAGACAATAGACACTCAAACAACAGCTTCTTTTTGAAAAACATCTTCATTTCATTTTCAGATTATGCACAATACCAGTTGATTGTAATATTGTTCAAAATAACTAATTCCATGTAATTAGTCTTAATTTTTCTTCACTGTTAATGATATCTCAGCTGCTTCACCAATAGATATGAATGTGGCATTCATTTCTTGAAATGCTAGTAGTCTCCTTTCAGTTTTTAGCAAGCTCATTTCTACGTGATATTTATTTGTAAGTCAAATGAGATGCATAATCATATTGAATAAAAATTAGTTGAAAATATTCTGTCCTTGAGAGTGGGCTGTATTCATAAATGTGTCAGCGAAGTGACTGGTCAAATGCAAAACAAAATGTGGAAAATACCATACACTGAGAACGGCACTTTCAGTGAATATGCAACTGCTATTTATTGACTCCATAGAGGAGATGTTATTCTGAAAGAGAATCTATAATCCTATCCTTGCTGTGACCACTGTATCTAAGTGTTTCTTGATGTTGGAATGCATAAATCAATTTGGATGAAGATTTGTACTTGTGATTGCAGGGACCAGAAGATTGACAAGGGTTATAGACTTATCACTTCTAGCTGAAGCTCCTTGTGTTTTACACTCACATCCTGGGTTCTGCCATCATTGAGGATGGGCATAATGATTGATCCTGTTCCTTCTGTTATATACTTAATTGTTCACCACTATTTATTACTGGATATGGTAGATTTCCAGAACATTGGCCTGACCAGCTGGTTGTGGGATTAGCAAGCCCTGTCTATTATATTCTGCCTTTTTTGGTTTAGTATGCGTGACTCAGTGCAGTTCGGTCGGTTACCACCTCATTTTCTGGACTGTTGCTACTTCTGGTATGTCCTTCACACTTTGCATCAAATCAGAGTTAGTCATCAGGCTATGATAGTGATGGAGCAGTGAGGGATATTCTGGGCCATGAGGTTTCCCTTTGTGGTGATATATAGTGTTGCCTTTTTCATTAATTCAAAGGATGTGGGGTAAGCCAGTATTTATTGCCCATCCCTAATTGCCCTCGAGAAGGTGGAGGTGAGTGGGAGGTGGTGGTGTTAGTGTCATTGTCACTGGACTAGTAATCCAGAGACCCATCAGAATGCTCTGAGAACCTGAGGTTAAATACCACAACGGCAGATGGTGAAATTTGAATTCAGTAAAAACCTGAAATTAAAGGCATAATGATAACCATGAAAGCATCATTGATTGTTGTAAAAATTCATCCTTTAGGGAAGGAAATGTGATGTCCTCGCCTGGTTTGGCCTACATGTGTGATGCACATCAATTTAGACACGAGGCTCGAAGCTCAGTAAATGAAGGCTTTTATTTACTATTAATGAAGCTATCAAAACTTATGTACACTATCCCAGACTGAAGGGGTCCCAGCCAGAGCAGGGACTCTTATACCTCTCCCAGGAGGTGGAGCCCGACTGGGATGTGCCACAACACTATCATACAAAGGTGTAACAACCCCACCCTAACCCAACAGCAACAATAGCACAATCCAACAGTAATATATGTACATCCTTGTAGTCCTGGCCAGCCCCTGGCTCAGCACTATCCAGTGGGAACCAACGATGGTTCACCACAATGTGGCAAGATGGTTGACTCTGAAATGCCCTTTGAAATGGCTAAGCAAGCCACTCCGTTGTATCAAGCTGCTTCTATTGCTGATGCTACACAGCAACTCATATGTGCCCAGATTTTTATTCTTTCATGGGAGATTATTCTCATTGGCTGGGTCTGCATTTATTGCCAATTCCTAATTGCCCTTGAGGGGGCATTTAAAAGCCAACCATATTGCTGTGGATCTGGAGTCACATAAAGGCCAGACCAGGTAAGGATGGCAGATTTCCCCTTCCCTAAAGGACATTAGTGATCCAGATGGGTTTTTATGACAATCGTTTCATGGTCATTTTTATTCAATTCAAATTTCACCAGCTGCTTTAGTGGGATCTGAACCCTGGTCCACAGAGCATTACCCTGGCTCTCTGGCTTATTAATACAGTGACAATACCACTACGCCATCACCTTCCCATTTATGGTGATAATGACAGCATTCACCACATTTCTGCTACTGAGACTGACAACAACATTAGGGCCAGAACTCTACCACCTCGCCCTCCATGGATTCGGTACGGGCGAGGGTCCGACAATGGAAATCTCAGGTAGGAATTTCCAGTCTCACCCGAGAGAGAACATAAAATCCCACCCTCGGAGTCTGCATATATGCAGAACAATGCAGAAATCCAGAAATTGGTATTGATCATTCCATTTTTTCTGTAGGTGCACTCTTGAAGTCCCTGCAGAGTTCAGCCCCAAAGCTGCCACTTTTACACTTTTAATCTCACTGTAAAAGCCCTTGAAAAATCTGTTGCTTGAGTAGAATGGGTTTTAAAACTAGGGGCGGGATTCTCCAAGTGCGTGCCCCAAGAATGGAAATTCAATCCCGAAATTCAACGGACCACAGAATGGTTGGCCGAATATTCTGTCCTGCGCGCTATGATTCCCGAGGCGGGCAAGACGGAAGAATTCTGGTGTAGGTTTTTAACAGCATACTAATTTCAAACTTGCTGCTGACCACCCTCACTGGACCTGAAAAACTAATCTTATATTTGTGGAATGTCAAATTTCTCCATTAGGAAAAAAATTAATTACACATATTTTAAAAATGATGTCTTCTCTAACTCTGTTTATGATATTGTAGCTTCAATTTTAATCCAATCATCATTTGTTTTATTGTCTGAAAACTTAAGCTAAAAGTGATAATCAGTGATTTAAGTTCCTAGTTTGCTGTCTGTGGGTATACTTCAGTGTGAATGGCTGCTTACCCTGCTCACAGACTTTGCTGCGTTGGACACCTTGGATGATCCCCTTGACTTAATTCAAGCTGACATTAGGAAAGGGGAATTCATGCCACAAAGGTCCTTAGGCCATGGCAGGTAGCTTTCTTCAAGGTCAGCGACAAGTTACTTTGCCATTGACCACAAAATCTGCCTCTTTTGAAAAGGGTCAATCAGATTTCTTCCAGGAATTCCTGATATGCTTGTAACATATTCAGTGGGATATTTGAGCCCAACTAATGGTTGAATTGCCTTGCAAGAGTTTTGTGTGGATTGCAACATTATATGAAGAAAGCATCTCTTATTTGCCAGTTAAGTCTGATGTTCACAGTTGTTTGACATTCATAACAAACTAAGAAGTCTGTCAACTGACTTACTTGCTGCATAATCAATTTGTCAATATGTGTACATTTACCAATGGTTCAGTGAGAAATTAATTATAATCTTCAAGCCCAAGGTGATTCTTACAATTATAGAATATACAAGATCACAGGATACTTACTAATAAAGGTGGCCACTCAGCCTATTTTAATTCATCCATGCTGAACAGTCCTACATTCCTTCTCTACTGAAGAACTGAGCTATGTCTGAAATGATTTGCGGGTTTGTGATAGTTTAAACCAGTGTTTCCGGTCCTACTCCCTGTTAAAATGGTATTCTGGATAACCTTTTCCATACCATTTATTAACTGAAAATTGGCATCTCTCTTTCGAAATGAAACATCCAGCTTTCTCCAGTCTTATCTCATAATTTAGGCAAGTTGCTTTGGATGAGTCAAATGACTCTTTCCCACATCTGCACAGTTCCAGTGTCTCCTTTACTAATCATGACTAGAATTGGGCATTGTACGCAACATGCAATCAGACCAAATCACTGTACAGTTTGATTGTGACTTCTTCTAAAATAAAAACTACCAGCATTTTTTTAATATAATGTGTGAGCTATAGGCATGCATACTTGCACACAAACCGCATAAGAGTTGACTTGAATGCCTCTTAAAATTTGATGACGGAGCTGTTCTGTGCTAGCGAGTTCAAGTCCAACAGTTTATTTGGAATCATGAGCTTTCGGAGCACTGCTCCTTCATCAGGTGACCTCACCTAAAATACAAACAAGTGACCACTTTCAAGACCTCAGACATTTTTATTCTCCATTATGAACTAATGGATTCTCCACTATGAGACAATGGATATTTTATTTTAAACTTGTTACAACTTGGACGGGTTCATGGATGAGAGGGGTGTGGAGGGATATGGTTCAAGTGCAGGTCAGTGGGACTAGGCATAAAATGGTTCGGCACAGACAAGAGGGGCCAAAAGGCCTGTTTCTGAGCTGTAATTTTCTATGGTTCTATGGGCCTTTACATCAGTTCCTGAAAATCACCACTCACTAAACATCCTTGTGACCTCTCAGTGAGGTTGTCAGTGTTACGTTAAATTAGGATGATTTTCTGCTTCAAGTCCAGATCCACTGGGAATTAGCCTAAGACTTCCCAGATTTATTTCACACAGCCAACAGAGAGAGGAGACTCTTTCACTTTGCTAATGCTGGATTTAAAGCAAGTGCCAAAGATAAAGGATCAATCTGTCAATTCATAGTCACTTTAAACTAAATGGCACATGTTATTGAATGATTGCTGCTGAAAGATCATATTCCTCTGTGTTATGTTACACAGACTTTCCCTGATACTTTTCAGTGAAGTTTTCACAAATGTCTTTAAGCGAACATATATGAAAATGTTTGGAGTAATTAATTTTAGTTAAGCATATTGTAGCAAATCAAAAAACCCAGTATGTATATTAGAAAAGCATTGGCTCATACATAATGTTAGTCAAAGTATATTTAGTTAACAATCACATTTGCTTGTGTACTGGTGTTAAACCTCCAATACACCAGACTGCCAAAAGGTTTTTCTGTCTGGCCTAGACAAAAAAACATCAAACTAAAGTTCTACATCAGGATGCCAGGGACCTGGGTTCAATTCCGGCCTTGGGAGAGTGAGTCTGTGGAGTTTGTCCATTTTCCTCATGTCTGCGTGGATTTCCTCCAGGTGCTCTGGTTTCCTCTCACTATCCAAAGATGTACCAGTTAGGTGGATTCTCCATGCTAAATTCGCTGGGCTGTGGGATTGGGGGGCGGGGGGAGGGGGGATGGTTGGGTTGTGGGTGAACCTGGGTAAGATGCTCTTCAGAGAGTCGGTGCAGACTCGGTGGGCCAAATGGCCGCCTTCTGTACTGTAAGGAATCTATGATCATTAGTGTGCATTTGTCTTATTGATTTAATTTACAGGGAAAATTGAAAATAGGGGAGATATATCACAGAGGGGAGATGCAGGAAACAATGAAAAGAAATAATGTTACTCTGTCAATGGCTCAATTGATAAAGGCACTGCAAGTTGGAACAGCACCATGCAGATCATATGGTCTCACATTTGATCAGTCTATGCTAAGTCCACCAGTCTTGACCAGGGGAGCAGTTGAATTGTTGCAATCGACTCAAATGTCCTTGGTCATGGAAGAATTCTGCTGATGTTGACAACCAGTTCACAATATTCACAATTAGAAAGTGTGAATGGATGTTGCCATGCAGTGCAACATGTTTAGACTCAACTGTGGTCCGTTCCACAGTATATACTCATGAAAAGAAAACAGAAAATTGGCAGGGAAATAAAAACATATGGATAAATAATAGATCTATTCAATTTATTTATATACAATATAAAGGAGCGTTGCAAACAGAAGTGACCTCAACCAGTGCAATTGCTGAAAACATTAATCAACATTGGTCATTTAGATTAGAAAGTGAAAGACCTTAATTTTGTGTAATCTTAGACATATAATATGTAGGAAAAACAATTTCAGTGATAAATTTGTGTTTTGCATCTGTTATCTTTAAAAACAGTTTGCTTAAATACTGGATTTAACCTTCCTTAATTGAAATGATAAGCAGTGATGTTTAGAACATCTTTACCACCTCAGCCGTTCATAAGACGTTCCTTCAGCATTCTGGTATCCAATCCTATTATGTACTAAAATCATTTTCAGAATTAATAATGAAACAGCTCGAGCTGTTCTCTTTCTAATTAGATTATATCTACGCTGTAAATAACTAAATGGAAATTCTATGAGGCCCCCATCAGAAAGGACCACTGAAACCAGATTTGCTATTGTAAGTGCGATGTATTTGTCAGTGGGTTGCCTCAGGCTGGAAGACCTTCTGCTGCTCACCTTTGTAGCCCAACAGTTGGGAGATATTTTTAATCATAATTACCAGCAATTTTGAATACTTTCTCTTCATTACCCTAGGCTTAGAATTGTTTGAATGCTGCGGGGAAAATATAAATCCCACAGCTCTGGTTTATGTGGATTTAGTGTCTGAAATGACTCTGTAGATAGTGTGCTTTGCAACTATAATGTCTTAAAGGTTAATGAACAAGATGTGTCCAGTCCTAAGCTGCATTAGACAGACAATTACAGCAAGTGGCATTCTCAACAATGTGCTTTCAAGATTGATTACTTGTGATGGGAAATTACTGGAATTGTTATGAGTTTGAGCATTCTTTTCATTAGTAATATGATATAACAAGTAATTATGATTTTTATTGATTATTGGCCCTGTGCTAAGACTTTATAGTGACCTAAACTGTGTCCCTTCAGGAAAACATACTGACCGTGAATTGAAAAGTTTATTTTACAACGTAGTAGCAAATAAAGTAATAAAAAATATGTTTTGAGTTACTTCTGAGAAATTTCTTAAGAATATACTTAAGCACTGTTACACTGATAATCTATGTGAAAATGAACAAATTGTAATTGTGAATTAATTATAAGATTATTTGCCAATTAGATACTTAAACTGCAATTTTAACTTGAAATGACAACATAGAAACTAGAAGCAGGAGTAGGCCATTTGGCCCTTCAAGCCTGCTCTGCCACTCATTTTGATCATAGCTGATCAGCGAATTCAATATCCTATCCTGCCTCCCCCCAGTACACTTGCGATGGCTGGAAATTGAACCCGGGTCAACCGCTTGGAAGGCAGCAATGCTCACCACCATACCACCATCGCAGCGACAGCCTCTCTGCTAAGGCCATGGATATAATTAGGGCCAGAAATCATGATCAGGATGCAGTCAGCATAGTAAGTGAAGGCCCTACTGGCTCCAGGCAGTTCACCTTGCGACCTCCTCAGAAAAACAAGTTAAAATTTAAATCTGAGGGATCCACGGTGTTGGCAGCGGGTAAATCACTCATCTGATTTTTACTGGTACCTAACCTTCACTATGAAGCTTGACTTCAAATCGTTGACTTAACATTTTCCGTTCAAGTATCTGAAAATGTTTATTCACATTTACATGGGATTAGTCCAAATGAAAAGAAAACCAAAAATGCTGGAAATGTGAAGTAAAATTAGAAAAGGTTAAAACTGCAGCAGATCAATCAGCGTCTGGAAATAGGAAAATCGTGAATGGTCAATATAGGCTGACTTTTTGGATCTTTTATAACTTGTTCTCGGGTTGTGGCCACATTAATTACCACCTCTAGTGCTCTGAGAAGATGGTCATGTGCCTTGTCTATGAATTACTGCAGTAGTTGTGGTGATGATGCTTCCACAATAGTGATAGGTAGGGAATTCCGTTATATTAACTCAACAGCAATAAATTAAGAAATGATGATGACAAACTCAGAGGTGCTGGTATTCAATGCTCCCTGTCATTTACCTTTGCTGTGCCTGACCTGTTTTGTTGCACTTCTGGATTGCTGCATGGTCAGTCACCCACACAGCTTAGAGGGAGCATTGATGGTCTAATCTTGATGTTGATACTCTTGCCTTTCTTGGTAGTGCAGGTTAGATAGGATGGAGGTGTGGTTGAAGTAGCCTTGATGAGTTGTTGCAGTCAATACTGTTGATTGCACAAACTGCAGCCATCATGGACTGATGGCAGAGGGGGAATATATTAAATCCAGTGACAAGAGTGCTGATCAGTAAAAATACTCTGTCCTGGATGGTCTTGTTAAATAGGTCAAAATTCTCCAGAGTTTAGAAGAATGAGAGCTGATCTCATTGAAACGTAAAAGATTCTGAAGGGGTAGACACTGACAGGTTGTTTCCACCGGCTGGGAATCTTGAACACAGGGACACAATCTCTGGATAAAGGCCAATCGTTTAGGACTGTGATGGGGAGGAATTTCTTTAGTTGAAGGATTGTGAATCTTTGGAATTCTCTATCCCAAAGGGTTGTGGATTGTTTAATATATTTAAGGCTGGGATCAACTGATTTTTGGTACCTCTGAACTGTTATGTATGTTGGGGCATAGCCCCTTTAAGGGAATGGGTCAGGTTACCCTGGATGTGGGATGATCCACCCTGGGAGGGCAGTTGGACTTTAGAGCATGGAGTGAGTGGGACCTGTTATAAACTCTCTAACAATGCTCTGATTCATTAAGTTGATCTTTCTCTACAACCTAGCTATGACTGTAACACTACATTTTGCACTCTCGCCTTTCCTTCTCTATGAACGGTATGCTTTGTTTGTATAGCGCGCGAGAAACAATACTTTTCACTGTATGTTAATACATATGACAATAAATCAAATCAGACATCATAAATAGATCACGATTTCCCCAATCCTCTGGGGAGTGGCAATCACCGTCAGATTGCCACTCTGCTCCTGTTTTCTTACCTTAGACTGAAGCTTGGGGGTAGTCAGGTGGTCGGGGAGGGGGGATCAGGGGTGGGAACAGGTAATCAGGGGGTCAGGGATGTGGATAGTCGGGTTGGATGGAGAGAATAGTCAGAAGGCTGGGGATACGTGGGTGGGCAGGAGTGAGATATCAGGGGCTCGAGGGGGGGGGGGAGAAGGGGGGAGGGGCGGTGCTGTGTCAGTAGCATAGTCACCCAGGATTTAGAACAGGTTTTAATCCTTCTAATATTTCCTGGGTAACCAATCTGCAAAGTGCATTGGAACCATCCGAAGTCCCCGACTTCAGATTGATGGTTCAGAGGGTTCCAGGTGTAGTTCCCAGCTGAAGTGAAACTTTCCGGACATTTCCAGTGTGGTCAGTGCATGGGGAACCTCCAAGGGATTCCCCAAGTCATCTTCTGAGGTATCTCCAGGGTATGACCATCTGGAGAATGGAAAGTTGGGACGTACCTTTTGACAGAAAAAATAATAATGTATAAAATGTCAGAAAATAGTTTGTATATCAAGGTGTAGCATGTTTTGTTTTCTTGCAAGTTTACAACATAGTTTCAGAATGTTCTTCTTTACCAGAACTCCAGTGTTCCTTTCAGTCTTTGACTGCTGCTTAGGGCAGTGTGAAGCACATAGTTGGTCAAAGGCACTTCAGGAAGACATTAATCACAGCAAGTCAATCAGAAACAAATTGTATTCGTGGATGTTGTGGCTTTTTTGGAAGCCATTAGGGACAATGTGCAAGGAGAAAGACAGAATGAATTACAACTCAATCTACTGCTGTTTGCTCAGGGTTCCTGAAGCATTTATCCCAGTAAAATATGTTGGTTGCGTTTTCAAGTATTTACATGCCCCCTCATTGATAACCCATAGATTTCTCTGAATAACAGTTGATTCAAGGCAGAAAAGTAAAATCTGCACCTGAACAGGTTTGAGTACATTGCAACAAATGTGACTTTGTATAAACTATATATTAAACTATAGACAACAGCTAATAATAGGAAATAAGTTAGATTCTTGTTCTAATGTGAAGTTAGAAGAATGTTATTTTAATCTCTGGATATGGCAATTGTTCGTTACAGTTCAGGCACTGAATCTTCCCATTGGATTTAGAAGGAAATTTTTGTTTCCTTTTGAGCATTATCTACATTTGGTGGTGTCTTCTAAATTTCTGCAGCTCAGAGTGAATAATTTATTTTTACTAACAATCTGCTGCACAATTCAAGCTCAGTTTTACAAAACCGCGCTTCATATTGAAAATTACTTTATTTAATTATTGGGCTGAAAGCACCATTTGAGTTTTAAAAGACTGAAACAACATTCCAGTGAGGGTAAAAAGCAGCTCCCAAGATGGCTGAACATTTGAATGACTGTAGCTTGCACATTGCAAAGCTATTAAAATGGAGTCTGCTTGTCTGGAACAGCCCATCATAGATTTAGCAAACGTGATTGGCCACATCTCGTAACCATGGTGACACGGTGGCACAGTGGTTAGCACCGCTGCCTCACAGCGCCAGGGACCCGGGTTCGATTCCTGGCTTGGGTCACTGTGTGTGTGGAGTTTGCACATTCTCCCCGTGTCTGCATGGGTTTCCTCCGGGAGCTCCGGTTTCCTCCCACAGTCCAAAGATGTGCGGGGTTAGGTTGATTGGCCATGCTAAATTGACCCTTGGTGTCCTGGGATGCGTAGGTTAGAGGGATTAGCGGTGTAAGTATGTGGGGTTACGGCATTAGGGCCTGGGTGGGATTGTTGTCAGTGCAGACTCGATGGGCCGAATGGCCTGTTCCTGCACTGTAGGGTTCTATGTAATGATTCACAAAACACCCAGACAGCATCTGAGTATTCAAATGGGTGGGAATAAATCATTAGATGTATCTTTGGACACATCTAATGATTATCTATTATCTTTGGATAATAGATTCTGGTTGAGAAAGGAACTTGTCTAACCATAATCTAATCATTGAAGGACCTGGAATCAACTCCCTGTGACCATGTTTGGGTAACTGGTCAGTTGGTGAAAGGGGATCATGTGATGAGCCGACTTTTGGAGTGTGTGTGTGTGTGTAAATAAACTCTCTTTTATATTTTTAAAAGCTTACAAATCCATGTGTAAATATAAAAGGTAAAGTCACCATAGTCCCAGATGACCATCTCCCCTTCGAATGGGAGAGCTGACTGCTGGTGATTTAAGCTGAGTTTCATCACACCTCGTGAGGGGCAGGTTGAGAAGGTGAGGCCTTCATGAATAACCTCGGCTGGCATGGAAATTGAACTCTCACTGTTGGCATCGCTCTGCAGAGCGTTAATTCGCTTAGTTGGCTGGTTTGTGATGTGGAGCGACACTAAAAGCGTGGGTTAAATTTTCATAGCAGCTAAAGTTATTCATGAAGGCCCTGCCTTCTCAACTTTGCCCCTCGCCTGAGGTGTGGTGATGCACAGATTAAATCATTACCAGTCAGCTCTCAAAGTGGAGAGCAGCCTATGGTCCTTGGGGACTGAGGTGACATTTCATGTGTATATGTATATATATATATGTGTGTGTATATATATATATATATATATATATATATATACACAGTCACAGCACATTTACAATTGAACACTCACTAAATTGGCATGCATCATTTTTAAAATAAAACCTGCTGCAATCAAACAAAAGGTGGGAAAATACGGGAGCCATTATCCCTCCTCTTCCGATTATAACATCAGCATTATATATCACCAGATCCTAAGGTTCAGAAATTTGATCCTGCTTGAAATGGCCTTCATTCCATGGGAGAGGCATGTGCTGTCCTCCGTAAAGATGACAATTCCCTTGTTGGTGTCACACAGCCAACTCATGCGAAGATGTTAGGGTCAGCAGTCTGGCCCTTAAGTCCAAAAGCTGCTTCAAGTCATCTACCATGGCCATTAGAAATATCTGAAATGGACAGTCAGCAACCTTTCACCTCCCAAACTGTAGACTCTAGAGATATGCTTCATCAGGGTTCTAGGGTAGCAGAATGAGCACACAATACAGTCCATTACAGAAAGAATGTTGGCAAAGGATGGGTGCATGCTGCTGGCCGTATTGGATGCTTATATGCAATAGACTCTCTAATTTACTTGCTGTGCATGGCCCAATTGTTGCACTGCACTGTCCCTTTAAGATTGCTGCAGGACTTGGCATATGTTCATCTTAAAGGAACCACGGCCTGTTTGCTCCTCGTGTAGGCCATTCCCAGTTCTTGCAGCTGAGAAGAAGCATTGTGACAATTCTATGCTTGTAAAATGTTTGTGGTATGCAACAAATTTCTCAGCCTACATATCTTCAGGTTGGACATCCTGGAGAAGGTTTATAAAACCTTAAATGTTTTCTTTATAAATTAGTTTAAGACTTTACTAAACTTGGTGCAGAATGAGCATTAACCACTGACAACATAAAGGTAAATAAGTTCATAAGAAATAGCAGGCAATGAAATTAAGTTTCTAAGTTCTGCTAACATTTGTTTAGACCTGTGTTTGACTATGATAACATCAGAATCAGAGAGTCTGTCAGAGGCTCATAAATCTTTGGAACTTTCTTCCCTGAAGAATGGTAGAGGCAGGGTCACTGAATATTTTCAAGATGGAAATAGATTGGGGGTATACGGAATGTGGAGTTTGGGACACAATCGGATCAGCCATGATCTTATTGAATGGCGGAGATGGCTCCAAGGGACAAATGGCCTAATCTTGCTCCTAACTCGTATGCTGGTATGTAAGTTAAAATTTATTTATTAGTGTCACAGGTAGGCTTACATTAACACTGCAATGAAGCTACTGTGAAAATCCCCTAGTCGCCACACTCTGGCACCTGTTCGAGTACACTGAGGGAGAATTTAGCATGGCCAATGCACCTGACCAGCACATCTTTTGGACTGTGGGTGGAAACCAAAGCACCCGGAGGAAACCCACGCAGACACAGGGAGGACGTGCAGACTCCGCACAGATGTGACCCAAGCCGGGAATCGAACCTGGATCCCTGGCGCTGTAAGGCAGCAGTGCGAGCCACCGTGCCACCTTTTATGTATGTATGTGATCCACTATTGAACTGCACCCTTGTAACTCATTGCTGATTGTTAGTAATATACTGAGGCAGAATGGGATAAATCTGTTTTTATTGGCAATATTCGCAGGAAGGGAAATGCAGTTACCAGTTTATGGAGATTTTGCGATTGAAAGTTTTCTTCTGGCCCTCAAGCTATTAAAAGAAAAAATGTAGTAAACCTGAGTTAAAGCTGTTACTTTTGGGAATGATCACTGGCAGCTGGTTATGACACTGCTAATTAATCTGATTTCCATTAGAGAAACATTGCAGTGAGACAGTGACAAAAGGGTATGTTAAAACCAAGTGATCATTATATAGGTAAGAATTATTTTCACTGTCTTGGAAACAAAGACCAGGCAGGCTGTCGACTTCCTGTCTATTTTCTGTCCTGTTATTATCAATTCACCTATACAAACGGGCAGAATTCTTTACTATTATTTGATTCCAATATTTTTTTTCCAGAACATGTTTATGACTTTGTGCTTTGTTGTTTAATTATTTGAATGGTGCCTTCATAATAATAGCTGTGCATGTAGGTTGGGAGTTGAACCAAGTGAAATATTGATCTCTCTGTGCAGCTTACTTGATCAGCACCTTAAACATTCACTCCTTCCAATGCCAGTGCAGTGGCAGCAGTGTGTACCGTCTACAAGATGCACTGCAGCACTCACCAAGGCTCCTTCGACAGCACTTTCCAAACCTGCAAACTCTACCACCTAAATGAATGGGCGCATCAAAACATCACCATCTGCAAGCTCCCTTCCAAGTCACAGATCAAAATGATTTGGGACATCCAGAGGTTGTGAAAGGCATTCTGTAAGGGCAAGTTCCTTTCATATGTTACATTGTAGACATGTATTTTGAAGGAGATAGACAGCTTGGAATTCTGTATCTGGGATAAGGAATTTACACCATTCTTGGAAGGATCGCCTTCTGACTGACATGGGCAGCATTGATATAGTCTACCAAAGTAAGATCCAGAAATTCTTTGATTAAGATGCATGGGATTCCTCCCCATCTCTCCCGAGGGCAGTGGCTATTGAAGGTAGAAATGAATGACACTGCTAGTTCCCCTTTGTTTCCCTTTCTTAGATATCACTCCCTCTGACTCGTCCTTGGATTCACAAATTATTTATAGTGGGTTTTTTTTAAATTGAGACAACTTCTAGTCATACAAAATATTCTGAATTTGACACTACCTTTCTGCTTCTGATAGCTTTGAATTTACAATGCTCCTTGATGTTTCTCCTGGCCCTGATCCCAAGATGACCTGTATCTGTGTGTTTTTCCCTCTTGTAGTCTGCTATCACCATGTGGCTTTTAGCTGAGGTTGTTCTTAGTTAGGATTGATAGATACTGCTGGGTGCAAGGCCATTGATACATTTTAACTTTTATGAAACATTCTTCTATGTACACGATAAGACTTAGCATGAGGCTTTACATAGAACTATCTCTCCACATGTTCTGCTGCAATACGATCTTAGTCACTAATGATGTAGACTATTAACATTTACCCTTTATATGAAATCTTCCCCCAAGTCTCTTCCTCTATTAAATATATTATTTTCAATGTCGATATCTCCCCACAAAGTCCCTGCCTTCTCCCCTAGCTCACAGAGATACCTGCGGCTGTTGTTTCACCAATTTCACTGAGTTGTTCTCAGCGCTATCAAAGGATTAGAGGGTTCATGTCTTCCTTGTTCTCTCTCAAAGTAGGTAGTATGTGCACCTTCAGAGACTACCAGCTGACTGCTCTGAACTTCTTCCTGATCCTCTGGATAACTGGTGCATTCCACTGAAGGTCTTCTTCATGTACACTTGAGCTCTCCTCTATTTCTTCTCACTTCCAATTTCAGTCTCCACAAGATAATGGCCCGTAGCTTCCTTGGAGTGGCAATCTGTGGAGGATTGCCACTCCATAGTGACTTACCTTTGCTTGAAATCCAAAGCACCTGTCCCACCAACCTTCCTGACCCAGGCCGGCTGAGACTGAAAAGTGAAACATCCCAGGGGCTCCAGCAACAAGCATAAAAGGAGCAGAGCGAAGGAGGGTTGGTGTGGTGGGCATGGGGGTATCGGTTCAGAGGTGGGGAGAGTGTCTGGTTGAGTCTGGACATGAGGGTGAGAGTTGTCAGGTCAGCTCCAGCCATGGATGGGGGGGTGGTTATTGTAAGGTTACATTGAGTCCAGTCATGTGAGGGATGGGGTGGGGGGCTTGTTGGGTTGAGTCTGGACATGAAAGGGGGAGGGTTGTCTGGTCAGAAGAGTGGGGTTATCCTCAAATGCAGTATTGGGGAGTCAGGAAGTTAGTGTCCAATCTAGCAGACATTGGCCGGGATTCTCCCGAAACAAAACGAAGTGCCCAACGGGCAAGAAAACGGGAAAGTTTCCTGCCCACTTTTTGGGAGTACTTAACGGAATGAATCTCCAACACTCCGCAATACAGAGTGATTCATGCTGCTAAGGGGTGGGCGGCGCCTATCCCCACGTGAAAAGCCAGCAGCATAGCGCTGAGTGGGCCACTGCGCATGCACTGATCTGTCAGTGTGGAGATCAGCACATGCGCAATAGCCTCCCCCTCCCTCCCCAATCACTAATGGCCTCTAATCGCTGGCCTACTGGACCCCTGCGGGCCAGCCCTGATCTCCCCCCGCCCCCCCCCTCCCCCACCATCCCAGGCCAGCCCTGATCTATCTCCCACCCTATGGCCAGCCCCAACCCCTCCCAACCTCGATGGTGGTCCGCCCCTCCCCCCCCACCACCGATGGCCAGCCCTGAACCTCCCACACTGATAACCAAGCCCGAATCCCCCCTCCGATAGCCAGCTGTAATTGCCCTCCTCCCTCCCTCTCCCACCGATCCCAGTCCAGAATGGCAGCGGGTTTGCCCCCCACCTGTCACTCCAATAGGCCCCGCCCCCTTGGCACTGCCAGGGTACCCAGTGGGTAGTGCCAGGGTGCCAGGCTGGCACTGCCCAAGGGGCACCCCTTGCCTCCTTCCTCCTGGATGGGGGGGTAACCTGAATGGCCTCTATCCCTACCAGAGGAGTGAGTCCGCCTGTTCCCCATTAGTGGGGAGCAGTTGTAAACCTCACTGGTGGGAACCACTCCCGGGAGGGGGGGGGCAGGGGGGAGGAGATGCCAACGGGTCCAGAGAATACCATCCTGGGCCGGCTAATCATATGGAAATGTCAATTTCCATGACATTCCTATATAATAATCAGCTCCGTACTGATTTCTGGCATAGAGCTGATTGCACTAAAAAAAAGCACCTGTGACTGGCTGGATGCCAGTCGCGAACCTCGCTTAAGGCCCCACACTGTTGTCTCCCAGCCTGTTCAGCTGCTCAAGCAGCACAGCCGGCCAGGAGAATCCTGACCATAATGTTTTTTCCTAAAACTCTGCCTTTGCAGCTGCAGTGACAATCCATTCTGACTCCTCTGCCTGGGGTTTGGGTAAATTGCACACACTAAGGCATTGATCATAGTTTCTGGTTTGGTCTGCACAATTATCCGCCTCTATATCCTACTCCCTCTTCATCTGTCAGTTGGAGGCATGGCGCAGGCCTATGTGGCACAATGAGGAAGTTAAGTCCATAGTCATCTTCCCATTAGAAGTGCAGGGTAAAACAGTAACTCAACAGTGCAAAGTAGATATCTCCATGGTTCTTCAACAAAGACGTGCTGGTTGGGTGCATTGGTCATGCTAAATTCTCCCTCAGTGTACCCAAACAGGCACCGGAGCGCGGCCACTAGGAGATTTTCACAGTGGCTTCATTACGGTGTTAATGTAAACCTACTTGTGACACCAATAAATAAACTTTAAACAAAGTCTTCACCATCCTTACTCCTCATTTGGCCTCCCTATTAGCTTGCGGGTATCTGGGTGAGCTAGTCATGTGGACAAACCCATAGCCTTCTGTGAACTGCTTAAAACATTCATTGGCAAACTGTGGCTTGTTTGAAATGACTCGGTCTTGAAATGCTGTGCATGGCAGTAATTTATTTTAGTAATGTAATGACAACTTCCATGGTGGTATCCAATTAGACTCTTAATCTCAAACCAACTAGAATGATAAATTATGAGGACTGTCTTCCCCTTAAGCTCAAAAAGATCCATCCCAAAATGTCCCCACAATCCAGATGGAAATGAGGCTACCATCAGTGGTTCCCTTTGCTCTTGGTGAAGGAGCACACGGGTGCTGTAGTTTGAAATCATTTCCTCCAATAATTTTGATATCTCTGGCCATCGAACAAAATTTTGCGTTCTAGCATGACACTTAGTAATGCCCAGGTCTCCCTGATGTATTCTCTGAAGGATCTCAAATCTAAGGATTTAAGGTATGACCAATCTCTCATTGAAAAACAGCAATTCATCCACAACACTGAGGTGTCTTCATTGCTCATTGTATTGTTTCAGGATGAGATTATCTGGAACAGGTTCTGGCTGTCCTTTTATGTAATTTTCCAAATTTGAGCACATTCTTCATCTGCTTTTTATGCCCTTTGAATTTAATTTATCCTCTGTTGTTGCTGGTAGAAATTTTGTGGTCAATGAAATGTCGGGTTCCACACCTTCAACAACATTTATGTCCTCTTGTTCAGGCTTTTCAACGGGAATGTGTGACAATGCATCCCCTGTAAATTGGTGTTTTCCTTCGACATAATTGGTTGTAGCATCGAATCTCATCAATCTCAAACAAAATCTCTGGACTCTTGGCACCATCTTTGCTAGTTCTTCAATATTTAATAATGTAATCAATGGTTTGTTGTCTGTGTCAATGGTAAACCTTAGGCCTAAGCAAACTTCTCGAAAGCCCACATAGCTGTGAATGCTTCTTTCAGTTACAGCATATCTTTGTTCCATTTTAGTCAATGATCAAGATGCATAGTACACTGGTCTGCATTTGCTATCTCTCTGATTTTGAAAGAGTACTGCTCCTATTCCAGTCAACAATCACAGGAAACCAATATGTCTGGTGGAATGAGCATCACTTTTATGCTTTTGAGTGACATTTGTTTATTTTCTCCCCAACACAATGCTTGGTCTTGCCTAAGTAATTGCCACAGTGGTTCATTTACATGTACCAGATTAGGTAAGAACCTTCCTACTTACATGTCCATTCCTATGAACCACGGAACCTTTGTGAATTGGTGGAAAATCTTTTATTGCCTTAGTTTTTTGAGGATCAGCCATAATGTCTAATGTGTGAACGATGTGTCCAAGGATTCACATTTATTGTTAAAGTTAGTCCTGCTTCTTGCAAGCACTGCAACATTGCTTTCACACTGGCATTATGCTCTGATGGAGTGAACCGTGGAGCAGGATGTCATCCATGTGGTAAATGACCTCTTCTAGTCATTCTAACATGCCTGTATCGTACTCTAAAAAATCAATGGTGCTGATGAAAAACTAAAGGGCAGTCAATTGAAGCAATATCACTCACATGGTATGATGAATGTTGTCAATCGTTTGGATTCCTCATCCAAAGGTAGTTGACAAAAACCGCTGTTTATATCTGGTTTGGTTAAACTTATGTTTTTTGCTAGCTTTGCCTGACCTTCATCTCCAGGTGCTATTAGGTAGATTCCCTTTCTACAGCTTTAACTGTGTGAAATCAACACAAATTCATGGTGAGCCATTTGGTTTCTGTACTGGAGCCATACCTAAACACCAACCACCGGTACAGGTGAGATGAATCCTTGATGCAGCACTGACTCAATTTCTCGCTTCACCTTCTGTGAAAGTGGGTGTGGAACTTTCCTTGGGGTGAACAAGCACACTGGTTTGGCATCTAGTCTCAGGCTGGTAGGCTGGTTTCAGCATCCCAGAACCTCTAAATACGTTTGGAAATTCTGTCCTGCATTAATTCCATTTGTCTTGGCTTCCCAATTGATCTACTTTATAGATAATTTGCAGATCTATGTAAGCTTCTCTGCTTAATAGTGGTTTTTGATCATGTACAATGTTTCAGTGATTTCTCTTCTATTTTACTGAATTGTGGCAATCAACTGTTCCTTGACCTGCAGTGGAGTATCCCCTGAACTGTGGAGTCGAAAACTGGAGAAAGTCCCACTTTAGCCACTAAAAAGACTGAAACTCCTGCTCCAGTATTTAATTTGAAGTTTGTTTTAAGTCCATTAACTATAATTTCTGCACTCCAATTGTTTCCATTAATTTTGTAAATTTATCTAAAGAATGAAGACTGCTGGAGTTAGGATTGTTGATAAACTTTAAATGTTATTCAGCATTCTTCTAACCATGTACACGATAAGGCTTAGCATGAGGCTTCATTTAGGACTATCTCTCAGCATGCTCTGTTGTAATATGCCTCACTTCACTGATGATACAGATTTAATATTTACATTAGCTCTGTACACTACAAGTTGAACTTATACAGAGTTTTCTACTCTGTATAGAGCTAGTTTAGCAATTGAAGACTGATTCCACTATCACCATAACAGCTTTAAATAAATACTTAAATAGTAACATGTGATGAGGTTATACTCATATTTAGAAATAGTACTGAAATTAAATCATACCATTTAACCCTCCAGATGGCTTGAATAAATGCATATTGTGGAATTGCACTGGACCATACAGACAGTGAAAGTTCTGGGTTCAGTACCTGAGTTATGCTGAATTTGCAGGTTTTGGTTCTGGGAAGGTGTAGAGTTTAACGTTTATTTATTAGTGTCACAAGTAGACTTACATTAACGTTGCAATGAAGTTACTGTGAAAATCCCCTAGTCACACTCTGTTCGGGTACACTGAAGGAGAATTTAGCATGGCCAATGCACCTAACTAGCATGTCTTTTGGACAGTGGGAGGAAACTGGAGCACCCGAAGGAAATCCACACGGACACGGGGAGAACATGCAAACTTCACACAGACAGTGACTCAAGCCAGGAATTGAACCCGGTCCCTGTATCCTTGGCTAGAATGGGAAGATTTCAGAATTTCTACCTCTAAACATCACACAGTCATTCCTGTTTGGGAGTGCATGTATGTTGGGGAAATTGAAGACAAGTTTGGAATCGGCTTTGATAACCTACTTAGCCATCACCAGGACACATTTGTTGTTAGGCCTAATACAAGGTGCCTGGGGCAAAGTATTGGAGGACTGCTGCTGCCAATGATATCATAGCCATCTGTGTAGATCACCACATTTAGGATGATAGACAGCAAAGATAGAAATTTATACAAAACTTTTGCCATATTTGCTCCCAGTATTACTTTATGAATGTTATCAAATGGGGACCACAGATGTTTCTAAGATCTTTAGTTAATTTGTCAGTTTGAATTTTGAGGTAACAAGCATGATTTAATGTTTGATGTTGCTCTGTTTTGGGGTCTGCAAAAATAATTAAAGGTGGCAGGGCAGGTTGAGAAAGTGGCTAAAAAGACAAATGGAACCCTGGGCTTTATAAATAGAGTAAGAAGTCTCACAACACCAGGTTAAAGAGAGACTTTGCCGTCGCACCTCCCTC